>NC_045614.1:1301297-1617914 GCF_009829155.1 Mustela erminea
GTTGATTTTTAAAAAGCAGCACAGCTTCCTGGGCGGGGAGCCACCCACCTCCCTGCAGGACCCCCAGGATGGTGGCTCCAGCCCCTCCCCCACCCCACAGGGCGTGGCATTCTACCCGCATTTGGCCCTCCTGTCTTTGCTTCTGGGGTGAAGTTCCCCAATTTGTTTTGTAGGAAGGCAGGAAGTGGTTTGCGGAGACCACAGCAGGCCAGGTGCTACCACGGGGCTCTGCATACTCAGTCCGCCCGATAAGCCTTTTATAGTCCACTGTGATGTAATTCATGCACTGCAAATAACTTTTAAAGTAGACAATCCAGTGGTTTGTAGTACAATCAGAGGGGAGTGCAACCATCACAATTCTAGAACATTCTCAGCACCTAAAAAGAAACCCTGTGCCCAGCCACAGTCACTCCCCATCGGTCCGTTATGGGTCGAATCCTTTCCCCCAAAACATACCCGGCACCTGTGAATGGGATCTTCTCTGGAAATAAGGTCTTTGCAGATATAAAGATGAGGTCACGCCGGGCAGGGGAGCCCCAAGCCCAATGACAAGCGTCTTTAGAAGAACACGGAAATCTGGACGCAGACACACGGAGAAGTGGGCCACGGGACCAGGGTGGCAGAGAGGGGGCACAGGTCTACAAGCCGAAGGACGCCTAGGATTGCCTGGAACCCCCAGAAGCCGGGAGAGGCAGGAAGGGCCTCAGAGTCAAAACAGTCGCAAATAGAAGGGGGGGCCTGGATGGGAGCCCAGGTGTCCTGAGCCTCCCACCTGGGCTGCCCCAGGCAGGAGGAGGCACCGGGCACACACGGGGCTTCGAGGCCCCTGCCCCTCCCCCTCCCCCTGCGCCTTCCCCACCGGGAGACAAATGCTGAAATACTGTTTGGCCCCTGTCCCCTGGGGCAGAGAAAGCAGAGTGTGAAAGCCAGTCCGAGGCCTGCTGGTTGGCCTGGGTGCTGCCTCACCGCTTGCTGGATCTGCCCTTTCCGCCGAAACTGTCTGAATCTCAAGATTCTAGGAAATCAGGAACGGGGCTCTCCCGCTGGGGCACGTCTGAAACTTCCCTGAGGAGAAGCCCAAGGTCTGAGCCAGCTGCTCGGGGAGTCTGGGTTCAAGCTCCATTTCGCCACACGCTGGACAAGGCAGACCCACTCCTGGGACCAGGCTCGCCGCGGACTTGGCGCCGAGTGCCCCTGGCTGGGCAGCGCCTGTGCAGACGGACAAGCCCACGGAAGGTGGCTTAGGAAACAGCTCAGGAACCGAACGAGCATTTCCGAGGACCCCCCCAGGAGGGCAAAGAACCGCCGCTGCTCCTGCTCAGAGAGGAACGAGGCGCACCCGGAACTCCCTCCTGGGTTACCGGGGATGTCTGGCGCACAGACTCCGACCGTCAGCCTCCGGGATGGAGACGGGGACGTGCCCTGCCTTCAGGGAGGTTCAGACAAGAACTCCGCAGCCCCGCAGAGAACAGAGGAAGCTCGGTGGTGCGTCCCTGAGGCAGAGCAGCCGGGCTGCGTGCGGCACCGACCGGGAGGCCCGGTGTCACCTCCCGCCTGTGTTCATCATGTCTCGGTGGTGTTCCGCCACCGGTCGCAAACATCGGGTTCTGGTGGGGAGGCTGGTCATGGGGGAGGCTGAGCAGTTATGGGGAGAGGGAGCCCCACCTTCTACTCTGGCTCAGAACCTGAAACTGCTCTTAAAAATAAGCCTGATTTAGGGAGCCTGGGTGGCTCAGTGGGTTAAGCCTCTGCCTTCAGCTCAGGTCATGATCCCGGGGTCCTGGGATCGAGCCCCACATCGGGCTCTCTGCTCCGCGGGGAGCCTGCTCCCCCCCCCCACCTGCCTGCTGCTCTGCGTCCTTGTGATCTCTCTCTCTGTGTCAAATAAATAAATAATCTTAAAAAAATAAGCCCGATTTAAACAAAATTATAACCAACACTAACTCACGTACCCACACCCAGCACCTGGTTACCAGCTTGTGCCGCTAGCCCCGTTCAAGAACTCAAGCCCGCCGCGGAGAGCAGTGAGGCCCGTGGAAGCAGGAGCCGGATGGGCGTCTGCGGAAGGAACGTCACAGAGAACGCCAGGACCGCGACATGAGCCGGGGCAGAATCTCGCACTGTCCGGGAGCCTTGCTAAAAAGTGGAAAAGTGGAGTCACTACTAAGGCCGCACCACGTTTTACCCAGGAATGCCAGATTTGCACACCAGCAGGTGCAGCAAATCTTACGGTCACCTTATCTTTTCTTCTTTTTTTTTTTGTCAAACATGCTGTGTCTGGGACTCGGCGAGTATGGGGCACCCACCCCTCAGCTGAGACTCTGCAGGGGTGAGGGAGACGGGAAGCCACGTGCGCAGATGGCCCCGACCAGGGTGTTGCAGGGTGCGTGCCTGCAGGGGGAGTGGGGGGGGGCGTCCACTTGCTCTGTTCTCATCCACAGGCAGGAGACGGCTCAGTGGCTTCTGAGAACGGACCCAACAGGTGGCCACGGACACCCGGGGACACACTGGACGGAGGACTTCGGTGGAGGCCGCAGTGCGCGGCCCTAGCGTGGGCCGGGGGTGTGGCCCCTCCTATCACTCCCGCTGAGCCTGTAACACGGGCCAGTAAGAGCCCAGGCTGTCCCGCGGTAGAGCAGGAGCGAAGCCGCGGGGCACCTGTCGCAGAACCGAGCGCAAACCCGAGAGCAAAGCGTCAGGCCGCTCCCGCTCCGGCCTCCTCCCCTCCGGAGGGATCCCCCCGTCCCGCCGCCCGCGTTCGCCCCTCCGGAGAGGGATCCCCGCCGCCCGCGTTCGCCCCTCCGGAGAGGGATCCCCCCGTCCCGCCGCCCGCGTTCGCCGCCTCCACCCGGCCTCCCCGCCGCCCGCGTTCGCCCCTCCGGAGAGGGATCCCCGCCGCCCGCGTTCGCCCCTCCGGAGAGGGATCCCCGCCGCCCGCGTTCGCCGCCCCCATCCGGCCTCCCCGCCGCCCGCGTTCGCCCCTCCGGAGGGATCCCCCCGTCCCGCCGCCCGCGTTCGCCCCTCCGGAGAGGGATCCCCGCCGCCCGCGTTCGCCCCTCCGGAGAGGGATCCCCCCGTCCCGCCGCCCGCGTTCGCCGCCCCCATCCGGCCTCCCCGCCGCCCGCGTTCGCCCCTCCGGAGAGGGATCCCCCCGTCCCGCCGCCCGCGTTCGCCGCCCCCATCCGGCCTCCCCGCCGCCCGCGTTCGCCCCTCCGGAGAGGGATCCCCCCGTCCCGCCGCCCGCGTTCGCCGCCCCCATCCGGCCTCCCCGCCGCCCGCCGCCCGCGCCCGTCCCTCAGGGGACCCACCTGCAGGCTCACGTCCAACCGGCCGCGGCTGTCCGGCGTCCAGCGACCGCCGCCCCGGAGCCACAGAGCGCAGCGCCCGCCCCGCCACCCCGCCCAGACAGATGTACTTCCGCTACCGGCCTGGGCCTCCCCGGAAGCGGAGCCGAAGTGGGGGCGCGGTCTAGAACAAGGGGGGCGCTCCCCGCCGCCGCGCTCTGTTGCCTGGCAACCGGAAACGGGCCGGGACGGCATTGGCTGGTGCTGGGGCGTGGGCGGAGCTTGCGCCGCGCCGGGAGCGCGGAGCCGGTCTTCCAGCCCGGGAGGAGGAGCTTGTGCGTGTCCTGGGCGCATGCGTGGGGCGCGGCCGACCCCTCCCCTCGGAGGGGCGATCTGGGCGGGGCCAGGAGGCGGGGCCGGCAGTTGTCCGTTGCGGGGCGGGGCCGCCGTCGGGGGCGTGGCGCGGGAGGCGCCGTTGGTTGGCGGGCGGCGGGCGGGGGCGGGCCATGGCCCTGCTACTGTGCCTGGGCCTGACTGCGGCGCTGGCCCGCGGCTGCCTGCACTGCCACAGCAACTTCTCGGAGAAGTTCTCCTTCTACCGCCATCACGTGAACCTCAAGTCCTGGTGGGTGGGCGACATCCCCGTGTCGGGCTCGCTGCTCACCGACTGGGGCCAGGACACGATGAAGGAGCTGCACCTGGCCATCCCCGCGGAGATTAGTGAGTGCGCGCAGGGGAGGCGGGGCCCGCCTGGGGGCGCCCCCCGGCCCGCCAGACCCCGGCCCCGCCTGACCCCCTGCGCTGCCGGACACCCGGCCCCGGGCCGCTCACCTGCCGCCCCCACCCACCCGCAGCCCGGGAGAAGCTGAACCAGGTGGCGAACGCCGTGTACCAGAAGATGGATCAGCTGTACCAGGGGAAGATGTATTTCCCCGGTGAGCGGGCAGCCGCCACGCGCGGGAAACGGACACGGGCCCCTCCGCCCCCTGCCCGAGCCTCACCTCTCTTGCCCACCCCCATCAGGGTATTTTCCCAATGAGCTGCGAGCCATCTTCCGGGAGCAGGTGCACCTCATCCAGAATGCCATCATCGAAAGTGAGCAAATGGAGAGCCCGGGCGGGTGGGGGAGAGCCCCGGGAGCGGCTGGGAAGTCCCCTGAGATCGGGCGAGGGGCTGGCAGGGTGCATTCCGCACAGAACACGAAGGGGACAGAAGGGCAGCTCCCAAAGGCAGGGCCCCTTCCAGCGACTGGGCCGTGGCCCTGGGTAACCCCCGCCTGCCCCTCCCTGCCACCTGCCCCCGCTGGTCCCTGGAGGCAGCTGCCCTCCACCAGCCGTTTGGGCCCCCAGGCTGAACGCCACCCTGGGGGAGCCTTGGGCAGGGCAGGAAGGGTGGGCAGGGCAGGGGACAGGCAGGTTGGTGCTCTTGTGCCCACACAGGCCGCATTGACTGTCAGCGTCACTGTGGTGAGTGAGGCCCGGTGCAGCCCGCGGGGCCCAGCGGGGAAGGCTCCCCGGGAGGCCGAGGCGGGGAGCCCGCGGCTGCCTCCTGTGTGTTGCAGGCATCTTCCAGTATCAGACCATCTCCTGCACCAACTGCACCGACTCGCACGTCATCTGCTTTGGCTACAACTGCGAGTAGGGCCCCACCGCGGGGCAAGGGGAGGTCCTGGCCTGGGGAGGGCAGGGCTCCGGACGCGGGGCCTCCCCATCTCCACGCCTCCTGCGCCCGCAGGTCGTCGGTACAGTGGGAAACAGCCGTGCAGGGCCTCCTCCTATACATGTGAGTTGAGGCGGCTGGGCTCCGGGGGGGCAGCCCGACCTCAGCCCTGCCGACCCGAGTCCAACCTTGCTGTCGTTGTAGAAACAAGTGGCACAAGTACGTGAGTTTTATCAGAGGCAGGGAGTGTGCTTTAAGCCCTCGTGGGTGAGTATGAGCTGCGGCGGCCACAGAAGGCGGCACCTGGCCCCTGGGCTCCGGACCCCAGCCCTTCCTTCCGTGAGCGCCTCTGGGCTCGGCTGGCGCCAGAGGGGCCAGACAGTGGTCAGAGCTGGGGAGGGCCCCCCAGGATGGATTTGCCCCAGTGCAGGGACCTGGGGGCCACCAGCCCTAAAGCTTGGAGCTAAGAGAGACTCTGTCGTGTCTTTCAGAGAGGACACGGACACAAGGTAAGCCACCCCTCACCCCCAATCCCCGCCCTGTCCTCTCCAAAGCCCTGGCCAGGCCTTCTGAAAGGGAGGTGGGGACAGACCAGGAGGGGTTGGACAGGGCAGACCCAGCCGGCCGGGGTCCCTGGCACCTGGGACAAGCCAGATGTCACCCCTGCAACCACACCCGAGCGATCGCTTCATGAGTAAACATCAGCTGCCCTCCTCCCGCGGACGCACAGAACCACTCCGGCCTTGTGAGTGGCTCAGAGGCAGGCTGTGAGGACCCGGGCCGGGCCGGGTCCGGGCTGGGTGGGCTCCGTAAGCCAGAGATCGAAACCCAACAGCTAATTTGCCCGAGCCGCACCCCCGCGCGTTTTTTTGCGGCCTGTTGTGGGAGTGCTGGGCGTGACACTGAGCTTTGAAGGTCTTGTCTGCGCCCTGTCACAGGCGCCAGCACCCCAGCAACGACCCTGGCAGGGGCA
The DNA here is from genome assembly GCF_009829155.1 of Mustela erminea. NCBI lineage: Eukaryota > Metazoa > Chordata > Mammalia > Carnivora > Mustelidae > Mustela > Mustela erminea. Next base: position 1,307,214 of record NC_045614.1, read on the forward strand.
GGAGGTGCAACAGGGACGGAGGGCTGAGGGCGCTCATGTCTCTCCAACAGTCTGATATCACCAAGCTTCACGTGTCTTGAGCCCCCACACCTGGCCAACCTGACTCTAGAAAATGCTTCCGAGTGCCTGACACAGCACTGATGGGCACCGGCTTTGCCAGACCGGCCCCAGCCTGGAGGCGGAGCCAGGACTTGGCTGGACTGTCCCAGCCTGACCCCCTGGAGCAGCTGCCGCCGCCTTCCTCCTCTCCTGTCAGAGCCTGGGCCCCCGGGAGGGGAGTGTGGCTTTGTCGGGCGGGGTCCCCGAGCTGTTAGATGCGATGATTAAACGTCCCTGACATTCCTCATCACGGAGCAGTCCTTCTCAGGGCAACAGGGGTCAACCCATCCTGGTCACACACTCGGGGACAGGACTGTGGGCAGAGGGACGTCCATGCCTGTTCTGGTGCAATCCGTCTGAACACCACTGGGCTGGCTGGGATGCGGCAGGTGCACTGAGGACTCAGAGACCGCAGTTTGGTGAAAACTGGGGCCAGCTCGGGCGCCTCTCAGGGCTCACCCACGTCGAGCCAAACCTGAGCCACAGGAGCACAGAAGGGTCCTGCTGCGTCTCTTCCTTCTGCAAACCCTCCACGGAGCTTACGAGGGGCCCCAAGCACTTGATCTGAGCAACAGGCAAGCAGGGGACCCAGGGGCCAGAGTCCCGCCCGGAGGCGGCCTTGTGCCTAGAAGTGCTGCTGGCAGCGGCCCGTCCATATCAGGACCAGTGCATGAGGCATGTGGGGCGCGACATGCTGGTGACTGTGCAGAACGGCAGTCTCACGGGTGAGCGCCCACCCAGGGGATGGGTGTGGGGAGTGCGGGCTGGTGGCCCGGCCAGAACCGCCCTCGCTGCGTCAACGTGGGGTCTGTTGCCTCGGTGCTTCCTGGGCCGCAGGAAGGGAGGTGAGGGGCCAGCAAGGGGTCTGGCACAGCACAGGACACGTGACTCTGTCCACTGAGAAGAGTGAGAACGCCTCGTGGCTGGTGCTTCTGGACGCATTATCAAGCGGGGACGCTGGTGGCCGGTGGGTCTGCCCATCTGTGCTCAGGCTCCGTGATCTCCCGCCAGCGATTTCAAGCTCGAGCTGATCTGGCTGCCCATCCACTGACCCCGCCTTACTGGTCTTGAACGGACCGACCCTGTCCGCGTGGTGTAAGGCCCGCGGGCGTGTGGAAGGTCAGGCCAACACGGGGGGGACCTGCCTCGCAGTAGCCGTCCTGCCACTCACCCACGCGCCGCTCGCTAGCGAGGTGCCCCGAAGCGCGGGCACATCCACGGGGCATCGCAGGCGCGGCTCCTGGAGCCCACGGGTCAGGCGGCTCCTTGCCACACCACCCAAGCTTGGGGTGTACGGCGATGACACGACCTCAATCACGAGGGGACGGGCGCATGGGTAGGACGGGCCACCGGCAGCTCAAGGACTGTCCAGAGCCCCCGGGTGGGAGGGGCTCCCCTGGAGATCACCAGGCGCGCGCGGACACGGGCAGGACATCCACCAGGTAAGCGTCTGTTTCACAAGTTTATTGGATCATCTGGACACACAATCATTACAGCAGCGGGACACGTCTCTCCTCTACCTGGGAATGTCGACAGCGAATCGATCCTCACATTGACACGCCACACAGTGCTGACGTTCTAGCGCCACGGCACAGGATTCCGGAAGAGGTTACTCTACATGCTAAAGTGACCGTGGGCATCAGGAGGAAGGTACATCAGTGAGGACCGTCCCCCACCCCCGCTGCCCTGAGGCAGCGCCTCACAGGCGTGGAACGAGTCTCCGTTCCTCGCTCCGTGGGCTACGTTCTGGGGCCGGGCCACCCTAGGAGTATGTCTTCCTGGCAGCGGCGGGCACCCTGTGGAGCGTTCGGTGACGGGAAGGACCTGGAATCCCCAATGGCCCCACCACTCACCAAACACTGCCTACGGACACACAGCTCACTACAGGGGACACCGTGAACCAGCAGGGTCTGGGTCCTGCGCCATCGGGGCTTCCGACCGGACCCCCACCGCGGGTGGCGGCCCCCCAGTCTGACACACAAACACGTGGTGGGGCGCAAAGAACATGACGGACAGCAGCCTGCACGACCCTCTGGCCAGCAGGCGTCTTGACCCACGGCCGGGAGGGCGAGGAGTGTCTCTGCAGTGAGCAGGTGCCCGTGGGCAGGGCACCTGGAGGACTTGTGGGCCTCGGAGGGCCTCTCGGGAGCAGGATATACCACGCGGCGCCGTCCACGGCGCACCCGCAGCCCGGACGGCGGTTCCATCTGCTACCCAGGCGGCGTCGCTACCGCAGGCCCCGCCTGAGGAGGGCGGCCTCAGCACTTCTCCCCAAAGAGTGCAGAGAGTCAAAGTAAAAACGCCGACAGGATACATCAACGCGACGCGTCACCTCGCCCGGCCAACAGAGGCGCCCCGTCCCGGCGAGGGCGAGGCGGCGGCCGCTCAGCACTGGGCCAGCGTGGCCTTCATCTCCTCCAGCAAGCTGCCCAGCAGCGCCGCGTCGCTGCACTTCCCGTCGACGGACACGGACTTCTCCCCCTGCAAACGGGAACCACCACAGAATTTTGAAATATGACATGAAAAACACGACAGTATGTTCGTCCTTTTGCTTTTTCACAGCGCCTTGCTCAGTGTTCTAAGAACCCAAATGAGGCCGGGCCCCGGGGGGATGCAGAGTCTACCCTGGATGAGGGAGGAGCCCGGCTGAGGCGTGGGGCAGCCCGGGGTGGTCTGAGGATCGAGACCGGCCCCGGATAACCCTGATCTGGTGCCGTGCGGGGCTGGGTAGCACGGGGCCATGAGCAAACCCTACACCCTTGCCGGGGGCCTTGGAGGAGCATCCAGAACCTCAAAGATCCCGAAAGGCTGGTGGGGAAAGCAACCATTAAAGCTGTTCACAAGGTGCCGGATGGTTCCCCAGCACGGACGATGCACGGACGTCGCCCTCCAGTGCGCACATCCCGTGGGACTGCGGCCGGGCCACGCTGGCCAGCAGGCCGGGGGCGGGCAGACAGACATGCGCCGGAGCCAGAGCCCCGCCAGCTGCAGCCTGTGCTCACACCTGCCCGGCATGAGCACAGGCCCGAATCATGCCGCATCCGAAGATCCGGAACCCCAGCTCAGCCCAGTGGAAAACAGCGCAAGTGGCCAGGCTGGGACGAGGCAGCCGTGGGACCGTCCACTGCAGGCCCATGAGCAGCCCCCAGTGTCATCGAGACAAACAGGAAAACAGAACATCTCAGCAGCAAAAAGGCAAGATCTCAAGAACCTCCCGCCCCGCATGGAAATTCTAGATCTGAACACACCAGCCGCAACACAACACACGCGCCGGGCAGGCCCAATGGCACGACGGCTGTGACAGAGAAGAGAATCGCACAGGAGGGCCGCAGACAGCCGCGCCGGGACAGACAGAGGGTGCGCGCAAGCAGGGACGGGAACACACGTCCCAGACGCCTGTCACTGGAACACCGCAGGGACAGTACGAAGGCCCCAGTGCCAAGAAAGAATTTAAAAACAAAATGATTTCAGAGAGCGAGCGCACGCAGGCATGTGCGCACGAGTGCGAGAATCTTCACGGTGAATCAATCACTCCCCCGCGAAAGCAGAGCCTGAGGTGGGGCTTGATCTCATGACCCCCAGACCATGACCTGGGCCCAAACCATGAGTCAGAAGCTCAAATGCCTGAGCCCCCTCGAGAAAAGACTTAGGTAATACCTGAAAACTTCCCAGACTTTGCAAAACGTGTGAAAATGCAAACACAAAAAAGCGAGCAGACTCCCAGCAGCTAGAGGGCCGAGCAGTGGTCGCTGCTGACAGAGAAGCCCGCAGGGCAGCGGGACCCCACGTCCTCCCACTAGGACGGGGCGAGGGCCGGGGAGCTCGCAGGCAATACCTGGCTGCAAAAGCAAGTGGCGTGACTCTACACTTTTCTGGGGAAAGGTTTTATTTTTAAGTCATCTCTACTACTGCAGGGCTCCAACTCGTGAGCCTGAGATCAAGCGTCAGGTGCTCCCCCGACTCAGCCAGCCATGCGCCCTGGTGGCTGCGTGAACTCAAAGCATCGTGAGGTCAGCAACGCTGGTCCTGGGGAAGGACCTGCAACCCACGGAAGGCCAGGGCGTGCTGGGGGACCGCGGAGACCGCTGGGCCGGCCAGCGCTGAGCCAAGACACAGGATGGGGAGGGCGGAGCAGAACCGGGAGGGGCAGACGGGGAAGAAGGCAGGAGACCCGAGCACGGGCTACGTGGCTGCCGTGGACAGCGCGTGCGAGCTCTCCTTCCAATGAGACAGACACACGTCGACACAGATCACAAGATGGCAAAAGGGGTTTTCTCTCTGACATCGAACAGAGCCCCGGGTGGCAGAGTAAATCCCGTGAGATGAAGACAGGCGTCTGTGGGTCAGGACGCCATGCCTCTCCATCGATGCACCGGCCGGCACACACAGAGCAAGTCCTGACGGCACGAGGCAAGAGAAGCCTGCGCCACTCAGTCCGGCATCCACGGAGCCGGCGACACTGCCTGCAGGGGGCCTGGACCCGACGGGGCGGTGCACTTGACGGGCACAGCACTCACTACCTCCACGCATCCATGGAATGCCACCCACCACAAACGACCACACCCATAGCCAGAACACAAACCTCAACACTTCCCAAGGCCCCAAACAGAAGCCGTGCGCCCTCCAACCGGAGCGGCCCCAAACTAGAAATCAGCAGTAGAAAACCACCCAAACACACCACGCTTCTCTGTAACCGCTGGGTCACAGGCGTGGGAACAGACATCAGAAAATGTTGGGAACTGTACCGAAATATGAAAATGGAACACATAAAGATTTGCGGGGATCAGCTGAAGAGCTGCTTCGAGGGAAAGATACACGATCAAACCCTAATGAGAGAAGGAAAGTCTGCTTCTGCCTAAACCAATGTACAAGAGAGCAAAATACACCAAAAGTGGGCAGGAAGAAAAAGAACAGAACTCCAACAAAAAATTTACTTAATGCTTAAAATACAGCAAAGTTTCTAAAAAAGATAGTTTTGTTTTACTTGGAAGTAGGTTCCACACCCAGCATGGAGCCCACGGTGGGGCTTGAACGTCCGACAGCAAGATTGAGACCCGAGCTGAGATCAAGAGACAAACTCTGAAATGACAGCCACCCAGGCACCCAGGAAAGGTCATTAAAAACAAAACAAAACAAAAAAACAACAGAACTGATAAGCCTCTCCCCCAGAATGGCCAAAAAAAGTGAGAAAGCACACACTGCCAAGGTCAGGAACGAGGAAGGCACCGCCCTGGACCCCTTGGACACAAAGGAGAGAACCGCCAGAGACTCCTTCCGCGTCGGCCGGCAGCTCAGGTGAAGGACACCCCCCCCAGGGCTCACCTGAGAGGGAGCAGGTAAGTGGAGGCCCGGCACCAGTCGGAGCCCGAGAACCGCAGACAGAAGCCTGGTGCAGCCCCCGCCCAGCCGGCTTTCCCGCTGAATCCCAGGGAAGGCGCCAGAAGCACGGGACCTCCCCACAGCCTCTCCCGGGAGAGACGCAGGAGAGGGCGCCCCTCCCAGCCAGCTCCCACGAGGAGACGGGACGGTGCCCTGAACGCGGGCTCCTGGGCCCCGGGCAACACGCCGAGACCTAAGGGGGCCTCTGCACGGGCCCGGGCTCACCTTCTTCACCAGGAGGCAGACGTGGTGGCCCTGGATAGAGCGGCTGTACATGGAGGCGCAGGAGTCCACTCTCTCCACCACTGCAACAGGGGGTGCGGGTGAGGCCGGAGCCGGCCTGCCGGGAGCAGAGGCACCGCCACCCCAGCCTCAGAAGCCACGTCCCATCTCTTACCAGAAAAATGGTGATGAAAACAGATTTTTGCCAGAAGATTCTGGAAGGACATACTAATGCCATCGACTTTGATTGAGCTCATGCTCAGGTCCCCAGACTCCAACAACTTGGCAAAGGCATCACTGTAGGAAGGACACAAGACAGAGGCCGATGACAGGCAGGCTGCCCAGCCCCCTCTGGTGGTCCCTTCCTTTGTGGGGAGCGGCGCACCTGTAGCAGGTGTCGTGACCACACAAGGAGCGGGGAGGGGCACACCTGTACGGGGTGTCGTGACCACACAAGGAGGGGGGAGGGGCACACCTGTACGGGGTGTCATGACCACACACAGAGGGGGGAGGGGCGCACCCGTAGCGGGCGACGGGACACACGTGGGGGTGGGGGAGGGGCGCACCTGTAGCAGGGCGTCGTGACCAAGTATGAGGTGCAGCTGAAATGCAGCTGGAAGTCCAGCTTCTCGTGGGTCGAGCCCTCGTCGTTCTGTGGGAGCAGGCGCACAGCATGAGCGGGGCGCGGGGCACCACCCCATGGGCTCCCGACGCCGCCTCGAGCCCTGCTACCTTGGCGATGAAGGACAAGGTCCCCTTGAGCTTCTGGGCCGTGACGATGCTCCGGATGGTGAACACAAACTGGGCCTCGTTGGAGACGCCTGGGGAGGGGGAAGGTGCGGGCCCGAGAGCGGCGTGGGGCGGCGTCCGGCTGCCGTCCCGCACCCTGGCAGGTGGCAGGGACGCGACCCCACCCAGGGCCTGTTCTCGGCGCTGCCCACCCTGGTCAGAAAACTGGGCTCAGCCCCTGAGACAGCAGGTGACGAGGGTGGGGGTCCCCAGGACGGAGCAGAGCAGTCGTGCCAGCAGGAGCCCCCGGCCTCCCCCCAGGCCCAGTGTCCTGCCGGCGGCCCGCACACCTGGGGGCAACTGGAAAGGCACGGGGACCCCGTCGTGGACGGAGGAGCCCTCGGGCCGGGCCAGTTTGGTGTTGAGCGAGTCCAGCACGCTGAGCTCCATGTTCTTCAGGAAGCTGTTGCTCTGATTCTCCAGGACGACGGACACAGTGACCTGGCTGTCCTTCTGCAGGCTGCCCTGGATGTCGTATGTCTGCGGGGCAAGGTCGGGGTCAGCCTGTGCCCCCCAGGCCCGCTACCGGGCCTGCACGAGGGGCCCAAGGAGGGCCAGCCACACTTGCTGGGCAAATGCAGATCACCTCCGAGAAGCAAAACTCCCCAAATCCCCAAACAAGAAACGGGCTCCGGCATGGCTGCGGTTCAAGCCGCTCTCCCGCATCCTCTGCCGGCCACTGCCCATCACGCTGGCCCTCGGGCCCACCCACCGAAAGTACCCCGTGCACCGCCCCACTGGAGCAGGAGCCCTGGGACAGAGGCACTCGCGGCCCCCGCTATCCCCAAGACCCCACTGCTTCCTCCACGCACCCAGAGAAAGGACCCCAATCTGCTCCAGCCCCCAGTGCTCTGAGTTACCCACACTGCTCACCATCTTGATGTAGGAATTTTCAGCCAAGAGGCAGTAGCTGGACATGGGCTGGAAACAAAACAAAACGCAGCTTTGGCCAGACAGAACTTGCAGGTGGCAGACGCCCACAGAATGGAGCCTGTCCTGACCTGTGCCAAGGGCTCCGGATGGGAAACACTGGGACCGTGAGAATGGGGCGGGGGCAAGGAGACCCCCGGCCCCGGGGCCTGGCCTGGCCAACATGTGCCCGCACCTCAGGGACTCCTGCCACACGACAGTACTGCCTCTGACGCCAGAGCCCCCGGGGCTCACCCACCCACGCCCACCAAGGCCCCGCTGCCCGCGGCTCCTAGCCTTGGCCCAGCTGCGGGGTGCCCCGGGCCCACGGGAGGCGAGCGCAGTACCCCTCACCGGGAGAGGGTCCTCGTCGAGAGCGCCGTTCTCCACGGGCTCTGCCGCCCCGTCGCTGGCAGGTTTTTTCTTCTTGGGTTTCTTCTTGTCTTTTGATCTCTCCTCCTTCTCCTTCTTGTGCTTCTTCTTCTTATGCTTAGAAGGTTTCTGGAACAAAACACGATCAGGGTCAACTCCCAGACTTCTCTGGCCACTGGCGCCCACAGCGAAGAACGGCCCAGGCCGCAGGGGCTCAGGAGGCTGCAGACCCAGCCGGCGACACCCCTCGTGTGGCATGTGGCTTGAGACGTGGGACCCATGAGCCAAGCTCAGGAGCACTTGTGGCACAGCCGACGGAGTGACCAGCCCGCGGCACAGCGGACAGAGTGGCAAGCCCCAGGCCCATGGGATGGAGGTGAGGACCCGAAAGCCCACCGCTCAGCGGGACAGTCACTGGCCACAGGCACAACCCACAGGGAGACCAGTAAAAACCCAGACGCCAGCTCCCCACTGCACCCGAGCCGAAGAGAACACACGTCCACGAAGAAACTTGCCCGCCCACATTCACAGGAGACGAACCGCAACAACCGAAAGGTAGAAACTTCAGTGGGAGAGTGAAGACACAAATCATGTCCACCACATGCAGAAGTGTCCCTCGGCCGTGGACAGGAGCCAGGCGCCCCGAGACACCGCCCCAGGGAGGGACCCTGAGCCCACAATGCTCTGGGAGGGAACCAGACACAGTCCACACGGGGTGTGAGTCCACACGTGACATGTCCAGACCAGGCTCCTCCATGGACGGGAATGGAGCTCGTGGGGCCGGGGAGGATGGGGGGTGATGGCTTATGGGGGGGGCGGGGTTGCTTTTGGGGTAACAAAACATTCTGGAACTAGAGAGAATGGCACAACCTTGTGGACGCACTGAATGCCACTGAACCACACACCTTAAAGAATCAACCTCTATCGCGTACGAGTGATAGCAAAACTGTCGTGACAACAGAAGCCCAGAGCGTACGACCGGAACCCGCCCTGGCCCCAGCAGCCCCCACCGCCCCACGGGATTCGGCAACCGGCCCGAGTCTGCGGCGCGGCCGTGCAGCCCGCTCCCTGACAGCCGGCACCGGCACCGCGCCCACCTTCTCGGGGTCCCGCTCGTCGTCATCCTCTGCCTCGTCAGCCGGCTCCTCTCTCCTGGCCTCCTCACCCTCTTCCTGAGCGGCAGCGATGACGGCGTTTGCTCCGGGCTCTTCCTACGGGGAGCCGGGCGGGGGGACTCAGGCGGGCGGCCGGGCCCGGGCGTCCTCCACCCCCACCACACCCCAACCCAGCCTCCCTGGTCAGCAGCAAGGCGTGTGGGCACCAAGCAGTGAGAGCGGCTGGCAGAGGTCCGAAGCCGGCTGCAGGCCCCATGAGCGGCCTAAGCCTGGCCCCCCGGCCCCATCCTTAAGAGGAAGCAACAGCTCGAGGCCACGTCCGGCACAGGAGCCCAGGCCGTGCTGAGGGCTGTTCCTATGGCCACTGACTGGGCCAGACCACAGGCATGGGACCTGGCCGGTCTGTGCAAGGGCGCCCCAACATCCCACACCCCTGAACGCCTCGGAGAGGGAAACTGAGGCTGGTGAACGCTCGTGCCCCCCGCCAACCCGGGGAGGACCGTGCGGGGCTCTTACTGGGGCCGGGGGCACAGCAGACAGCGGCGTGGTGGACAGCCAGAAGTCCAAGTCCTCGCCCTAAAACCACAAAAGAGAGGCTTTGGGCTTAAACAGCAGGACAGGCTACAGACGGCACCAGGGGGCAGGGGGAGTTCCCACCCCCAACCAGACGGCGGCGTCAGCTCTGGGACCCACGCGCGCGGCGAGCCGACCGCAACGTCAGGGCCGGAGGCCGGGGGCACTCCTAGCTCACTGTCCACTGGAACAAGCAGCCTCCGATGTCCCAAGAGCAGCCCGAGAGAAAGCGGCCCGGCCCACAGGTCCACGCTGCTTTACGCGCCCCGGCCCTCCCCCGGCGCCCACAGAGGCGGACAGACGGACGGGACGGCCAGCGCGGGGACTCCGCGGCCACGTACCGCCTTCTCCTCCTTTCCTTTCTTCTTCTCCCGCTCCTTCTCCCTGGGCTTCTTCTCCTTTCTCTTGGGCTTCTTGGTCTTCTTTTCTGTGACGCGGACATCCGCCTTCTCAGGAGACTTAGAGGTGTCTGCGTTTCTGTGTTTCTGGACGGGCAGCTTCTCGCTGTCAGCTAGGGGCCTGGGCAGGTGGGTCACGGAGTGAGGGGACAGGAACACAGAGAACACCGATGGCCCGGGGGCGGTCCTGGCCCCGCCGCGCTTACCTGTCCAGGTCGATGTCCAGGGCCCTATAGGGGTCGTTGGGGTCTTTGTCGTCCTCGTCACTAGGCAGAGCGTTCTGAGGGAGAGACAGACGCTGTGTCCGAGCCCAACAGGTCCGTGGAACCCTTCAAGCCCTTCTCAGAAAGGGACAACCTGGGCGCCTGGGGGGCTCAGCTGGTTAAGCGACTACCTTCGGCTCAGGTCATGGCCCTGGAGCACCAGGACCGAGGCCCAGGTCAGGATCCCCGCCGGGCCGGGGGTCCGCCTCTCCCCTGCCCCTGCCCCTGCTCTCCTTATGTTCTCTCTCTCTCTCTCTCTAAGAGTAAAATCTCAACCAGGCCCACGCCGGAGAGCAGAGCCCATCTGGGGCAGGACGCGCGGCCGGGACGTGGGCTCCCACTCACAGCTCAAGAGCCCTCTCCGGGGTCTGCGGGCAGAGAGAGCCCGAGACCAGGGAGCCCGCTCTCTGCCCCGGGCGCGAGGGTGGGGGCGCCCCGCGGGGCTGACCTCAGGCATCTCCTCGGTGACGATGTCCACCTGCTGCGCCGGGGCGGCGTCCTCGTCGCTCGCCGAGAGCAGCGAGCCGCGGCGCCGCGCCCGGCCCTTCCGCTCCTTGTCCTTCTTCTTCTTCTGCCCGTCCTTGTCCGGCCTCTGGCGCCGCCTCCGCTCCTCCTCCAGCTTCACGTACTGGTCCGACGCGGGCATCCCTGCGGGTGCGCACACGACCCGGCGCTCGGCCACCGCCCTGCCATCGGCTGGATCGCCTCTGGCCCCGAGCGCTGCGTGGGGGCAAGGGGGCCCCCAGGGGCTCAGTGGGGAGAGCCCACCGTGGTCTGTGTCAGAGGCAGGCGAGCCGGGCTGTCTGAACGCCAACGGGCAGGCCGGCGCAGTGGGGACAGGTGGGGGTTGGGGCCTAGGGAAGGAATGAGGGGGCACCATGGGCCCTGGGCCTCTGACCCCCGTTTACCCTCCCAGCCGGGACCTACCGCAGCCGAGGTGGCAGCACAGGTCCAGCCGAGAGCGTGCGTGGCAGGCGGCATGGCCAGGCCTGATGCCACCTGGGAACTGGACCCAGCTGCCACCCCCTCGCCAACAGGGGCTCCCTGGGTGCCAGGGCCCGTGCTGATACTTGCCTGGCACCTTCAGGGGCACCGACAGGTCTATCTGCACCACTGGAATGTGCTCCACGCCTGGCAGGTCCTGGTACCGCTGGAGAAGCACCGAGGTGTCACCACGCACAACAGATGACAGAAAGGGACGTGTGTGCAGCAGCTACGGCCCAGCACAGAACGCGCGGATGGCCTGGGACGTGCAGGATCCCACTGGGGGCCCTCACATGCCACGGGGCGTCTGGGGGGACAGCGTGGCTCCCTACAGACTGCGGGACTGGTCTGTCACCGAGAACAAGTCCCCTCAGGGGGAAGCTTCCGCCCGCCTTTCCTGGCTGCGTGCCCGCTTCAGCGGAGAGGAGCGATGCAAACCCGAGCCCAGTGAGCACTTGGCGGCCCCCACGGCAGCCAGAGTCAGAGAGCCGGACGCCACGTGAGCCGGCGAGGGCGTGCATGGCACGTGGGGGCCGTCTGCAGGCCCTGAGAAGGCTGAGCAGAGTCACAGGGTGACCCGGCAATCCCAAAGAGGGAACCGAGCGCGTGTGTGCAGCCCTGCCAGCCCGGGGGAGCCCAGCGTGGGGAGGACATGTGTCAAGCTCTGGCACGGTGTGCAGCCTTCACTTGACGTTGTGGGCAGGACCCGCCCGGCAGCGGGGCCACGTGGGGCGACCGGGACAGTGACGCGCTGCCCCACAGCTGGAACTGGATGTCCTCCCCAGGGTGGGTGGGGCCCTGGGGGCTGTGGGGGACAACAGTCTCCAGAGGACGACCTGGAACCAGTCATACCTTCTGGGGGGATGGGGAACTCTTGATGTAGAACGGGTTGTTGGCCTGTTCCTGCTTCCGGGCTTCGCGACGCTGCAGGGACAGGATTCAAGTGCACGTCCATGAACGCACGTGGGACACACACCCTCCCTGCTAGACCACAGAGCTTCACCGTCAGCCCTCAGCCAACAGGAAGACCACGGCGGGCGCAGGACTAGGTCAGGAATGACTCCGGGACATGGGGCGACCATCTCCGGTTTCAAGGACAGGAGGCTGGGTGAGCCACAGGCCGCCTCTCAGCTCCAAAGAGCCGAGCTGGCAGGTCACATCGTCTGAAGGCTCGGCCTGTGCACGGGTGGGGGAAAGGGCTCTGGGGGGGCACCGCTCATCCAGAAACAGGGGAGCCAGACACAGCGGGCCGGGGGGAGGGGAGGACACGGCGCGTCTGCTCTGCTGCAGGCTGACGGTGCGCGCTGAAGTCCCGCAGCCCGGCGGCGCAGAGCAGCAGCCCCGGACACCCGGGCAGGCTCCCTCGGCACGCTCTGCGCCCCAGAGAAGCCACTTCGTGTTTCAACAAAACCCAACCCAGACTCCAGAGGGTAGCTCGGTGCTCCCTGGAGAAGCACAGCCCCAAAGCCCGAACTGCTAGGCCCGGGCACAGCACCCGTGGGCTCTGGGCAAGGCCATCAGCCCCGGAGGCCCCGGTGGGAAGACACCCTGCCTCTGTACAGCCGGGGCTCACCCGGGCCAGCTCCTCCTCGTCAGCCTCGGGCTGCCGCTGCTTGACGTGGCGCTGCTCCTCCTCGTGGAAGATGGCCTTGGGCTTCTCGTCCTCGGACTCGCTGTCTGAGGGCGGCTCGTTGATCCAAGCATCCAGGTCCAGGCTAGAAGATACGGTGAGGTCACAGGCCAGCTCCGGCCTGTGCGCCCAGTGCTGGACACTCACGGGTCACGCACAAAGCGGGAGCACCCCCGTCCTCTCGGAGACGATGACATGAAGGCTCAGCTGCTACTCGGGACCACGGCCACCCGGGACAGACACGCCGGGGAATGCCCCCCCGGCACTTCTGCTCTCACTGTCCTGTCCGCCATCCTGGCCTATGTCCTCTGGCCCGCTGCGCAGCTCACCCTTCAGGAACTGGAACTTTCTTCTGTGCCTTGGGGGCCACCGGATTCAGCTCCCCTGCAAAGAGGGCGCTCACTTCTTCTGCCACTGGCACGTCCTTGGCCTGAAGCTTCTGGATGTGCTTGACCAGCTGCAAGATGCAGGAAGCCTGAGGGGACCACAGCGAAGTCACAAGGGGGTCACAGAGGCCTGGCTCCGAAGGCCACCAGGCTCCACAGCTCACTGTTCACACCACGTGGATGCCCATCCCAAGGCGGGCGAGCGGGACACGCTCTGCCCGAACTGCACGGAGAACATCCCGAGGCTCCCAGAAGCCAGGGGCTCCCCGGCAGGAACATCGGGCGAGGAAGAAACCAGCCCACGGCTAAGACATGGAGTCACAAGCAAAGGGAGCACGGTCGTCTGCGAGAACCACTCGGACAGGTCGGGGTGCCCCCGATGAGCCACAGCGCCTGCCTCCAGGAGGCACACAGGCACCTCCGTGCTGCCGTCCTCTGTCCGAGTGTGGCTCCCAGTGGGACGCTCGGTGGGGACCATGACCACCAGCTGAGCTGATGGCGTGTAGCTGCCCTCAACTGTGGAGCAACGGGGCCCACCGAGTGATCGCCGACACCCACGCGCAGTTAGCAGACGGAGAGCTTGTGCTGCCCCCAGAGCACCAGCAGTGGCCTGGCCGCGGGGCCCACAGCGCCAGCCCCAACGCCCGTCTGGCCCGCTGTCACGCCGCGTGTGCCAACCGGCTCTCCCCACGAAAGATCCCCAGTCCTCACCTGCCTAGAAACCCGCTGTCCGCTGGACGCTTCCCTGGAAGGCTGGTGACGGGCTCCCGCTTGTTTGCTGTCTCGTCCCCCACCCTGCCCCACCTGCGGGCCAGCATCCAGAGCCTCCCCTACCACGGGGGCCCAGACGTGCCCACGTGCCCCGCTAGGGTGGAGCCCCGGAAAACTGGAGTTCTCCAAGTTGCCCTCGGAGAAAGGCAAAGCTGGCCACTGCCCGGGACAGAGGCTCCTCCAGACCCGGGAGCCCCCGAGAGACACTGACCCGCTCCTGGACCTCCAGGTCCGCGCTCTGCACGAACTGTGGCAGCCGCTCCACCATGAGCTGGGTGACGTCCTGGGCTGCCTCCGGCTCCGCGGCCTGCTCCTTCTGCTGCAGGATGGCTGCGTACAGCTTCACCACATTCTGCACGTACACAGCCTGGATGTGGCCGGGCAGGGTGGTGACCTTGGGCCGCAGCATGGCCTCGAGGGTCTGCTGGGGCTCCTGCAGGTGCCTGTGGACAGGGAGGGCCTGATGAGCACGCTGGTCCGGTGCAGATGTCGCCCCACGACAGGGCTCCCACATGCGCGCTCCCCCAGCCAGGGGAGGAGAGAGAGGACTCTTAAAGATGAACAGACGGTCACAGACGGGCCGCAGAGAAAAACGGACGGAAGACGAGCAAAAAGCACAGCAAGGGGGTGCCTGGGTGACTCAGTGGATTAGGCCGCTGCCTTCAGCTCAGGCCGTGGTCTCGGGGTACTGGGATCGAGCCCCACATCTGCCTCAGCATCCATGCTGAGCGGAGAGCCTGCTTCCCCTTTCTCTCTGCCTGTCTCTCTGCCTGCTTGTGATCTCTCTCTCTGTCACATTTTATTTATTTATAAGACAGACAAAGATCACAAACAGGCAAAGAATTTATTTATTTATGTGACAGAGAGAGCGATCACAAGCAGGCAGAGAGACAGGCAGAGAGAGAGGAGGAAGCAGGCTCCCCGCCAAGCAGAGCCCGATGCAGAGCTCGATCCCAGGACCCTCAGATCATGACCTGAGCCGAGGACAGAGGCTTTAACCCACTGAGCCACCCAGGCACCCCTAAATAAAATCTTAAAAAAAAAAAAAAAAAAAAGCACAGCGACAGCACCATCTGGGGGCGGAGGGTCTGTGACCGCACGCGGCCTGGTTTCTTGCTTGCTCTCAGGGTGGGATGTGCACGTGGAAAGGAACTCTTTCGGCAGAGGAAAACCCCGGGAAGGAGACTGGGGCAGCTGTCGGGGGCCCGGGGACACAGGGACACGGGCGTGCCGGCCCCCCGCCCCCTCCGGGCCGCACTCACTCGGAGAACTCGCCGCAGATCCAGGCGGCAGCGTAGAGCACCTCGCAGATGCCGTTGCGCTGGGTGCTGCTGGCCACCAGGTGCGCGCGGTCGAGCAGCGCGGACATCTGCGACACGGCGAACTTGCGGATGGCCTTCACGCGGATAGCCACGTCCAGCATCTGTGCCGCGATGAGGTGGCCGTGGCGGGTGCCCTCCAGCCGGGTCAGCTCCACCAGGACGCTGATGTACCTGCAGGAGGGAGCCCTTGAGGCGCGCCCCTCGCGCGGGCACCCGCCCCTCCGGGCTGTGGGGCACGAACCACTGGAAGTTGGTGATGTGCTGGTAGTTGCACTGGCTGCAGATGTCGATGATCTTCGTCAGCAGCTCGTCCCGGTACGTCGTGCCCTCAGCCTTGTCCACGTGGCTCATCAGCTTCTTGACGATCTCCACCAGGTTCTTCTTGGACACCTGGGGGGCGGGGCAGAGCTGGTGAGAGTGGGGCGGGCAGGTGTGGGCCGTACCGGACGGGGCTGGGCGGGGTACACACCATTCCATAGAGGAGGTCGAGAGCCCGCAGACGAATGGACTCGTCCTTGTCGTCCAGACACTGCAGGACGAGGTCCTTGTGGGCCTGCACGGACTTGGGGTGTGTTCTCAGGATCTTGGACATGGCCAGCAGCCCCAGGTACTTCACTGCGGAGATGGCGAGATGCAGTTAACCTGGACGCGCCCTCACGGGCTCCGGGGCCTGCACAGAAAGAGCGAGGCCGGGTCTGCAGCCCGAGCCCGACCACCTAGATACGGTCAGGAGCAGGCACGCGGGCCCCCAGAGGTCCTAAGCAGCACGCTGGGTGCTGGGAGAGAAGCCCCCGTGACCTCACACGTGCGACCCATACACACAATCCCCGAGCTGCGATGGAGGCCTGCAGGCCACGGGCCACGTCCAACATGAAGCCCCTGCCCCGCAGAGCTGAGGAAAGCCCCTGCTGGCCCTTCGGTGCTCCAGACAAGGCTGCACGCACGGCCGCACAGCGGAGCGCGAACATCTGGTTTCTCACGAGGCCTAGAACCCGGGCGCTGCAGCGGTTTCGGGCGCAGACCGCAGGGCGTGCGGGGTGAGGAGGGACTCACGGTTCTGGTCGGAGTCTTCTATCAGGATCCTCAATTTCTGAACGCAAAGCTGCAAAGGAGAAGGCAACACTGGTCATGCCTCCTGAGACCACAGTGAAGTCGGTGACCCCAGGCGTGCCACACAGCCCGATCCAGCCCAGAGGCCCTGGGACAGGGAGGGACAGAGGACACTGGGCCCCACTCGGGGTAGGCCCCTGCCTGCAGGCACCCACAGGACCACGTCTGGGGAGCGCCCACTGACGCACACGCCAACACGCCAGCGCCTTCTGGGGGCACTAACAAGTGTGTCCCCACCCCCCACCCCTCCGCCAGCTGTCAACAACTGCACAGATACAGGCAGGCCGGGACCCAGTGAGTGATGACTGGCTGCACGGCCGGCCGGCCGGCAGATCCCCACCCCCACCCCCTCCCCAGGCTGCCCCCGACGGCTGCACAGCGCTCTGTCTGCACCCGGGGACATACCTGGATGCTGGCGCTGTGGTTGGGCATGCCAGAGGACAGCGAGATGAGCACTGGAACAGAAACCCTCACTTCAGGAACTCGCCAGGCCCCACCCACATGCAGAGGCCCACTGACACGCGTCCACCGCAAGCACTGGGACCCCACACACCGACACCAGCACACCGGGAGCCATGGGTCTGCTGCTCTCCTGGAGAGGCTGGCTCATGAGACAGCATCTGGCTGCTGGTCTCTATGGCCAGGAGCACAGACCACATCCTCACGGCGGGCACCCCCATCCAGGGCAGGTCCACAGAGCCCGGGCCAACCCCACCTGCCTGCCTCTGAGAACCAACCACCTGAGACCCACCGACCCTACCACATGCCAGGCATGCTCCGTCAACCTATGCCCCCAAGCCCCGTGCCCGACACCAAGGACAGCTCTGACCCTGCCACACCCCGTTTCCCCCACCGACCACTGCAGACACAGACTTGGCTCTCCAGTCCTGCATTTGCTGCCTCTGGGCACTAGCTGGTCCTGAACGGCACCCTCCCTCTCTGCCAGTGTCATGGGGGCTCAGGGCCCACACGGCTCTAATCAGAGTGTGAACCCTGGACCAGCTTCCTGGGAACGGCTGGATTTCAGGCTGCCCACAGGGCCTCGAGGAAGGACCGGAAGCTGGCTTCCCAGCAGCTTCGGGCACACAGGCAGGCCGTGAGGAGGTAACCCGTGGGCCGCGACTCTAGCTCCAACGAACAACGTGGGAAGGGGCTCAGCTTGCTGAACGTGCGGAAACACATCAGCCAGCGCTCTGTGTGGCCCTGGCTGAGACGGACCGAAACAGAGAGAGCTCAAAGGAGAGTCAGACCAGCAGCGCTTTCCGGTCCTGCATCGCGAACCCTTTTAGCAGCAGGTCCCTGTGTTTAGCCCTGCACGGGGGACAGCACCACGCCTGAGACTTGCTCTGAACTCCTCATGAAGGGGCGCCTGGGTGGCTCAGTGGGTTGAGCCTCTGCCTTCGGCTCAGGTCATGATCTCAGGGTCCTGGGATCGAGCCCCGCATCGGGCTCTCTGCTCAGTAGGGAACCTGCTTCCTCCTCTCTCTCTGCCTGCCTCTCTGCCTATTTATAATCTGTTAAATAAACAAATAAAAACCTGAAACAAACAAACACACACAAAAAACTCCACCTTTCCCTAAGGGGAGAAAGTGTTGCTGGCAAGTGTGCCACAAGCTGTCCCCGCCTCCCAAGAGGCTCCAAAGGGGCTGGCAGCAACACGTGGCCAAAAAGCCTGGGCTACTCCCTGCACCATGGGGCCCACCTTGGCGCCCAGGGCGGGAGTGGGGAGGGCTTTCCACGCGCCGCGGCGGCCGAGCCTCACCTGCGATGACCGTGTTCACGCACTCGTAGAGAAGGGACATAGCAGACGTGCTGCGGGAGAAGAGCAGAGGCGTGAGGACCAGGCCACCCGAGAGACACAGGGAAAGCGCCTGTCTGCTCCCTGGTCCCGGAGTCCGAAGCAGGCCTACGGCAGGAGCTGGCTGCCCCACACACCGCTGTCACCCAGGTCGGTGGCATTCCCCGAGGGACGCAGGTCTCCTTAACTGCTCGTGGGGCCTCTGACACTTCCGGCCACTGAGCGCGTTCCTGGAACCTGTCCACTGTGGGATGCCCGCGAAGGAGAGCCGATCCTCCTCAACGCCTCTCCCAGCCGGGACCTTACCACCCGGCTCCACCGTGGGGGGACGCAGGGGACAGTGAGGTGTGCCCGCACACAGGCGAGCAGAGCACAGAAGGCCATGGCTGCGGCGCCACCAGGGGTGTCTGGGGATGTGGCAGGCACAGCCTAGAGCCACCACCACGGGCGGGCACCGGGTAGGTCTAATCCATTCTGATCTTCTCATGTTTGACTCTCGGGATCCCAAGTCCCCAAAAGCAGAGAGTGCGGCTGCCATGCGTCCAGAGCACAGGCCGTCAGCCTGTCTGCAGCCGCGATCGCCAGACTGACGGCCTCCTGTTAATCCCCTCTGGAAACCCCTCTGGAAACCGTGGCGCCGGACCACACACTCAGGGACGGCGGGTGTCTAAAACTGAAGAGGTCCGCAGCCCAAGCACCTGCTCTGCCCAATTATCTTCCCGTCTGATGTGCTCCTGAGCCTGGAGATGGAGGCCAGGGCCGCCTGCAGAGCACACGGCTCCAGGTCTGATGTGGCCTCGAGGCCCCAGTTCCTCCACGCTGCCCGTGGCTGTCTCTCCAGGGGACCTGGGGAGCAGGATCTCCTATGCCACCTGCCCCTTAGCCCCACAGCTCGCGCACAGGCCGAGTGGTGTGGGGGCTCCGGCAACATTCCAGAACCGGCCAGGGACACAGCTGTCCAGAGCTCTTCCAGCAGACAGCCGAGGTCTCCTCGCGGGCTGCTGAATAACCAGGGGCTCCCTTTCTTCCACGTTTACCGTTGCTGTTTCCCAAACAAATTCACAAGGAAAGGACGCACCAGCCCCCAGGGCCCCAGGAAGGCCAGCCAGTGCCCCAGCGGCACAGTTCACTCTTGTGGGCAAAATCACAGGGCGTGTATTTGCTTTTCCACCCCGAGACTCTCTCCAGGGCCCTATGCCCAGCGGGAGGGCAGGCCTGCGCGGGCCAGAGAGTGGGGTCATCCAGGGGCCTGGGGCTCACCTATGGATCAGGTTGGTGAGAGGCTCGATCAGCTTCTTGCCCAACCTTGGCTCCAAGGGGGTCAGAGCACCAAACTAGGGAAGAGAGAGGCCGGCGGGTCATTCGGGGCAGGGGTGGACCGCACAGACTCCGACCCCATCCACATGTCCACATGCCCGCGGCGCTCCCAGGACATGCCAGGGCCTTCTCACTCTGTGAGCAAAGGGGAGTTCGGGAGGGATACTTGCCAGTTTGATAATTTTAATGAGGACCCAGTTGTTGGTAGAGGAGGTCATCAGCTTGAAGAAGAGCGGGGCAAGGGACAGGTAGTTCTTGGGGTTGCGCCGGGCCAGCTCGCAGATGACGTTGACGGCCGCTGACTGCACCCCTTTGGAATGAAGTGGGGCCCGTTGTCAGTACAAGTGCCACCAATGTGGGGGTGAACCCTTACCCGGCAGGACTCTCCTCAGCAGGCCGGCCACTGACACCACCTGAGGAAGTGGTTTAAGCAACAACCACCGAGGGGACCGAGCTTCCTGGAGCCAAGCGTCACCGGAAGGGGGGGGCCGGCCCCCAAAGGACCAGACTCCAGTGCAGGACACCCGCCACACCTGCCGCCTCGGTTCCTGCTTCCCCTACCAAACTTTCTACTCCCTGGCCCTTGCCCTGATTGGAGGCAGCTTCCCCCGCGACAAGCTGAACCTTGCCTCACGTTCAGAGAAGCTGTGTAATGGGTGCTCAGCCCCGGGAGTCCCCGATGAGGGAAGGACGGACAGAGAACAGGAGGAAAACTGGCACGAGTCCTGCGGCGTGGGACCAGACTCAAGGCGTCAGAATAGTCGTGAACGCTAGCGTATGAATAGACGGCCAGCCGGCCAGGCACATCCCCCGTGCGCGGATGGCGGCTGTCTACTGAGTGGCTGGAAGAGGGGGTGCCCGGCACCTGGAGCTCGGTGTCCGTGTCGCACACCAGCCAACGGGACCAGCTCCTTTGGAGACGTGGCAGATCCCAGGGCCGGAGCGGGGAAGGGAAAGGCCAGCCTGGCATCTCACGGTGCCGCACAGTAAGGAATGCGGTCTGTGGTGGGACGAGGACGGGTTCCCAGGACCCAGCACCCCTCAACGCCTTCCTTGCAACACCCGCCACCCCCATACCGTCCCATCGTAAATCAACAAACCAGGGTCAGGGTCCTCCAGCTTCTCCTTCAGGCGGGGGAACGCGGGGCGCAGCGACTCGGGGTACTTCAGGAACACCTTGTACATGATCAGCACAGCCTTCTTCCGGATGTACGGCTTGGTGTGCGACATCTGCAGGGCAGAGGGCCGGTCGGCCTCCCCTCCACACTGCGCCCGCTGCCCTCGTCTGCCGGCTCACTCCCCGCACCTGCCCTGCTCACTCTCCTCTGCCTCCCCGAGGCTCCCCTCCGCAGGTTCGAAGACCCTCTCTCCAGCCCGTCTGGTTTCTGGCCTTTGAACCTGCGCCACCGTCCCAAACACAGGACAGGGTTCGTGAGTGGAACTGAAACCAGCTTCCCTATGTCCATGACGCTAGGCCTGCCCTCCGAGGCCGAGACCCTTCTCAGACTCACTGGAACCCAATGAATGACAGAGAGGGAGGGAGCCTGAGCTGGAAGACGAGCCCTCGCCAGTGAACGCTGGCCTCCGACTCCCCTAGCAGCCAAGGCCCATGCCCAGGGCAGGACGCCGAGGGGTGTCCAGCGCTCGAGGCTCGTCCTTCTGGAACTCACGCTCTCTCTCGTGCCAGGTCCTGCAGCTCTTGTCCTTTCGGAACTCTGCTCTGGCCAGAGAGGCCGCTGGCCCTCAGGTGGGCACACTTACCACCCGTGCGGGCTCCGGGGAGCCACACCCCGAGAGCGCCCTGAGCCCCCGACTCCCAAGCGTCTTCCCACGCTCGCAGCCACTTTCACCAGCACCACACTGGCAATCCTGGGCCAGAAGGGCAATATCCGGGACGCTGCGGGGGCAGCTTGAAAGCCACCAGGGACGCCACGTGAACCAAAGAGTGGGGCCAGGTGTGGGCAAAGCAACTTACAGCGGGTGGTCAGCTGCACGAGGCAGGGCTGTGGCGAACCAGCCTCTGATCTAGAAGCTGCGAGCGCGTGCGGTCTGAAACCACAAGCCTGGACCTATCCGTCGGCAGGACAAACAGGCCGACCGATATGGACAGAACTCTCCGGAGAGAAAAGCAGCCGCCCATCTGCTCGGCCCAGAAGAAACTGATGGGAACCAGCCTCCCAGTCAGTCGGAGATGTGGGTGAATGACAGGTGCCTCAGAGAACCAGGACTTGTAAGGACACCCGCATTCTGGAAAAGTGCTCTGGACACCTTGGAGGTCAGCGGCGGCTGGGCTTTTGCCCTTCAAGTGGACGGAAGCACAAGAAGTCACTCCACGGCCACAGAGAGACGCACGGCGTCAGGACCAGAGCCGGAAGGACCACGCTCGGCCGGCGCACTGCCTGCCGGGAACCAGCGAGCTGGGGGCTAGCGGGGCCCGTGCTGGGCGGCAGGGGCGCTGGGCCCCGGCGCCACCCGCTTCTGGCCCCAAGTGGGGCTGTTTGAAAGGAGGTGAAGAAAGAACGCGAGGGGCCGCGGCCCGAGGCTGGGCTCCACGAGGGGCTGCGGGGGGGGGCACGGCCACTCGGTTTCTCATCTCATCTGGGGAACGCGGCCTGTTTCTGTGCGCCTGAATGTTCTCGGTGTGAAGTTTAACCTCAGGTTTTCAGGCCCCTGGACGGACCAAATCGTGTCACAGAGCAAAGGCCGAGAGGCCTGGGCCACTCACAGACTCACCAGTGTCATGATGTCATTGGCCAAGTCTCTGGCAAGATCTGGGGTAACAAAACAGGACAGGCCAGTCAGCGCAACGCCAGTGTCGTACTGGCTGGGGCTGCTCAGGTCCTGCAAAGGGAGGGGCGAGCGTCAGGGGGTCGGGCGTCAGGAGGCAGGAGCCCGCAGTGCGTCACCAGCTCCCGGCGTGGGGTCTGGGTTGGTCCTGTATGAGGAGCGACAAGCACCAGCCAGTTCCAGGGAGAACGGCCCTCAGTCCCGGCCCAGCCCAGTGTCCCAGCACTCGAGGGGGCCGCGGGCTTGAGGGGCCCGTGCGGGAGCCGGGAACCTCTGTCGCTCCCGGGGATTCTCTAGGACAGCCAAGATGGCTCCTCTGGGCCCCTCCCAAAGGCAGGCCGGCTCTGCGCCGACTCTCTTCTCGCAGGTGAGCAGGAGAACCAGCCACGAGAGCGGCACATGCCCACCCCAGAGCCCTGGTCACTCCGTGCGGCTCCCACGGCACGGACCGCACCAACGGCCTCACCTCGACGCCAGCAAAACAACACTTGAATCACATATTTCCTCTGCAGAGACTTTCCTTTCCTCTTTTTTTTTTTTAAGGTCTTATTTATTTGACAGAAAGAGCACACAAGCGCACAAGCAGGGGGAGTGGCAGAGGGAGAAGCTGGCTCCCTGCTGAGCAGGCAGCTCGATGCGGGGCTCGATCCCAGGACCCTGGGATCATGACCTGAGCCGAAGGCAGACATTTCATTGACTGAGCCCCCCAGGCGCCCCGGGGAGACTTTCCTAAGGAGCCCCGCAAACTTCACACAGACGTGGTGAACATGCCAGATGCATTTTGAGAGGCCGCCTTCTGGACTGTGCTAATAACCTGACAACACGGACTGCTAGAGCCCGTCCTGGCCTGAGCCGACAAGACAGAGCTGCGTCGGACCCATGGACAGAACTCAGGCCCTACACGGCCACTCCTGGTTCAGCAGGACTTGCAAAGGCCCAGGAAAGAGCCACCGTGGGGTTTTTCAGAAACAGAGATTTGTGGAGGACACTCAGGTCACCGTCGAGCAGGGAGAGCCCCACTAGAAGCGAATGGGGGGTGGGGGACAGGGCAGTCTACGTAAGTTGTTCCAGAGGTCATGGGTTAATTTAAAACGACTCACACGCAGACCCCAAACACTGGGGACGAGAATGGAGGAGAATGCCCTCTAACACAGCAGCCGTGTCCCCTGCTCCTTTACAGGGACATCTTGGGCTCAGGTGGTCTCTCCGGCAGAGCATCTAGGTGACCTGCCTATGGCACGTTTCCGTGCAAAGCGGGGATCGCTAGGTCTACATGGAGGTCGCTACGAAGGGGTAGGCAGGGGGCGTGCCTGTGCCCAAAAGGCCGGCGAGAAAGCCCAGCTCGGCCGGAGCCTTCCACCCTCCTCCTCTTCGCTGCCCCCGCCCCGTGACACAGCCCCACGGGCTGCCCCCAGCGGAGCTGGCCCCTCACAGCCCCGCAGCACCCACGATGCGCAGCGCTGCCGCCCAACCTGGCCCTCGGCGGCCTCCTCGGAACCACAGGCTCGGTGCTCGGCCCTGCAGCCCGCCCTGTGCCGGGACGAACCGGGCCAGGGATGCGCTGAGTGCTGCCGGGTCTGCCCAGGAGCCCAGCCCCGGTCCCCAGGACCCGCTCCGGAGGCAGCCACGCTCAGGGGGTCTGGCCTGTACATCCAATCGTCACCGAGCCTCTGATTCTGATTCTGCCCCCCCACTACTCCACAAAAGATGCTCAAAGCTCTCAGGCCGAGGAAGAAATGTGTTACTCGGGGATCTTCAAGACCATCTCCAGACACACAAATCACGCATGACGACGACCCACATGCGACGTCACTCAGGAGTCCCCGCGGGCAGGGCGCTTGGGGGCACAGTCGGTTAAGCATCTGACTCTTGGTTTTGGCTCAGGTCATGATCTCAGGGTGAGGAAACCGAGCCCCAAGTCGGGCCTGCACTCACCGTGGAGTCTGCCTGTCCCTCTCCCTCTGCTCCTCCCCACCCCCTTCCCAAACCCACGTGCTCTCCCTGGGCACCAAAAACAAACCAACAACAAAAAAAAACCACCCCAAAAACCAACCCAGGGGGGCAGAAAGGCCCCGGTGGGGAAGGGCATGTGCGCCGCAGTAGCTGCCCCCGCTGCACCCCTTCCGAGGGCCAGAGGCCCCAGCAAGGGAAGAGGGAGGCCTGGCAGCACTGCGGCCTCGCCTACAGCCCACGAACAGACACAGACCTGCCACACCATCCGGGCTGTCTTCTGACCAGAGTGGCTATGTCTCGAAGCCACCTGTGACCATGGGGTCACAGGAGCAAAAGCCGGGCGACCTTGGTGCTTTCTACGTGCCGCTCGCTCAGAGCACTGGAGAGGCCAGTGTGGAGAGCAGGGTGGGGCGGGGGCCAGGAGGGCGCTAGGTGGGGGCTGGGAACAGCCAGGGTGCAGGAGGGCCGCCTACCTTGCGGATCTGATTGGTCGTCAGCATGATGACGTCGGTCCCCTCGTGGAAGCACTGGGAAGCAGCAAGGTAGCCGATCCGCTGCGAGTCAGACACGAGGGCATCAGACACGAGACAAGGGCCACACACCCCTGGGGGAGGAAGTCCCCGGGCCAGGCAGGGACAGCCTGCGGCTGGCCGCAGGGCCATGGCTAGGGGGTGCCAGGAAGTCACCCGAAGAGGAGGAGGGGAGGAACCGGCCCCAGAGTCCGGAGGATGCAGCCTCTGCCACACCAGTTCTCATGAGATTGGCCGCACCGTCCGGCCCTCCGCTGGCGAACGTTCTGACCGCCTACCCGGCAGCCCGGAGAGGCCTCTGCGATGGGACACAGAAGCCAGCCGAGCGCGAGCGTTTCTCCGCACAGCTCTCCCCACCAGGCTGGCACAGACACCGCCGTCACACTGGTGTGTGGGCACAATGCCTCGCTGCCCAGGCAGAGCACCGCCTCTGCCGCTTCCCCAAGAGGGGCCCGTGGGCAGGACGACGGTGTCCCAATGGAGGGAGCCCGCCGAGGTCCTGGGCGGGGTCCCACAGTGGGCACTGGGGCCCATGGGCCTGGAAACAGTCTATCCGCCTGGCTGGACTGCATGCCCGCCAGAGCCTGCCCGGCCCCGGGAGAACCACGCGATGCGCACCGGCAGGCCGCGGCTGCTGACACGCACTTCGCGGAAGCTCTACTAGGACGGGAGCTGTGCTGACGTCACGACGGCACATGAGGGGGCTGCGACCCGGGTCCCTAGCAGGCAGGGCCTCTGTGAGGCTGGGGGAAATGCTCAGAAACCACTGTGAGGCCCTGGGCTGGGGGCCTGGGGCAGCCTCCCAGTAAGATGCTCAAATATGTAACCAACCCTACAAGCCCATTTTGCAGACGTCCCTTAAAGCTGGAAGACAAACACCACGCAGGTAAGAGTTAAGAAAGAACACGACAATCGCTGAGGCGGCGGCGCGTGCGGGGCCAAGGCTGGTGTGCATACTCCCTTTCTGCAGAGCGGGGCCTCCCGCCAGGGCACACCCTCCACCCCGCCTCACCTTGAACGTGAACTTGGAGGCGCTCATCACTTCTATGATGTTGAAGGCAGCCCAGCTGATGTCATATCCCAACATCTGTAACTGTTGGAAAGACCGGCACCGTCGTCTCCATGCACACGCCAAGGCTGGAACCCCAACACCGTGCCCACGCCCAGGGGCAGGCCTCCCGGAACCCACGCCCTGGCGCTAGCGCTCACATCTAGAACTACACGGTCAGGTTCACGAAGGTGGAGGGCAAGTGTCTGCGGCTCAAGCGCCAGCCTCCACGCATACTGGTTAAGTCTCCAGGTCGATGAGAGCGCATGGGCTCCTCCTGGAAGCTACAGGGCGCCGGGATGCCCCCTGCCAGCCTTCCCCAGGCCAGGTGGGGTCCACCACACCCCAGGCCTCAGGATCCTCACAGCACGCCCTCCCTCGACTGGGAGAAATCAGCCCTGTGTGCCAAGGCCCGCGCCTGGAGCCAGGGGCGCCGATTCCTGTTGGACAGGTGGGCGGCGGTGGGCAGGGAGCGGATAAATGGGCAGGCAGAGGAGGGCCAGAGGGACAGCTACGCCGCCTGACCTCAGCGGGGCTGTGGGGGGGGCAGCCCCGGGAAGCGACGTCGCCTGAGTCAACAGGCCCCGGTACCTACGTAGGTCAGCTTGCAGACCGCGTTTGCTTTCACTGCGATGTTGTCCTGCTTCAGCTCCTGCTTGATTTCATCGATGCACTGAGAGATATACTTTGCCTAAAAGGAGAAAAAAAATGAAAAATTGCAAGGGCCTGACTAAACCAGTCAGGAATAATGACCGCAGGGGCGCCGGGCGGCTCCGTGGGTGAAGCGTCTGCTTTGGGCTCGGGTCATGGTGTCAGGGTCCCGGGATCCGGTCCCACATCCAGCTCCCTGCTCGGCGGGGAACCTGCTTCTCCCTCTCCCGCTGCCCGCCGCTCCCCGTCACACGTGCTCTCTCAGATAAACACAGAATAATCACCGCAGCAAGAAGCCGAACACAAGAGGCCACACCGTGTCATTCCTTTACGCGAAACACCCAGGGCAGGCTCCGAGCCGCAGGAAGCAGGCGAGTGGGTGCCGGGGGCTGGGCTTGCTGCCTGGGGTCACAGAATGTTCTCGAACAGAGCGTGGTGCGTGGCTGTGGACACACTTACTAGAAACCACTGAACGGAGCTTGGAACGGGGGCTGTAGGGCAGGCGAACAGCTAACATAGCTGTTGTTTAACGAGGTGATTTCAGGGGCTCCTGCGTGGCGCAGTTGGTCGAGTGTCCCGATTCTTGACTTAGGTCCCGAGATCGAGCCCCATGCGGGGCTGGGCGCTCAGCGGGTTCTGCCTGAGCCCCCGCGGCCCTGGCTCACGCACACGCTCTCTCGCTCGCTCTCTCTCAAACGAAGACGTCTTCACAGAAAAGCCATCTCGGTGCGGTCAGATGCCCCGGACCCCTCCCAGCTCTCCCGGAGAAAGGCGGCTGATGAGAGGGGGGGGGGTCTCAAAGTCTGCTTATTCCATTTTCCCCACTTATTTGTAGAGTTCACGGGCTCCCCCACCTTTTCTAAAGATTCTATTTTTAAGCAATCTCTACGCTGAACAGGGCCCGCACTGCTAACCCCGAGACCGCGACCCGAGACCCGGCGCCCAGACCCAGCGCCGCAGTCTCCTTGCGCCGGCCGCGCGGCCCTAGCCGACGCCTCCTCCACAGAGAAGTTTTACGAGTTTAAAAGAGCGATTTCAACACAAAAAGTCAGGACACGGAAATCTTCCCGATTCTCTGGTTTCGCCTTTCAGCAACTGGCACGTGAGACTTGCACTTGCCGGGAAGCGAGCTCCAGGTCCTGCGGCTGCTCAACACCGAGCCCCGCAGCGCCTCCGGGAAGCCGGCGCGGGGGTCTCGGCAGCACCGCGTCAGGGCTCCCGTGAGCCGCACGGAGGGGTCCCGTCCCCACCGCACGCACACAGGCCACCTGGCGCTTATCCGGTCGCTGCTGGACGGGACCTGCGTGCTCCCCGCTTCCCCACTGCTGTGAGTCGAGCTGCAGAGTCCGTGGGAACGCGTTTTCAGATTTCCCCGCGTGTCCTCGTGGATTCCGCGCATCTACCACTCAACACGGGTCTGAGCCGAGGCCGGCTGACGCGAGGACCAGCGCCACGGACGCGCCTTCTGGGAGCAGCGGGCCCCGAGGCTCCCACCTCCCCTGCCGCGGAGACACACAGCTCCAGAGAGAGACTTCGAGGCGAGTGGCCGCCGCAGAGCTCACAAGGAACCTGTCCAGCTGGTGCCCCAGCCCTGCACATGCCAGGCACTTCCTGTCACCTGACCAGAGCGACAGCCGCCGGAATGTCCCCGGCCGTCCACCAGGGGGCAAGATTCCGCGGTGCACCACCCAGGCGGGACCCGCGTGGCCCGTACAGACAGCAGACCCCTGCGCCGCGGAGTGCCCTGGGCCCGGACCTCACCATGGGGCCCCTGCTCTCGGCCCCTCAGCCCACAGCCCGTCCCGGACCAAAATGTAGGCTCCTGGGGAAAGGAGCTACTCGAGCCCTCTCTCAGCCACAGATGCTCCATGAATCTTTTATGGGACAAGTGTCACTGTATCCTTCCAACAGGCTTCGGGTTACTGAATCCCACTCGGGAGCTGCAGTCCCCTCCCCGGCCTCCCCGGCCTGCATCACTGTGAACGACTCAAGAGGGAGAGAACAGAAAGACGATCACAGGCGTTGGAGAAACCGGCCCTCACCCCAGACCACAGGGCTGGAAGACGGGAGGGTGCCGCGGAGGAGCCCAGCAGCTCCTGAAAGGGTAAACAGAGTCCAGGTTTGTCCACCAAACCCAGGGCGCCTGAGTGGTTCAGTGGGTTAAGCCTCCACCTTCGGCTCAAGTCATGATCTCAGGGTCCTGGGATCAAGCCCCGCATCGGGCAGCTTCAAGAGCCAGAAAGCAGAAACTAGGGCGCACACAGCAGCCGCCGAATGAGGAAGGACATCCCAGAGGAGGGGGTGGGGGTGCCCACACTCTGGACACACACTCAGCCACAGTCCCACTGACCCCAGGACGAGGCACGCACAGCACACAGCCGAAGCTGCTGGTGCACTTCCCCCGCCCCCCCGCCCGCGACGGAAGACCGAGCTGGAGTCTCGGCCCAAGTAACCGCTGCCCCGAACGGTACTTCTCAGGGAGCAGAACAGAATCTAGAGCCTCTGCAAACGACAGACCACCACATTCAGAATATGACCCGAAGTTCTTCAAAATAACAAGCAGGAAACACTACCCGGATGCCAGGAAAACCAGCCAGCGAAGGCGCACTGGCCCTGAGCCGTCCCCAAGGATGGACCTAACACCCCGAGATCTCAACTTCAGAACCGTAACGATGCTCTTACGGACCAGAGAAAAATACGCCTGGGACGAACACGAAAAGGGGCCTCCTCAGCAGAGAAAGGCAACGGATGTAAGATAAGCAGATGGAAAGTCTAGAATCGAACACAGTTTCTGGAACAGGAGTCACCAAAGGCGCGGCACACGGGCGGCTGCGCGCCAGCAAGCCTGACGCGGACCAGACGCCCCCGTCAGGACAGTAACGTTCCGGCGAAGAGGAGCAGAACCTCAGGGTCTGTGGGACAAGCCCACAAGGTGTAACATGCGTAACTGGAGTCCCAGAAAGGAAGCGGCGGGACAGAGAATATATCTGAAAAACAAATGGCTAGAACTTCCCCAAATTTGGGGCCAGCCCTAATTCACAGGTTCAGGGAGCTCAGCACCCAGGAACAGAAAGTGAAAACCATCACCAGACAAGTCAAACTGGCAAAAATGGAAAAGGAGGAGAAAATCTTTTTTGTGAAGTTCATTTACTGACATAATCTCTACCCCCAGGGTGGGGCCGGATTCACAGCCCCAGGAACGACAGTCCCGCGCTCTTCCCACGGGGCCAGCTGGGGGCCCCGGACAAAGTCCTCAAAGGAGCCAGAGGAAAAGCACGTGCTACGTGGGGAGAAAGGGCTCCGAGCTGTTGTCAGAGACCACGGAGGCCTCCTGACGGTGGGGAAACTGCTGACCCCAAGACAACACCGCCGGGGAACAGAGCCAGGCCCAGGGAGCCCGGTACGTCCGTCTCCGAACCTCGAAGCCCTCACCGGGGGGAGCGGCGCCCCACAGCAGAGCGGCAGCTCTCAGGGCGGCCCCGCCGGAGCGTTGCTTTGTCGGCGGACAAGCGAGCGCGGCTCCTGCAGACAGAAGCGGAGTCTACGGACAGAGCGGAGCCCGTCTGCCGCTCACTGACGACTTAAACACGCCCTTACTCGGAGCGGCCAGGTAAAGGGAGGAGCGCGCCCCAGCGGCCTCACGCGGCTCGCTCCTCCCTGCGACACTGCCCTCGGGAGAGGCGAGAATCTGTTCAGTCCCGTCTACAACCAGAAAACAAAACCGGTCAGGGCATGCGCACTGGACCGACATCCCAACAGTTATGATCAAAACGTGAACTAGAAAGACTGTGGAGCTGAGGTATAAACGACCCCACGGCGCTGAGATTATTTGTCGGGCCTTCCGTCCGAAAGACTCCGCGCCCAACGTGGAGTCCAGTGTGGGGCCTGAACCCGTAACCCTGATGCGATCAAGACCTGAGCTCAAGCGTTGGACACGTGACAGATGGGCTGCCCGGGAGCCCGACACGGAGAGAGAAGAAAAGAGAAGGAGAAGGAAGAGGAGGAAAAAGAAAAGAAAGAGACAGAGACAGGGGCACCCCTGGGGGCTCAGTCGTTCGGCGTCTGCTTCCCCTCAGGTCGTGATCCCAGGGTTCTGGGATCAAGTCCGGCATCGGCTTCCCCGGCTTCTCCCTCTGCCTGCCACTCCCCCTGCTCCGGCTCTTGCTCTCTGGTAAGTAAAATCTTAAAAAAGAGAGAAAGAGAGGAGGAAGGGAGGAAGGAGAGGTAGAAGCATGACTCGATTGTTCAAAACCCTCAGTCCGTTCTGTGCAAATTCACGCTTCCGCACAGAGCGAACGGCGGCCTGAAACGCGTGCCCTTTCCACATCGTCTTTAGAGAATGTGACCTAGAACAAAGGCCATGAACTTCCCTTACATGGGAACTCCTCAGGTCTAACATAAAACAGCCATCTTGACCCTGGCCACTTTGTAGAGTTCCCTGAAGCACCTCATTTAAATCTAACAATCAGGGGCGCCTGGGGGGCTCAGTGGGTTAAGCCTCTGCCTTCGGCTCAGGTCATGATCTCAGGGTCCTGGGATCGAGCCCCGCATCGGGCTCTCTGCTCAGCAGGGAGCCTGCTTCCTCCTCTCTCTCTGCCGGCCTCTATGCCTACTTGTGATCTCTGTCTGTCAAATAAGTATCTTTTAAAAAAATTTACCTATTTCAGAGAGAGAGAGATGGATGACAAGAGAGGGAGCACAAGTAGGGGAGTGGGAGAGGGAGCAGCAGACTCCCTGCTGAGCAGGGATCCCACGTGGGGCTCGATCCCAGGACCCCGGGATCATGACATGAGCTGAAGGCAGACACGACGACTGAGCTACCGAGGCATCCCTCGTAAACAAAATTTTTAAAAACTTCTGCTGAACTTCAAGCTAAAGCAGATGAACACTAGGTATGTAAACCACACCCCAATAACACTGTGTAAAATACCCCCCCCCCGATCATCCAGAACCCCCACCTTAGTCCGCGTGACCTGGACGGACCTGCTGCTTCCAACTCTGCACAGACACTCACGGGCTCCTGCCGGTCTGGGTCCTAGAGCAGCAGCCCCCCCACCCCCCCCGCAGCAGCCACCAACCACCCCCCACCCCGGGGCCCGGCTGCTGGAGACCCCGCAGGGCTGACGGAGCTGTCCAGTTAGGCAAAAGGTCCAAGTCCTTCTGCTGAGAGAACACCTGTCCTGTGGACCCCAAGCAGAGGCAGGAGAAGATACCACACACGAGGGTACCACCGGAGGGGACAAGGGTACCAGGACCCACCCGTGAGCCTCGATGCTGCCTAACAAGGACAGGGGCACAATACATGGCCCACTTTGTGGCCCGTGTAAATAGCCCTGGGGAAGCGGAGACTGGGGAGGATGTGAGGTGGGGAGGGGCTGCCAGGCCTCCGTCCTCCACCCCCCAGGGCAAAGCAGGGCAGGGGTGCATGGGCAGGGGTGGGGGCAGAAGCCCACAGCCAAGCCTTGGACTTCCTAACCTCCCCCCCACCCCAACCAGCACATCTCCTAGAGCAAAGGGGTGTGTTGGGGGGGTGACCGGGACCCCCAGGGGATATCAGGGGTGGCCATGACTGGGGGTGCTCCTGGCATCAGGCGAGTGCCCAGGACGGCTCCCACAGAACTGAGGCCAAGCACTGGCCTCAAGCATACCCAGGTCCCCTTCCGCGCTCCTCCCACCGCCAGCCTGGGTCCTCTCGGCCGCCCCCCCACGGCCCGGCCACCGAGCACGCCTTCCATCTCCAGCGGGCCCTTCAAAGAGCCCCTCCAAACTGGCAGCCAGACAGAAGAAGCCACCAAAGGCCTTAGGCAATGTCACAAGGCACGCAAACGGCGACACGCTGCAGAAAGCACACCCAGCGTGCCCCCGGTCGGGGGAGTGAAAAGGGCCGCCTGTTCTGCGGGTTCCCGACGCGCTCCTGGCCGCTCGCCCCGCCGCTGGGACCTGTGCGGGGAACCGCGCTCGGGCAGCCGGGTGGCAATCCCACCCTGGAGGGTCGCTCATGAAAGGCCCCAGACCCGAAGCCGCCCAGATGTCCAGAAGGCAGAGCGCTGGGCGCTGTCAGCCACGGCGCCCACAAGCTGCGGGGCCCCCGACGGAGGCGAACGTCAGGAGCCGGACCGGGAGAGCTAGGCTGGGCTACAGTCCGTCAGACCGCTCACGGACACAAACTTCAGGGAAAGAGGTGTAAGCAAAGCGAAGAAATTACACTCAGAGAACTTCAGCTAATTATCTTAATTAAACGACACGTAACAGGACATCTGGGTGGCTCAGTGGGTTAAAGCCTCGGCCTTGGGCTCAGGTCATGACCACGGGGTCCTGGGATCAAGCGCCGAGTCAGTGCTCCCTGCTCTGCGGGGAGCCTGCTTCCCCCTCTGCCGCTCCCCCTGCTTGTGCGCATGTGTGTGCACCCTCTCTCTGGCAGATAAATAAAATCTTTAAAAAAATAAAATAAACTACATAACATCTGTGCACTACACCTTCACAACGAGTAAGATTAGGAAAGAAGCCCATCTAACACCCGGCAAGTGCCCCTGGGACCAGTTTTCCTCGGCCCCCACGCCTGGGAGGGACGCCGGCAAGCTCTGCACTTGCCGCCCCCCCCCCACTGTCCCCACCTCTGGCCCCGGGCCCCATCCCAGGTTGGCTGTCACCTGTGCTCTGACCGACCCGCTGTGAATGGGAGTTCACGTGACCCCCTGCTCTCAGGTTCGATTAATTTGCCAAGGCGGCTCGCGAACCTCAGGTAAGCACTTGTTCACCGCGAGCAGCTGAGCACGGAAGAAAGGCCATAGCCAACAAGACGATCAACAGCCAGATGAAGACGCACACAGGAGGCGTCCAGAACGGCCCCCACCGCAGGCGCCCTGTCCTGGCAGAGTCGCTCTGTGCCACGCCATCCGCCCAGGACACGATGCTTTCGCCAACCAAGACTCTCCAACCGCCGCTCAGAGATGTGCGTGACAGATCATTCATTCAGTCCCTAGCCCGCTCCCCTGCCCGAAGCTGGGGGTGGGGCCGACAGCTCCAAGCTTCTAACGGTGGTCTCTCTGGTGATCTGCTCCCACCCAGCAGCGCCCCAGGTCATCTCACTGGAACAAAAGACACTTCTGTGCCCCAGGAAATGCAACAGATCTAAAAGCTCAGGGTTAGGAACTGGGGGCAGAGAGCAAACACATAAACGAGGCTGCTCCTGTACCGTAGTTGCTTCGGAAATGACAAAAGCTTCCCAACTCTGTTACTGGGAATGACAGACTTTAACAGCTCTGTGCCCAGAGCGAGGGACAAGGACCAAAAGATGTATTTCTTACATCACAATATCACACGTCTAACAACATGGTGACAAGGCAGGGGACACAGGGGACATGGATGAAGGGAAGAGCATGAGGGAATTTGGGGAGATTTTTCTTATCAGTGTGGGTCAGCGATTCTCCTGGGCAATGTCTGGGGATGTCTGTGACTGCCACATGGCGCGCTCCTGGCATCCACTGGGCGGGGCCACCGAGCCCCGCGTCGGGCTCCCCACTGCTGCTCTGTTCCCACAGTGCGTGGGGCGGACCCCACCCCCAAATGACCCAGTCCTGAAGGCCAGCAATGCCGAGGGGGAGACCCTGATTTCGGATCAAGACCCACGTCAGTAAAGGAAAAAAAAAAAGCTCAGTTCAAATCTGGTGTCTGATTCTCAAAAGTTGTTAAAATAAAAGAACTTCTCACCAACAGCCACAAAGCCCCGAGTGCCTGACCCAGGCCAGATATAACCTACTCTGCGGTGACTGACCCCAGAGCAGACCCCGGTCCTGCGCGCCCGACAGGCCCCAGCACCAGCCTCCTGGGTTCAGCCCCAGCACCGGCATCTCTCAGATGGCGAACTACGGAGTCTCCGCAGCTCCGGGCAGTTCAGTCTGAACCCAGCCACACCTCACTCCCAGCTACCACTGCACACCCACTGAATGAAGTTCTGAACCACCACCCCGGCGGGCCCAAGTGTTTACACCCCAGCAAAACCAAGCCGGCGCTCTTCCGACACTAGCAGAGCCACGCAGGGCCCGTGCCCAACCAAGGGAAGGACGGCACGCCCACACCGGGGAAGGGGGCGCCGGGACACACCGGCGACACACGCTGCCCGCCCCGTGGGAGGTGTTCCCGTGCTGCGTCCCGGAGAGCAGTCCGCGCCACTACACTGACCAGCAGGAAGCAGAACGGAGTCTCTTCTAGTAAACCCGATGCCCACCGTGGGGCCCAAACTCGTGACCCCAAGATCAAAAGTCGCAGGCCCCGCGGACTGAGCCGGCCGGGAGCCCCAGGACGCAGAACAATCGTAACAGACAGTAAGAACTGCCCACGATTTCTATGCACAGAGAAAAACTCTCAGAGCACACACTCCTAACTGATCTCCGGGGGGGCAGGGGGCTCTTCCCTGTATGGTTAACGAACACTGAGAAGGGGCGCCCGGGGGGCTCAGTCAGTTACGAGTCGGCCTCGGCTCAGGTCGCGATCCCGGAGGCTGGGATGGAGCCCGCGTCGGGCTCCCTGCTGAGCGGGCGTCCGCTCGTCCCTCCCCGTTCTCCCGCTCCCGCTTTCTCTCTCTCAAATAAGTAAAACCGTAATTACAAAACACAAAACCCCGAGCCCGTTTTTTAAAGTATGGGTATGACTCTACAACTTAAAAAGAAAAAAAAACAGCTTTCTCTCAAATATGAAGAGTTCCCAGAAGAATAAACTTAGGGGGATCCTGGGGGGCTCACTTGTTAAGTGTCTGCCTTCGGCTCGGGTCATGCTCTCAGGGTCCTGGGATCGAGCCCCGCGTCGGGCTCTCTGCTCAGCGGGGAGCCTGCTTCCTCCTCTCTCTCTGCCTGCCTCTCTGCCTGCTTGTGATCTCTGTCTGTCAAATAAATAAATAAAATCTTTAAAAAAAAAATCTTTAAAAAAAAAAAAAAAGAATAAACTTAGAAGTCTCTGGCTCTTTCCCCCCAATGACCCCCAATCATATCCGAAGTTCAGAAGCAAGGACACGGGTACGTGGGTCCCCCTCCCTGCCAACACTGCGCTCCGTCTCCAGGATACCTCAACTCAAGCACCCAGAGATGCACGAACCGGACCAGAGTTTCAAACTCCTTGGACTCATTTACGAAACGTGTTTCCAGAGTGACCCAGCACGCACGCACACCCCAGCTGTCCTGGGCTGGAAGAAGTTTCCATAACCAAGTTACTCTCCGTGCAGAGGGCCTGGAATTTTCTAGTTGGGGTTTTGTTTTTTAACACACCCCACTGAACCGCACTCACCACCCGCTAAGGGGTTGCGGGTCGAGTTTGGAACAGCCAAGCAGCCCCGTGGGGTGCTCTGCCGCTCACAGAAGCCACGGCACGTCACCCACCGCATCTGCAGGAGCCCGCAGTGGGGGGGAAGTGGCCGTCACCCCCGCTGGAGAGGGGAGGCTCCCCCAATCTCACCAGGTCAAACGGGCCCCACAGCCTGGATGCTGTCTCCGGCACCACACAACGCAGCTGCACTACCAAGAATCGTGCCGCGTTTCCGTGCGGCTCCCAGGCCCTGCTGGGCCCCACTGCAGGACGCTGCACGAAGCTTTAGCTAAAATCTGTCCCGAGGTTACCCTCCGAGGCAACTACGTGCTGCAGAAACGCGGGTCCTCGCCGGGCCGCTGCGCAGAGGGAAGGGCCTCGATGGGTGCCGGAGGGTGGGGACTACAGGAGCTGCCAGTCCTCTGCTGCGGGCTGGGTCGGAGCGGGGCCTCTGACACCAGCCCCCCATCACCACCATCCCTGGTCAGGGGACCATGGCACCAAGACGCGGCATCCTCGGAGAACCGCCCACAGGCCAAAGGCAGGACCCACACGGAGCCCTGGCCTCGGTGACTTCGACAGCAGCCTCCTCCCCCACCCACGCACCCGCTCAAAGGGCCCCGAGGGTGCAGAGCTGCCTGCGACTCTCGAGGAACCAAGGACCGCCCGGGGAAGGCCCGGGGACAGTGGGCATCCCCCAGACGCGAGCCGCCCTTCCTGGTGGGCCCGGGTCCTTCCCCGAACCCCAGACAGGCTGCTCCCGCCCAGCCACTACCGCACTGAGAACAGGTCAGCCAGCGCACAGGGCACCTGCGGGTGTGGGCTGTCCCACAGCTGCGACGGAAGGTCCAGCCCAAGGCAAAGACCCCCGGGTCCGGCCTGAGATACACAACGTAACCAACGTGGCCCGCGCAGGTCACTCCAGGCAAAACCCGGGGGCAGCCGCGGAAGGAACGCAGGTGGAAATGGCCGAAAGTCACCCCACGACTGCCAGGGGGTGCGGAAGGGAGGGGGTCACGCCCACCGCGACAACGTGCTGCGGCCCCGCAGGAACTGAGGCCCGGCCGGCCGGCGCGGACCGACGCTCCGGCAAACGCCCCAGCAAACGCCCCGCCGACTCCGCCGGGAAGAGGCGCCATTGCGAGGCCTGCGGCTGGGACCCGCGGCTGCGACCCGCGGCTGGGACCCGCGCCTCGGGGCCGCCGCCCCTCCCCCAGGAGAGCCCGCCGCCCGCTCCTGACCCCTGGCGTGAGCGCGGGCTCCAGGAAGCCAGCGGCCTGAGGGCCCCCAAGTGTCCCCACTCCTCCCAAATCTAGGTCACAGGGGCGGGGCGGAGGGAGGGAACCGGTGCCCGCGTCCCACTCCGGGACCACCTGCCTCTCGCCCTCGTTCACGGTTTCCAGTCGAAGGCGGCTTCCCCGGCCGGACCCCGCAGCGGCTTCCGCGTCTGGACTCGGGGCTCCCGCTGTCCCCCCTCCCTAGGAGCGGCGGCCCCACCTTCCCGGGGACACGGGCCCAGGAGGCCAGGCCCGACTCGGACCCGCCGCAGACGGCCCGGACGCGCTAGCGGGGCGGCCGGCGGAGAGGAAGCCCCCACCAGGAGTCAGAGCCCCGGGGAGGAGCTGGGCCTGCCGAGTCCCCGCGGACACCCGCGGGCGGAGGGGACGGGCGTCCGAAGGCCAGCGGGGAAACTGAGGCCACGGGGGCCACCCGGCGGCGGCCCCTCGTGATCCGACACGCGCGGGAGGCGGGGGAGGGCTGGCAACGGCGGCTCGGGTCCCGCCACGGGCCGTCTGCGGCCCCCGGGGGTAAACTGAGGCTCGGAGGGAAAGCGGGCGTGGGGCGGCCCGGGTCGCAAGCAGGCAGGGCTCGAGTCGGGCGCGGGGGCTCCGGGACGGGCTGGAGGCCGGGGTCGGCACCGGGGCCGGGGCCGGGGTCGGGGTCCGGGTCGGCACCGGGGCCGGGGCCGGGGTCGGGGCCGGGGTCGGGGTCCGGGTCGGCACCGGGGCCGGGCTCAGGCCCAGCCAGACCGGCCCCGCGCGGCGCGCCGGGCTCACCTCGTCCTCTTTGTGGTTGCGGATGCCGCGCACGAGGTCCTGCAGGTTCTTGTCG
This sequence comes from Mustela erminea, assembly GCF_009829155.1. Taxonomy (NCBI): domain Eukaryota; kingdom Metazoa; phylum Chordata; class Mammalia; order Carnivora; family Mustelidae; genus Mustela; species Mustela erminea. The sequence continues at coordinate 1,345,029 of NC_045614.1, forward strand.
AACATGCGGTCGATGCTGCCCTTGACCATCTTGAGGGCCATCGCGGCGGACGCCGCCGGGCTCGAGCCCCGGGAGGCCCGCGGCCGGGCACCGTGCGGGGGCCCCGGGGCCGCGCCTGCCGCCCGCGGAGCGCTGCGCTGCCGGCTGCCGCGGCGGGACGGGCTCCCCGGCCAGGTCGGCTGCTGTCCGCGGCGCGGCGGCGGCTGCGACCCGCTCCGCAGCCCGCGCTCGCACTGCCGTAGCCCTCCGGCGGGGCGCCGCGCCGCTGGCAAATGGCGGACAAGATGGCGGCGGGTCAGCTGACGACGGGCGCCCGTCAGGCGGCCCGCCCCCGGAAGCCCCGCCTCCCAGGAAAGCCCTGCCCCGCCACCTCCGGGTCTCCACGTCTCCCAGGCGACGCCGGCCGCCCAATGGAAACGCGGACAACGCCCTCGCCGCCCGCTCAGCCGCGCCCCCTCCGGCTCCGGGCTCTTCCCTCTCATTGGTCAAGGCCTCTTGAACCCCACCCACTTCCTCAAGTCGGTTCTGGCCACGCCCTCCGGGAGGGCCTCCTCGCTGCCCCGCCCCGCCACGAAGTGACAGCTGTGGGCGGGGCCTGCTGTGGGCGGGGCTCCACGTGGAGCTTCTCGGGCCAGTTGCAAGGAAGGAAACCGGCTCCGCCTTTTCCGAGCCGCGAAGCCTGCGCTGCGGGGAGCGGGCGCTGCGTCTGCGGCGCGTCGGGCGAAGCCCGGGGCTGTGGGCGGGACAGGATCGAGCATGCCCACTGGGAGACGGAGGCCGGGAGCGGGCACTGCCGCGCGGCGGCTCGTTCCGCGGGCACCGAGGCCGCGCCCGGCCCGGGGGGAGAGGGGGAGGCCGCGGCGGGTGCGCGTCCGACCGAGGCCAGCCGCCCCCCGCGCAGGCGGCGGAAGCGGCCCCGTGCAAGGACGGCGGAAGGCGACGCGCGTCCCAGACGACGTCCGGGCGGCCCGAAGGCGGAACCGGGAGCTCCTCCGCCCGCAGGGAAACGCAAGACGCCCGCGTGCCGCTGAGAGCGGCTGACGTCAGTGGGTGTGACAACGCTGTCCCCAGTGCGCGGGCGACGCGGGTGTGACAACGCTGTCCCCAGTGCGCGGGCGACGCGGGTGTGACAACGCTGTCCCCAGTGCGCAGGGGACGCGGGTGTGACAACGCTGTCCCCAGTGCGCGGGCGACGCGGGTGTGACAACGCTGTCCCCAGTGCGCGGGCGACGCGGGTGTGACAACGCTGTCCCCAGTGCGCAGGGGACGAGGGTGTGACAATGCTGTCCCCAGTGCGCAGTGGACACGGGTGTGACAACGCTGTCACCAGTGCCCAGGGGACGCGGGTGTAACAACGCTGTCCCCAGTGCGCGGGCGACGCGGGTGTGACAACGCTGTCCCCAGTGCGCAGTAGACACGGGTGTGACAACGCTGTCCCCAGTGCGCAGTGGACACGGGTGTGACAACGCTGTCACCAGTGCGCAGCGGACTCGGGTGTGACAACGCTGTCCCCAGTGCGCAGCGGACACGGGTGTGACAACGCTGTCACGAGTGCCCAGGGGACGCGGGTGTAACAACGCTGTCACCAGTGCGCGGGCGACGCGGGTGTGACAACGCTGTCACCAGTGCGCAGCGGACTCGGGTGTGACAACACTGTCACCAGTGCGCGGGCGACGCGGGTGTGACAACGCTGTCACCAGTGCGCGGGCGACGCGGGTGTGACAACGCTGTCACCAGTGCCCAGGGGACGCGGGTGTGACAACGCTGTCACCAGTGCACAGCGGACACGGGTGTGACAACGCTGTCACCAGTGCGCAGCGGACGCGGGTGTGACAACGCTGTCACCAGTGCGCAGCGGACGCGGGTGTGACAACGCTGTCACCAGTGCGCAGCGGACGCGGGTGTGACAACGCTGTCACCAGTGCGCAGCGGACGCGGGTGTGACAACGCTGTCACCAGTGCGCAGCGGACGCGGGTGTGACAACGCTGTCACCAGTGCGCAGCGGACGCGGGTGTGACAACGCTGTCACCAGTGCGCAGCGGACGCGGGTGTGACAACGCTGTCACCAGTGCGCAGTGGACGCGGGTGTGACAACGCTGTCACCAGTGCGCAGTGGACACGGGTGTGACAACGCTGTCACCAGTGCGCGGGCGACATGGGACAACCGGGGTTCTCTGGCGCTCCAGGTGGGAACGCGAGCGGCGTTGGAGTTCGTCCCTCCGGCTTTAAAGCAAACCCTGCCCGGATGCGGGACGCAAGCGCAGGGGCCCCGGGGCTTGGCGAGCTCCGCAGACCAAGCCCCCGGCTGCGCTGTGTGTCCTCTGGATTTACTGACTCTAAAAAGTGGGCTCCATGTCCAGTGCGGCGCTCGAACTCACGACCTGGAGACCAAGAGCGGCGCGCCCCCGGGACTGAGCCAGGCAGGAACCCCGGCTGCATGTTTCAAAGGTGACGCGTGGACGCCCTGTGACCCGGAGTCTCCCCGCCGCTCGCGACGAGATCGCAGAAACGCCCGCACCAGCCCCTGGGTACGAGCTCGCAGCAGCTGCGTTCGCAGGAGCCCGAGCCCGAAACGACCCACACGTCCGTGGACAGAAAAGGGACGCGCCGCTTGTGGTCGTCCTGCGGGGTCAGTGCGCAGCGGTGGAAGCGGCAGGTGACCATCCCACGGAGCAGCCCGGGCGGGCCGCACAGACACGGCGCGGGACGAAATACGCCGCATGCAAAGGGGTGTGCACGACACGGTTCTGCTGATGCCAAGTTCAGGCACGGGCAGAACGGATGGGGCGTCTGGGGGGCTGCATCGGTGCCGCCTCTGCCTTCGGCTCAGGTCATGATCCCGGGGTCCTCCGGTGGAGTCCCGCGGGGAGTCTGCTTCTCCCCCTGCCTCTGCCCCTTCCCCGGGCTTGTTCTCTTGCTCTGTCTCTCTCAAGTCAATAAAAATATAAAACCTTAAAAAATTTTTTTTAAAAAGATTTTATGTATTTATTGGACAGACAGATCACAAGTAGGCAGAGAGGCAGGCAGAGAGAGAGGGAGAAGCAGGCTGGCTCTCCGCTGAGCAGAGAGCCCAACACAGGGCTCCATCCCAGGACCCTGATATCGTGACCTGAGCCCAAGGCAGAGCTTCACCTACTCAGCCACTAGGCGTCCCCGAGAAAATTAAATCTTTTTTAAAAAAGAAGTAAGTGAGGGGCTCCTGGGTGGCTCAGTGGGTTAAAGCCTCCGCCCTGGGCTCAGGTCATGATCTCAGGGTCCTGGGGCTCGATCAGGCTCTCAGCTCAGCAGGGAGCCTGCTTCCCCCTCTCTCTCTGCCTGCCTCTCTGCCTCCTTGTGACCTCTGTCTGTCAATCTTTCTTAAAAAGAAAAAAAGGAATGAAGAGCCCACGAAATGTTTTTGTGGTTGCTTTTGGGGAGGTACCAAATCACTTTATTTTGAAGGCGTGGTACAAATGAAAAAGAAGGTAAGTCGACGTTTTGGTACAACTTACAGACGAAGCAGAGGTGACCCCAATGTGCGGGGCCTGCCTCGGTGACCAGGGAAACCATGCCGGAGGCTGTGGGAGGCAGCCTGAGGCTTAGACCGGCTACCACTGTTTCCCAGGGCGTGCTGGGCGGGGAGAGACTCCGCCGTGCTGGTTCCAGGAGCTGCCACCTTATGCGCGTTGGTTACAGGGTCGCCCAGGCCTTCAGGTAGAGCCCCGATGAAGTCCTGCAGAGGGGGCTGGTCTGTGCAGTCCCAGCAGTGACGGACCCACACTCTTCCCCACTCGCAGTGCCCACTCCACAGCTTCAGCCGACCTCCCTGTGTTCGGTGTGCTCTCTTGATGTCCTGAAGGAAGATCCAGCCACCTCCTCGGCTCTGTGGCTTCATCAGTTTCTCAGCATGTCCCTCTCCTCGTGAGATTGGGGAAGAAAATACGTGGCCAAGTTCTTCGAAGGCGCATTGTCGCGGTCAAAGTAGGAAGGCATGGGAAGGGTAGAGCTTCGGGTTACCCGGTGGTTGGTGGCGGCCTCCGAGCCCTGGTGGCACTTCTGGAGCAGCCAGAGCACAAGAAATGTTTAAAATGTGGTAAATAGGGGCACCTGGGTGGCTCAGTGGGTTAAAGCTTCTGCCTTCGGCTCAGGTCATGATCCCAGGGTGCTGGGATGGAGCCCCGCATCGGGCTCTCTGCTCGGCCGGGAGCCTGCTTCCTCCTCTCTCTCTACCTGCCTCTGCCTGCTTGTGATCTCCATCTGTCAAATAAATAAAAACAAATAAAATCTTTAAAAAATAAAATGTGGTAAATATAATTTTTATCTTAATCTCCTTAAAGGATAATTGACTCATCCCCCCCCTTTTAGAAAGAGGGAGAGAGAATGTTCATGAGCAAGAGGGGGAGGGAGAGGGAGTGTGAAGCAGCCCCCATGCTGGCAGCCCCCACGCTGGCAGACCCCACGCTGGCAGACCCCACGCTGAGTGCAGAGCCCAGACCGGACCAGCCTCACCGGCTTGAGGTCACGACCAGAGCTGGAACCAGGAGTCAGATGCCCTACCGACTGGGCCACCCAGGTGTCCCCATAACTGATCTTTTTTATTTTTGTAAAGATTTTTTTTATTTGAGAGAGAGAGAGAGCACGAGCAAGGGGAACAGTAGGCAGAGAGAGGGGGAAGCAGACTCCCCACTGAGCAGGGAGCCCGATGCGGGACTCCATCCCAGGACCCTGAGACCATGACCTGAGCCAAAGGCAGGCTCTTAACCAACCGAGCCACCCAGGCACCCTGATAATTGACTCTTTAAATAAAAAACTGTAGTAACAATGTATTGTGAGATTTATTTTAGAGAATATTTAAAGTAATACAATAGTATATAATGGGAAGCAGATAACAAATGTACTGTGGTGAGGGGTTCCATACTGCAACCAGTATGTTGCAGCCCTAGAAATATCACCTAAAATAAACCGAGGATCCATAAATTTAATAAAACAATTACAGGTAAAAATGGAACCATCTTTAAAGTAGTCCATCTAAAATAAGGCAATCATGAGGGAAAGGATTACAAAACACAAAAGAGATAAACAGCAGACAGCAGGGTGAGCGCTTTAAACCTGGCCATGACCCCATTTCTACTAAATGTAAATGTCTAAACACTAGGCAAGAGGCAGAAACTGCCAGCACGGCCGCAACTCTAGGCTGTCCTTTAAATATAAAGGCGTAGATTGTATAAACGTAAAAGGATGTAACCAAAACAAATTTTATTTATTTTTTTAAAGATTTTATTTATTTATTTGACAGAGATCACAAGCAGGCAGAGAGGCAGGCAGAGAGAGAGGAGGAAGCAGGCTCCCTGCTGAGCAGAGAGCCCGATGCGGGGCTCGATCCCAGGACCCTGGGATCATGACCTGAGCCGAAGGCAGAGGCTTTAACCCACTGAGCCACCCAGGCGCCCCCAAAACAAATTTTAAAAGAACAAGATTGAAGGGCTACCTGCAAGTTTTTTTAAAGTTTATTTTATTTTTTTAGTAATCTCTTCACCCACCATGGGGCTCAAACTCATGACCCTGAGACGCGTGCTCTGCCAACTGACTCAGCCAGCCACCCCGTCCTTACTCTTAATGTACATCCACAACAAGGACCCAGAATGGATCACAGACCTAAATATAAAGGCTAAAAGTTTAAAACTTCTGGAGGAAAACATAGGAGAAAGTTTTTAAGACTTTTGTTAGGCTCAGATTTTTTTTTTGATAGGATACAAAATCCATGAACCATTTTTTTTGAAAGCAAGAAGATAGACTTCACCAAAATTTTTTAAAAATATATTTTCTTTTTTTTTTTTTTTTTTTTTTAAAGATTTTATTTATTTATTTGACAGAGAGAAATCACAAGTAGATGGAGAGGCAGGCAGAGAGAGAGAGAGGGAGCAGGCTCTCTGTCGAGCAGAGAGCCCGATGCGGGACCCGATCCCAGGACCCTGAGATCATGACCTGAGCCGAAGGCAGCGGCTTAAACCACTGAGCCACCCAGGCGCCCCTAAAAATATATTTTCAAGAAAATATTTTTTTTTTAAAGATTTTATTTATTTATTCAACAGAGAGAGAGATCACAAGTAGGCAGAGAGAGAGAGGAGGAAGCAGGCTCTCTGCTGAGCAGAGAGCCCAATGTGGGACTCGATCCCAGGACCCTGAGATCATGACCCGAGCCGAAGGCAGCGGCTTAACCCACTGAGCCACCCAGGCGCCCCTCAAGAAAATATTAAAAAAAAAAAAAAGATAAGGCAAGCACCACCTGGGGAAAGTACTTGCAATACAGGTATGTGACAAATTAAAAAAATACTAAGAAACAGTAGGAACAGAAGCCAACCAATTTCTAAAATAGTAAATAGATTTGAACAACAGATACTTTACCAAGGAAGATTATGAATATGCAACAAGCGCAGAAAAGATATTTGTCATAATTAGTCATTAGGGAAACGTTCCCCAATGGGATATCACGATCTATTAGAAAGAGTACACATAAAGACCTGTGAACACCATTTGTTGGCAAAGATGCACAGTGGCTGGAACTTGCAGGCGTGGCTGGAATAAGCCCCAAATGGTGCAACCACTTTGGGAAATGGTTTAGCAGTTTGTTTCAAAGTCAGAGATGCATTTACCATGAGTGCCAGCAATCTCACTCTTGGGTGTTTACCCAAGAGAAATGAAAACGTGTTTCCCAACACTGAGCAGTGTGCCAATGATCATGGCACCTTCATTGATAATAGCCCCAAAGTGGACACGGTTTAAGTACCCGTCCATAGACAGACGGGCTAAAAAACCAACATGGCGGCATGTCCATCCAACGACGGTGAGAGAGGAACTGCGGGTGCCCACAACTTGGATGCGATTCGGGGACGTTATACCACATAAGAGAAGCCAGACTCAAAACATCGCATTCTGTGGGCTTCCATGCTATGGAATTCAAAGAACACGGGAGAACAATATCGACAGAAAAACTTGTCAGGGACGGCCTGAGGACGGGGATGCGGGGAGGGTCCACTGTAAAGGGCAGAGAACTTTGGGGTGATGGAAGTGTGGTTTATTGTGACTGTGATATACTCACACAACCACAAACAACTGACCAAACTAGGGGTGCCCCGGGGGGGTTAGTTGGTGAAGCGTCTGACTCTTGATTTCAGCTTCGGTCATGATCCTGGGGTGGTGAGATTGATGCCTGCATCAGGCTCCGCGCTCAGCACAAGCCTACGTGGAATTCTCATTCTCTCTTTCTCTCTCTGCCCCTCCCCCCTTGCTCGCTGGCTCTCTCTCTCTCTCTCTCTAAATAAATAAATAAAATATTTGTAAAAACCTGCCATAAAGATGTCCAAGTCCTAATTTCTGGGACCCATGGATATGTCACCTCACATGGCAAAAGGAGATGGGGATGGTCCTGGGCTACCAGTGGGGAGGGAGGACAGTGTCCTCACGAGGACCACACAGAGGGGGGCAGAAGATGGGAGTCCAAGAGATGCGACGACCCCGCGCTGCTGACTGCGAGGAAGGAGCGGGGGCTGTGGGCCCAGGATGCGGCACCTCTGGAAGCTGGAAAAGGCAGGGGATGGGTCTCCCTGGGGCCCCCAGAAGGAACCAGCCTTGCCCGTGCCTGGGTTTGCCCTAGTCGGACTTGTGACCCCCGAGTGTACTGAAGAATGATGGCTTTGCCAACGGCCGATTCTGGCAAGGGTTCTGGCGGGCAGGCTGCCTGCCGTGTCCCGGCCGGCCAGCAGAGAGCAGCGGGAGCCAGGCTCAGAGATGGCGTGCCTCTTCTCTGAGATGTTCTTGCTCGTCTTGGAGCACCCGCGTGGCATCCCGGCCAGAGGTTTGGGCACCCGTGATCAATTCCAGCTCCAGCCCTGAATCCGTTCTCTCATCCACAAACAGCCCGTCTGTCCGCGCGCCACCGGCCCCTCGCTCCCTCCCGCCGCCGGCTCGTCCCCGCGTTCACCACCACCACACTGAGCGTCTACTGTGCACTGACTTGGGCAACGAGCAGAGATGGAGGACAGATTCACAGCCAAGGGAAGTTCTGGGGACACGACCAGGCAGAGGTCAGGACGAAGAGAAGGTCAGAACAAACTTCGCACGGGGGAGGAGCCGAGAGAAAGCTGGTGTGATTGGAGGTGGGCGGTAAGAGAAGCTGAGCTGCGCAAGGCCACCAGGCGTCGCCTTGCAGGAGCGTTCCCAGAGGGCCTGTGCTACACCCCACGTGTGTTCTTCTACTTGGATCCTCAGGACAGTGGGTGAGGGTCACTTCATTTGCTCTTGGTAGCAAAGGCTTAGAGAGGTGCGGCCAATTAGCCAGAACCCCACGGATTTGGACCCCGGTGTCTTCTCTGTCTCCCTGCTCCCGGGCACTGTTGGGCTCTTTGGTAACCGTGTCCCCATCAACAGACTCTTCTGCCCTCGGCTTCGCTGCTCTGCAGCTCTTCCGTCCAATAACGCGGACGCCTGCATCAGTCAGCAAGGGTGGTGATGCCGCTGTGTAACCACCTTTGACGATGATCATCTCTCCCCATCTTCAGGTCTGCGGGGCATCCACAGAGCGAACCTCACCTTAGCCGGTCCTGGTTCCAAGCTTCGGGTTGTCCCGTGTGTCTTCCCCTCAGGGTGTGCTGCTAAATGTTCAATTACATCTCAGGGGAGGGGAAGGGGGTGGAGGTGTTGGTCACCTTTGCCAGTTTCTGGGGTGTAAACACTCCCACGGGGGCTGATCTCAATGACCATTATGACAGATGAGGGCAGAGTTGGAAAGAGGTGTTCAGCAGTGGACTGTTACACAGTGTCTTGGCCCCTTTGGGCTGCTGTGGCAAAAATACCATAGCCAGGGAGGCTGCAGACAGTAGGCATCTACGTCTCACAGTTCTGGAGGCTGGGAAGTCCAAGTACAAGGTGCTGGCAGATTTGGTGTCCGGTGAGGACCTACTTCCCGGTTCACAGGCAGCTGTCTCTTCTCTGTGTCCACAGGTGGCAGAAGGGGTGAGAGAGCCGTCTGGGGTCAGCTGTTACGAGTACACCAACCCCACACGGGAGGACTCTACCTTCATGACCTAATCACGCCCCAAAGCCCTACCTCCGAATCTCAACACACCGGGGCTTAGGCTTCAAGATACAAATCTGTAGGGGACAGTACTGACACAATTGACATAAATAACCTGAAAATAGAACCTATTTCTATCTATACAATCTGAAGCAAGCCCAGAGTGCCATCAGTGGCACCGAGAGGCCGGTGAGACCAATGCGAGCAGGGAGTTCTGGGTATTGACCACGCGTGTTCTCAAGAGGACTTATTTAAGTGTACTTTTCTGTGACTGACTTTCCAACACCAGCTGTGTCTAAAACCCAGGCCACCAAATGCCTACGTGTTTAGCAATCGGCCCTTATGAGCCAGTGCGGGCTGACTTCGGCACGTTGCTGGCTCCAAGTGGGATTGTTCAGACCCTCCTGGGGCCAGGCGACGGCAGGCGTCGTGCTCCTCCCTGGCCCGCTGGGGAGCACCTGCTCCCACCCTACTGGCCAGAGCAAGTCAGGGACGTCTCACCCCATGGGGCAGGAACCGACTTCCTACAGTTAGAAGAATTTCAGCCTCGCCTAACACAGGGAGGGGTTGGGAATAGGGAAGACTCAAACAAGGAACCACTTCTCCCCGTGTGGCTCCCACCTTTTAAAATAATAACAGCGGCGGGGATGTGCCCAGGACAACTCCCCTTCTCCCGTGGGTGTCTCCTTTGCACTCACACATCACACTGACGACAGTCTGACCCCAGACATGACATCAGCCGAGAGCCCTACAACCTAACTCCGCTCTGGCATTGTCTACAGCGGACCCTGCAAGTTCAGGGCTCCCTGCCACGTGGCTGCCTCTCCCTTCGGACACCAGTCGCCAGTCGGGGCTCTCGGCTGACCGGCTGTACATCAGAGGTTCTCACAATCCCCTTCTTGGGTGCGACTAGTTTGCTGGAGCAGCTGCTAGAACTCCGGAACGCGGTTTTACTTGCTGTTTATTGGCTTACTATAAAAGGATATGATAAAGGATACCAACGAACATCCAGGTGGGAGAGGTGCCTGCGGCCAGGCCGGGTGGGAGGGGCGCGGAGCTCCGTCTCCTCCCCGGGGGCGCGGCCCTCCCAGCACCTCCACGTTTCCCAAACCTGCTGCCTTTATGCAAGTTTCGACACTTTTCGACGCGCAGCCAAGACAGATCATTAACGCAGTCTCCAGCCTTTCTCCATCCCCTGGGGAGGGTGAGAGCCGGGCTGAGAGTTCCAAGCGGTTTTTTTTTTTTTTTTGAAGTTTTTATTGTTAAAGCAATCTCTACACCCAACGTGAGGCTCAAGCGTACAATCCCAAGATCAAGAGTCACACGCTCCAGCAACTGAGCCGGCCGGGCGCCCCCCGACAGCTCCAAGCTTCTAATCATGGTCTCTCTGGTGACCTGCTCCCCATCCAGCAGCCCAAGAGGTCATCTCATTAGAACGAAAGACACTTCTGTCACCCAGGAAATGCCAAGGGATCTAGGAGCTCAGTGTCAGGAACTGAGGACAGGGACCCAATGGTAGAAAAGAAGATGCTCCTAACGCTTTTATCACTTAGGAAATTCCAGAGTTGTAGGGGCTCTACACAGGAGCTGTGGACAGACACCTCTCTGTATATTTGTTATTATCTCAGAAGATACGATTTACATACCATGAAATGCACCCCTTTAAATGTACAGCTCAGTTGGGGTTTTTGTTTGTTTTTAAAGATTTTATTTATTTGTCAGAGAAAGAGAGTAAGTGCAGGGAGGGGCAGGGGGAGAGGCAGACTCTGGACGTGTCACCCACGTGGACTCACACCCCGTGTGGCCTTCTGTGTCTGGTTCCCTCCCCGGGTGTCGTGGGCTCGGGGTTCTTCCCCGGGGCAGCGCAGGTGGACGTCTCACTCCTGTCCACGGCTGAGCGACGTTCCCGTGTGTGACCACCTCATCATCTGTTCCTGGATATTTTTATTGTTTGGGGCAATTATGGAAAATGCTGCTCCATGTACACGTTTTTGTGTGGACACGTTTTCATTTCTCTTAGGCATTTAATAGGAGCGAAACTGCCGGGTCATTGGATGACTTCATGCCTAATCTTCGAGGAACTGCCGGACTGTTTTAAAAAGCAACTGCCCTAGGGCGCCTGGGTGGCTCAGTGGGTTAAGCTTCTGCCTTTGGCTCAGGTCATGGTCTCAGCATCCTGGGATCGAGCCCCGAGTTGGGCTCTCTGCTCAGCGGGGAGCCTGCTCCCCCCACCCCCGCTGCCTGTCTCCTGCCTACTTGCGTCCCAGTTTCTGCACATCCTCTCCAACACTTGATATCTTCTCTCTTGTTGCTTCTAGACACCTTAAGGTGTGAAACAACAGCTTGTTGTGCTTTGAATCTGCATTCCCCGATGGCTAATGACAAAGAGCACCTTCTCAGGAGCTCACCGACTGTTTCTTTTTCTTCTTTGGAGAACCGTCTGTTAGACCCTTGGCTTATTTCCCTGTTGGGCTATTTTTAAGTCATTGAGTTGTGAGAGTTCTTTACACATACTAGACACAAGTCCCATGCCAGGTACCTGCTATGAAGATACTATTCTTTCCCCGTTCTGTGAGTTGTTTTTTCATCTTCTTGATGGTGTTCTACTAAGCACAAAAGGTTTTCATTCGGATGATGTGTGATTTATCTGAGTTATGCACATGCTTGTGTGTGTTTTTAGTGGGTATGTGCTTTCGCTTCTCCTGGCCACACATCCAGGAGTGGTCTCTGGGCTACGGGTTAAGCTTATGCTTAGTTTCACCAGATGGTGCCCAACAGTGGCTGGGACTTCCAGGACCCCAGCATTATCTAGTCCCACCAACACTTGGTTTTGTCCACAATGTTCGTTCACAGAGCACCTATGTGATTGCTACCGTCAGTGCCCAGAACCTGGATACTAGAGCCGGGAGTGGCCTGCCCGAGTGACCCAGCATCCTGGTTCCTGACAGCACATGCGTCCTCTGGTTTGGAGTGAGAAAACACCTTTCCCTTCTGCCTGTGCCTGGTGGAGTCCCTGGGGCTAGGCCCCGCTCCTAGGTGAACAGTTTGGTACCTCCACTCCCCCCAGAGGCACCAGTCAGGCTGCTTCAGTCCCCGGGGAGCTGGGGAGGAGGTCCCAGCAATGAAGCCATCATCTTGCATCACCTGTGGTCCTGGAAACCGCAGACACCAGGTTTGCTGGGAGGATGGAGAGGCGAGGAGGCAGCACAGGCGGGGGTCGGGTTTCCAGGGAGGAGGCAGGGGACCCTTGGAGGGGCCTGGCCCCTGCCAGCGCTCTGCCGGGCGCTCAGCCCAACAGCGCGATCCCAGCCCTTGCTTTCCCCAGCTGTGAAGTGGGGTCACGGCAGTCCCCGTTGGTCTAACCCCACGGGAGGAGGGAGGCAGCGACGACAGTTACGCCGACGTCCGAGATCACGATGCTGGCGCCTGACGGAGTTTAGTCAAGCTTTGTCCGCGGCATCCCACCCGCGGCCCGTCCATGCCCACCGGGGTCCGTCCATGCCCACCCGCGGCCCGTCCATGCCCACTGGGGTCCGTCCATGCCCACCCGGGGTCCGTCCATGCCCACCCGGGGCCCGTCCATGCCCACCGGGGTCCGTCCATGCCCACCCGCGGCCCGTCCATGCCCACCCGCGGCCCGTCCATGCCCACTGGGGTCCGTCCATGCCCACCCGGGGTCCGTCCATGCCCACCCGCGGCCCGTCCATGCCCACTGGGGTCCGTCCATGCCCACCCGGGGTCCGTCCATGCCCACCCGGGGTCCACACACGTATCAGAGGCGGGGCGCCCGGGGGCTCAGCCCGGGAAGCCTCTGCCTTCGGCTGGGGTCATGGTCTCAGGGTCCTGCGATCGCGCCCCGCGTGGGGCTCCCAGCTCAGTGGGGAGCCTGCTTCCCCCTCCCCCTCTGCCTGCCGCTCCTGCTCCCCCTCCCCCCTCTCAAATAAGTAAATGAGTAGATAAAGAAAGAAAGAAATCTTTTTTTAAAAATCAGAGGCTGATGGTCCTTCCTAACACAGACAGCGGCTATGGGCCGGAGGCAGGATTTGAACTCACATTCCCATCCAGGCGTCCCCAGGCCGACATAATCCCACGGACGGAAGCTCTGATTGGGCCATTGAGTCACCGTCCGAAGGTCCTATTGGCCAGAACTCCCACCCACCTGATAGGCTGCTCCCCAACCGCGGAGGGCGGGCTTTGGCTACGGAGCCAATCCCGGTGGAGGACGGTCACATGACAGCATCACATGACGATAAAGATGGCTGCTCAGGCTGCTGGAAGGCGCGGGGGCCGTTTCCCCGAAAGGCTGCTGTGTGTCTGGCGGGGGTTTGGGTTTGGGGGGGCGGGTCCCACTTAAGACACAGGACTGCGGGTTAAATTGGAATTTCCGGTGAAGGGTGAATTCTGTCCAGTTATAAGCATGTCCCATTAAATATTGGGGACAGACGTCCCGACATTTACTCGCTCGTTACCTGAGTTCAAGTCTAACCGGGAGCCCAGTAGGTGTAGTTGTTGGATCTGGCGATCCGAGTTCCTGAGCCCCTCGCCGCAGACGGTGCCCGGGGAGGAGGGGGCGTGACGGAGGGGAAGAGCTTCCCGCGGACTTTGGTCCCCGCGTGGGGGCTGAATCGGGGAGGTGGGTCCCGGCCCTGTTGCTCCCGCGCACAGAGCAGCCCCACGGCCCCTCAAGATCCCTCCCGGCTTCCCTCCCACGAGCAGGACAGTTGAAATATGTCTCTTTTCGGGGCACCTGGGTGGCTCAGTGGGTTAAGCCGCTGCCTTCGGCTCAGGTCATGATCTCAGGGTCCTGGGATCGAGTCCCGCGTCGGGCTCTCTGCTCAGTGGGGAGCCTGCTTCCTCCTCTCTCTCTCTCTCTCTGCCTCTCTGCCTGCTTGTGATCTCTCTCTGTCAAATAAATAAATAAAATCTTTTAAAAAAAAAAAAAAAAGAAATATGTCTCTTTTCTGTCTGATTATCACCGCGTCCGCCGGAAGTGTGAACGGTGACCTCGTCACGCTCGTGCGGCCACCGCGGGGCCCCTGGACGGCTCATCCCGCATTAGCAGCCGCTAATCCCAGCTTCCCTCGCTGCTTCAGAAATAACCCTCGCCGCACCACCATCCCCTTCACTGCCTGCAGCCCGCCTGGTAATGACATCCAGGGACACCACGGTGGTCCCAGAAAGTGAGGTTTGTTAACTTGCCACGGCAGGAGACCGCGTAATAGAGGCTGTACGGAGCGTCTCACCAAAGAAGGGGGGAAAGGGAACGTGGAAGGATTTGAGGGAAGAGTACAGTTTATCCAGTATTTACACGAAGCGGAGTTGGATGGGCGCAAAGCTAGACGGAGCTAATGCGCCAAGGGGTCGGCGTTGAGCGTGGGCTAAGACGCAGATGCAGGGTCTTGTTTCCTTGGAAACTGTCATGTGAAATGTGTCTAGGCAGCCTAGAGGGCCCACACCTGGATGGGAAATCCAGACTACTTCTCTGGGTCAGGGTGACCCTAGAGGGTTCAGACCCAGCAGACGAGAGCCGTAGGCATTCCCACAAATGAGACTGAAAAAAGCAAAGATTCTGACAGTCTATGATTTTAGACAACAGTGTTTTCCCATACTCTTTTTTTTTTTTTAATAAGATTTTGTTTATTCCGGGTGCCTGGGTGGCTCAGTCGTTAGGTGTCTGCCTTTTGCTCAGGTCAGGGTCCCAGAGTCCTGGGATCGAGCCCCAAATTGGGCGCTCTGCTCAGCAGGGAGCCTGCTTTCTCCTCTCTCTATCTCTCTCTCTCTGCCTGCCTCTCCCCCTACTTGAGATCTCTATCAAATAAATAAATAAAATCTTTTAAAAAAAGTTTAAAAATAACCCACTGCAAAGATGGAGTTAAATCAGCAGGACTCAGAAGCCAGCGGAAAGGACTCCCAGTGCCCAAAGCTGAAACAGTGTTTTGCAGTGAAATAAAGCAATATTGGATTAAACCCCGAATATAAAATAAATATCTATGACTCCATATTGATGTAAATAGATAGACCTCCCAGGCAGAAAAATTAAAAAATCCTTCCCATAAATACTCAACCCTCAAGGAGGGGGAGCATAACTTCCAACTTATAAATGTGAACTATATAGGGGCGTCTGGGGGGCTCAGTCGTTAAGCGTCTGCCTTCAGCTCAGGTCATGGTCCCGGGGTTCTGGGATTGAGCTCCGTGTCAGGCTCTCTGCTCGGCGGGAAGCCTGCTTCTCCCTCTCCCACTCCCCCTGCTTGTGTTCCCTCTCTTGCTGTGTCTCTCTCTGTTGAATAAATAAAAATCTTTTTTAAAAAATGTGAGCTATACATAACCATTGCTTGGATGGAGACAGGATGGAAAGGGTGTAGTAGGGAGTGGTTTATACTGGAGACACCTGACATGCGCACCTCAACCAGGTGAGGAAGATCAGTAGTGATGTCCTATTGGTAGCATGGGCCCTTGATATGGGATGACCCCTCACCTCTGGGAAAAAAAAACCCATAACTCCAGTCTAGCCATAAGAAGAACACCAGACAAGCCCCAGTTGAGAAACATCCTATAACACGTCTGATCAGCACTTTTCAAAGCTGTCAAGGTCATGAAGAATGAGAAATCTGAGAAACTGTCCCAGCCAAGAGGAGCTCGAGGAGAAATGACCGCTAAATACCATGCAGTCCCCTGGGTGGGATCCTGGAACATAAAAATGGCAAAGAATCTGGAACATCCTGGAGATAGGAAGTAGATGGTGGGAACTGGAGGGCTGGGGGGCTGGGGGGGAGTGGAAGGGGAGCTAAGTGTTCAATGGGGACAGAATTTCAACTTGGGAAGATGGAAAGTTTTGGGGATAGAGGGTGGTGATGGTTACACAACATTGTGAATGTACTTAATGCCACGAAAACATACACTTAAAAATGGTAAATTTGATGTTACACGTATTTTTCCACAATTAACAACAACAACAGACTCCAAGAGCCAGACCAGAGGCTTCTGGAGGCTGCCACGTGGTCAAAACAAAACAAAACCAGAAGAGTTTCTTTTTTGTTTGTTCGTCCTTTGTGTTTAATCAGCATGCTCAGAACAACTGGTATAATTTGAAGACCAAATTGGACACTTGAGGTTGTCCAGGAGCGACTTTGCATAATTCCTAAGAGAGATGTCCCTAAAGGGAGGGCTTTCTTCAATCAAAGATCTGCTTACCGCACGCCCATTGGGTCTCTCCAAATGTGAAATTTAGAGATTCCAGGAAAGCTCTAAGCTCTTGGGCTGCCCTAGAACTCCCCACCAACTTGAGGCCCATGAGGACCTGGCGCGGGGGAAAAAGGAGTCCTGGGGTGTAGACTGCAAAACAGAGTTAGGACACCAGAGACCCAGACCCCTGGCGGTGAAAGACAAGGGGTGGTGGGGGTGGGAGTGGGGGCGGGTATGGGGGGCGGTTTCAGTACCACGGAGAGCTCTGAGCTGCCTGGAGAAAGGCGGCCGTCCTGACCCTGCCCTGTGTGTTCGGAAGGGCAGGGGTGCGGGGGTGGGGGCGTAAGATCCAGCGCCTGGTCAAAGGAGATGAAAGGGATGTAACCTCACACTCCAGGGACTTTATTGTGGTGTGGGGGGCAGCGTGGAGTGCCCTCCAACAGATCTACCTATTTCATTCAGTGAGAGACTGGGTTCTTGCTTTTCTAAAGCCTATATCAGGGGCGCCTGCGTGGCTCAATCAGTTAAATGTCTGCCTCCAGCGCAGGTCATGATCCCGGGGTTCTGGGATCGAGCCCCTCATCGGGCTCCCTGCTCAGCGGGGAGCCTGCTTCTCCCTCTGCCTGCGGCTCCCCTCGGACAGCACTGGCTAACAGGCTGGGGTCGGGAGTTAGATCAACTCAGCTTAACCACACACTGGCTGCCTGCGACTCAGATCATCGCTGAGCCCATCTACGCCTGGGTGCTTTTTTTCACCTGCAAAATGGGATGTTGGTAGAGTATGGTAGGTAGGTAGAAGCCCCTCAGAGACGTCCACCTCCTAATCACTGGAAACTTAACGGCTATGTTGGGTCACGTGGCAAAAGGGAATTAAGGTTGTAGATGGAATTGAAGTTTGAATGAGCTGACCTTAAAATGAGGAGTTTATCCTCGGTTGTCTGGGGGGACCCGAGGCTCCTTAGCAGTGGAGGATGGTCGGGGAGGCGGCAGCTTGAGATGCCGCTGGCGCTGAGGACGGAAGAAGGACCACGACCTAGGAAGGCAGGCAGCTTCTTGAAGCTGCAAAAGGCGAGGAAATGAATCCTCCCCTAGAGGCTCTGGAAGGGAGTGAACGAAGCCCAGTGTAGGAGTCAGGCTGCTCCGGAGCGACGATGCCCGGACGAGAGTAAATTTGGGTTGTTTTCATCTGTCGTACTTGGGCACAGCAGCCACAGGAAACGGTACAGAAAGAACATCCCTCCTGGCGTCCATGCAGGACCAAGTGAGATTGTGTGGACCAAGTGCTTGGCTTAGCCCAGGCATACATTCGGCGCTCAATAATTGGAATTGATTGGTTGAGTTGCCCAAAAGTATCATTGCAGGGAACTCGGGAAAGCCTGGGCTTCAGAGGAGATGGTGGCCTGCAGCCTGGTGCAGAAGGAGCGGTGGTTTCTCGGCTCTCTGCTGTCACTGCGGTCACTCCCGAGACTTTAAAGTGGGCCCCAAGAGCTGGAGGCACCACCACTTCCTGCTGGGGGAGATCTGGTGAATCCACTGAGATTTCCCAGAGCATCTGGCGATCAGATGTTCTTCTGTGCTTGTTGGACTTCCCCATGACAAAATATTCCTATTTGTGGGCCCTGCAGGGGTGGCATAGAAGCCATCAGTGTAGTTGAAATGGTCACGGGCTCCATTTCCACTGGGAGAAAATACTCGTGTTGTGGAGACGAGGGTCTGGGATTCTGTGTGGGGTGAAGGACAGAGAGGCAATCCACTGCGTGTTGCACTTTGAGCTCCTGTAAGCTTAATCAGGGGGTCAGAAAACCCCAGGGAGGGGCCCAATCCAGCAGGAGAATGTCGGGGAGGTTCGTGTCACGTGCCTTGCCCCAGCCCCTGCAAGCATGGTAGGCACGGCAAGGCAGCTGATTCCAAGAGGCCTGTGTTCTGTCGTCTCGTATCAGGGGCTGGGATGCTTTCTGTAAAGGACCAGGGAGTAAATGTGTTGGCTCTGCGATCACAGCGCAACTGTGCAGCGTGGTGGGGGCGAAGCAGTCGTGGATGACATGTTAATGGATGCATGTGGTTGGGTTTCAGTAAAACTTTATTTACAAAAATAAGCGGTAAGGCTGCATTAGACCCCGTCCTGAACCAACCTTCCTTTTTTTTTTTTTTTAAAGATTTTACTTATTTATTTGAGAGAGACAGACCATGAATGGGGTGTGGGGCAGAGGCAGAGGCAGAAGTAGGCTTCTTGCCAAGCAGGGAGCCCAAGGCGGGGTTCGACCCCAGGACCTCGGGATCATAACCTGAGCCGAAGGCAGATTCTTAAACGACGGAGCCACCCAGGCGCCCATTGCCCACCCTTCCTAAGAGAAAGTGTGGGTCCTTAAAGCCTCCCAAAAGACCTTCAAGAGGTCTGGAAACTTCCATTCTTGTTTTCTTTTATGAGATTTATTTATTATTTTACTCGGGGGGGCAGGGCAGAGGCAGAGAGAGAGTCTGAAGTAGACTCCTCACTGAGCACAGAGCCCGATGCAGGGCTCGATCTCACGACCCTGAGGTCATAACCTGAGCCAAAACCAAGAGCCGGATGCCCAATCAACTGAGCCAGCCAGGCAGCCCTGGAAGCTTCCGTTCTTATGCTCTTACTGACATTAGAACACCATGAGGCTGGTCTCCTGGAGGACAACACCAGAGAGTAGAGGCGAGCCCCCGCCCCCAGCTGAAGCCCTTTAGACCAACCAGCCTCTGGCCGACCCACTGAATGATACTCGTATGTGAAAAACCGCAGGCAGGACCAGCAGAAGAACTGTCCGGCTGAGTTCAGTCCCAATCGCTGACTACAGAGCAAGGTGTGAACTCCATGATCTTTGAAGCCACAGAGTTCTGGAAGTGGCTGTTTACACAGCAGTGGGTAAATGATACTTACTGTTAAGCCTCTTGGGAAGGGAGCAGAGGGATGTGTTTCGACAGCTCTACCAGGAGACCCTGCAAACGCACGGGGCAGGGAGTGTGGATGTGTATGCACGAGGGGATCTCCCACTGTAGGAGAGACTCCAACAATCTACTGCTCGTCCCTCCCAGCTACAACCACTGCAACGTGTTTCTTGTGAGCCAGAAAGAGCCCACTTGTATGCAAGCACGCTTATGTGCGGACATTGTATTCCAGTACAAACGTGAGCTTGCTAATCGCACCTTGCTCCTTTTAATACAACGTGTCACGCACATCTTTCTCCACGAGGATGTCTTTCCACAGTTTGGAAGGTCCTTCAACTTGGCATACGGATTTGCAATCCTCCCCTGCAACACAGGTGCAACTGTCTCTCCAGTCTTGCCAAGAATGATCTCACTGACCCCAGGACAAAGCAAACGACACAGCAAGAATGCAGGAAGAGGACTCTCCGAGGGTTCCATGGTTCTGGGGCAGGAGCCTACCCTTGTCTGCAAAGCCGGTCGTTATGATTATATAGTTGCTACCATTAAAAAAAAAATGGTGATTAAAGCGCACGCAAAAATTGTAAACGATTGCGATTGTTATTTTTTTCTTGCAGCATAGTTAACACAACATAATGTTAATTTCAGGGGCGCCTGTGATTTGAAAAATTATATACATTATGAAAGGCTCACCGCTGTAAGTTTGGTGCCTGTGTTAGCCATTTCCAAGTGCACCCCTCAGGGCATGGAGCACACTCACACTGCTGTGTGAACACCCCCACCCCCCGTCTCCAGAACTTTCCATCTCCCCACACGGAGACTCTGTCCCCATTAAGCACGGACTCCCCACCCCTGCCCCAGCCCCGGCTCCCACCCTCTCCTGTCTGTCTGTGCGGAGGGGACTCCTCTGGGGCCCTCCTGGGAGTGGGGTCCTGCGGGACGGGTCCTTCTGGCTTATTTCCAAGCCCAAGGTCTTCAAAGTCTATCCATGCTGCAGCAGGTTTCAGGATTTCTTTCCTTTCTGAGGCTGAGCAATGTCCTATCCTATGGGAGGACCACATTTTGCTTGTCTCTTCAACCACCAATGGATACTTGAGTTGTTTCTACCTTTTGGGTATCTTTAGTAATGCTGTGGACACAGGTGTGCAAATATCAGTTCTCCAGTTTTTGAGTGTAGACCTAGGAATGAAATTGCTGGGTCACGCAGCACCTGTATGTTTAATTTTTTGAGGTCTTCTAAAACAGTTACCCACAGCAGCGGCCCCATTTTATATTCCCACCAGCCCAGACCTGGTTTCATTCTATTTCTTAAATTTATTCTCTTTTCTTGGGACTCCTGGGTGGCTCAGTTGGTTGGACGGCTGCCTTCGGTTCAGGTCATGATCCTGGAGTCCCGGGATCGAGTCCCGCATCGGGCTCCCAGCTCCACGGGGAGTCTGCTTCTCCCTCTGCCCTTCTCCTCGCTCATGCTCTCTCTCACCGTCTCTCTCTCAAGTAAATAAATAAATAAAATCTTTAAAAAAATAAATTTATTCTCTTTTCTTATTCTATTCTTTCTTCTTTTTAAAAATTATTTATTTATATTTTCCCCCTTTCTTTTCTTCTTCTTCCTTTTTAAAAGATTTTATTTATTTATTTGACAGAGAGAAATCACAAGTAGGCAGAGAAGCAGGCAGAGAGAGAGAGGGAAGCAGGCTCCCTGCTGAGCAGAGAGCCTGATGCGGGGCTCGATCCCAGGACCCTGGGATCATGACCTGAGCCGAAGGCAGAGGCTTTAACCCGCTGAGCCACCCAGGCGCCCTCCCCCTTTCTTCTTCTCACGTGAGAGAGCGCCACACGCAAAAAGGACACACGTGCTCTCATCTCCAGGGACCGGCCCAGTCGGGTCTCCGCCGCCAGCGCTTCACCTCCGTCTCCAAGTAACCCCCCTCCAGAGCACAACGTAAAACACATCCAGGCCCTTCTCAGACGAGGCCTCAACCCTCAGCGACAACCGTATCCCGCTTCCAACACCATCTGTTCATTCTCCGGGCTTTGCACGTCATACGACTGGAGTTAGGAAGGAAGAGCCTTTCGTGCGCGGGGAGGGCGAAGCAGTGTTAGGGCTTATGCCGAGCAGGGGGCAGCGCACGGAGTCGCTGAGTCACCATCCCGATCCCTGGAAATGACATCGCTCGCTAGCTACATAGGAATTAAAGGGAAAAGCTCAGTGAAACAGAAAAGAAACAAAAAGCTTCCAAATAAAGAAGAAACTGCTCTCAAAAAAGAAAAGGGAGGAAGGAAGGAAAGAAGGTAGGAAAGGGGGCACCTGGGTGGCTCAGTGGGTTGAGCCTCTGCCTTCGGCTCAGGTCATGATCTCAGGATCCTGGGATCGAGCCCCGCATCGGGCTCTCTGCTCAGCGGGGAGCCTGCTTCCTCCTCTCTCTCTGCCTACCTCTCTGCCTCCTTGTGATCTCTGTCTGTCAAGTAAATTAAAAAAAAAAATTAAAAAAAAAAAAAGAAGGTAGGAAGGAAACTTGATTAAATTTCTCTGGTGTCGCTTCACTGCCCTTCCCTGACCGCTGAGTCTGTGAGACCCACACACACAGTCCCCGCTACCAGCCTCAGCCCACGCGAGTTCTAGGGACCCCCGTCCTCACCAACATGAGATGTTGTCAGTCTCTTTACTTTTGGTTACTTGGGGGAGGGAAATGTGCACCATGATTTAAAGGAGAGTAGTATCGTCAGGTGATCAGTTACCAGCTCGGTCCTACATCCTGCCGGCGTGACGTGTCCTCCCCGTCATCTGATGACAACGCCGTTCATCTCTGGGTCTTCCTCCCCCAAGCCCCATAACCCCGTAGCAATCATAAGAAAAACATCAGAAAAACAAATTAACAGACAAACTGCCTGATGAGTCCTTCTCAAAATCTTCAAGGTACCAAACCCATCACAGTCCAGAGAACACCGGGACAGAAAAAACGTTAGGGAAGAATGAAAGAAATGCAAATGAAGCCTGGACGTCAGTTCGTGATAATGTGTTGAGGTTGGCTCCTTAGCTGTAGCCAAGAGGCCACACTAACGGAACACGTGAAAAATGGTGGCGGGGACTGGGTCAGGGGTGAGGTGCATAGGAACATTCTGTACTGCCTTTGCAACCTTATTGGTAAATCTTTTTGTTTAAAGATTTATTTATTTATTTGACAGAGATCACAAGCAGGCAGAGAGGCAGGCACAGAGAGAAGGAAGCAGGCGCCCCGCGGAGCAGAGAGCCCGATGCGGGGCTCGATCCCAGGACCCTGAGACCATGACCTGAGCCAGAGGCAGAGGCTTAATCCACCGAGCCACCCAGGCAACCCTACTTTTTTGGTAAACCTTAACTACTAAAATTAAGCACTTTTACAAAGATAATAGTGTCGTTCCTTGATTTAGGCAGGCCTCAGCCTCCTCTGGTGTTTATGATGTTGGTATCTCAAGCATCTCAGCACAGTGAAGAGTTGCTGCTGGTCCCCGAGCGGGGGGTGGTGGTGGTGGTGGTGGTGGTGGTGGTGGTGGTGGTGGTGGTGGTGGCTTGTCTGCAGGTGGTTCACTCCAGAGCCGAAGACGAAAGTGCCGGGCGCCCTCTGAAGGCTCCACAAGGATTTAGAACCACGGGAGAGTATGCGACAGGACTCGACTCTGCTTGGACCTGCCCGTTTGGAGACTCAAACAGCCAGCGTCTGCACGTCGAGGACTGCGGTGGGCTCCAGCGCCGGGGAGTTCACACGCCCCGCCACGCCTCCCTCGATAGCAGGAGCTCGTGCACAAGTAACCCCACTCCTTGGACACCCTGGGTGGGCTCTGGAAAGAGCCAGCTGCACAAGGTGGGTGAGAGAGGCCAGAGTGTGCAGGGCACAGCCCCCGCCCCCAGCTCTGAGTGCCTGGTGGATGGGGATACGCGCTTGTAATTTCATCCCCAAGACTTGTCTCAGCCCTGCCTCGCTCCGCGTCACCTCTGAGGGTGACAAGTGGCTGCGACGGAGTCCCTGCCCTCGCAGGATTCTGGGGGAGCTTGTCAGAATAACGTTGGAGCAGGGTCTCTGCCCCTCGTTGCTGCGGACGCTGGGCGGGGTTGTTCTCTGTGGGCGTCTTCTGGGCACTCTGGGGGCTGATCAGCATCCCTGGCCGACCCCCTCAGTGCCAGCCTCACCCCTAGCTGTGACAAGCACAGATGTCCCCAGACATGGCCCGGTCCCCGAGGGGCAGGATAGCTTGCGGTGACAGCAGTGGTCCCCTTTCATTTCACGGCCTGCATCTAAAGCTGCCCCGCTCCCTCTCCTTGGCTTACTTGAGCCATCTCCCGTGTCCCGGACACCCTTCCTGCATTATAAATGACATCTTACCGGCTTACTGTCCCTTGCCCTTCCTGGAACGTCAGCTCTCCGAGGACATGGATTTCCACCCACCGTCCTGGCTGCTATGTTCCCCGCTCCGGGAAGGGGACCTGCTGGGTCGTAGATGCTTACACAACACTTGCTGAATGAAGGCGTTGAGTGGATGACTGAAGCGTTAGCAGCAAGGCAGGCAGGTGCCGGGAGATCTCCTTCCGGCTGATGGGGATGGCAGATAAATCCTAAGTAGGGTGACCAACCATCCCTGTGTGTCCAGAACAGAGGGATTCCCTGGGTTTCCAGAGCCAAGACCAGGACAGTCCTGGGCAAACCGGACCGCAGGTCACCCCACAAACCACCCTAACACTACCAGCAGCGTTGCAGGTGGCAAATAAGTTCTATGTAGCAGGCACGATTCTAGCACTTTCTATGCAAACTGACTTGACCCTCTCAAACCTCCTGAGGCAGGGCCTGCTGGCATCAGCTGCTCTCAGGAGGAAGCCGGCCGAGGTTGAGGGACGAACCCGGCAGGGAAGGGTGAGCCAGGACCGGAATTCTGTGGGTCCATGGCGTGCGTAAAGCAGACTCTGGGGCCCCACCTTGTCTGTGCAGTCCAGGAAGGGTCTGGAGGAAGTGAGCAGGGAACAACACTGATGACGGAGGGAGCTAGAGGGAGGTGTCTCAGGAAGCGTATTCCAAGTAGGGGAGGCACATGCTGAGGGCCCGGGGCCAAGGACATCCTCCTCCAGGGCCCGTCTTGACATCCCTCAGATGGTGGGGGACAGGCAGGTGAGGGGACGGATGGGAAGCAGCTGTCTGTAGCCCCTCTCCGGCTGGCTGCCCGAGCCAGGGTCTCAGAAGTCCCTTGGGGTCTCTCCGCAGAGGGGACAGGTGGGGGATGGGGGAAGGGCTGCAGGAGGAGGGAGGGGGAGACAGGGAGGGCGCGGGTGTCCTGAGGCCCCAGCTTTGGCTGCCCCTGTGCCCTCTGGGATGGAAACTGCCAGCAGCCTGAGAGCCGGGCAGCCAGAGCTGGCGGACAGGCTCTCCTGTCTGGGAGGAGCGGGGCGGCTCCGGGCTTCCGGCTCCTCGGGCTGGGGACCCTCACCCTGTCTCCAGCTGTCCTCAGCTCACAAAGACCAGGCTGGCTGGCTGCGTGACCCATGGGGGCGTCTGTCCCTCTTCGGAGCCCTGCTTCCCTGTCCCCAGGTGACCGTCCGGCCCCTCACTCTCCTGCTTCTTCCTTTACCCGCCAGGCCCCTGGTGCGTTCTCTGCACAGCAAGCCGGGAACCTGTCCCCAGAAAGCTTTTTACGGACAGGACACACGACAAGTGCTCGACTGATCCTCTTCCACAGGTGAAGCACAGGTGACCGGAGCTAACCACTGCCCTGACTCCTAACGCCTTGGTCAGGGCGCGGCGGTCTCGAGCTCCCGCAAGTGGAAGCCACCACCCTGGCTTTCGGACCCTGCCTCGTCCTGTCCCCACCGCCAGGAAGGCGCAAGCTCGGGGGCGTGGGCACTGCCGCGGGACTCCACCTCCCAGCCGCGCGACCCGGAGCGGGTCCCCGCCGTTAGGCCCTCACCCGGCCAGCGCGGACGCCCCGCCGCCCTCCCGGGGCTGCGACACCCCGGGGAGGGACTGCGAAGGCCGACGGCTGGCTCCCCGCGGGCAGTGACCACAGGCCACGCGCGAGGCCGCCCCACGCAAGCAGAACCCACGGGCCGCGTGTGTCCACACGCACAC
Organism: Mustela erminea; assembly: GCF_009829155.1. Classification (NCBI taxonomy): domain Eukaryota; kingdom Metazoa; phylum Chordata; class Mammalia; order Carnivora; family Mustelidae; genus Mustela; species Mustela erminea. The sequence continues at coordinate 1,370,269 of NC_045614.1, forward strand.
GGGCCCCCGTGCCACAGCCCCACGGGCAGAACAGGTACCGCGCCCCGTGCCACGCGCGCACACCTGAGAGCCGACGCGCGTGCAGAGACGCCGCGCACACGCGGACGCACACGCGGCGCTGTGTAGACACGGTACGGCTGCGGCGCACTTTCCCCGCAGGGCCCGGGCCAGGGGAGCGTGGCCGTCCGGTCGGACATCTCCAGGCGGGACCCCAGGAAGAGCCGCTGGTGCAGCCCGAGGTCCCTCCCTGGACCCTGGAGGGAACCCGATTCTGTCCCCGTAAGACCGTCCCCTGATTGGACGAGGCCCACCCACAGCCCGCCGGCGACAGCGTCCTCAGCCTCACGTCCAGGATTCGACCCCGATCTCGCGGGAACGCCAGCCCCCGGCCGCCGGAGCGAGGCCTGCACGCCCCCCGGGACAGCGGCCCTCGGCACCCTCTCGGCCGGCGCGGCGCGCGCTGGGAGCGGGAGCGCGGGCCGCCCCGACGCCGGGCGTCCTGTTTCACGAGGCGCGACGGCGGGACGGGGCGTGCGGAGGACGCGCCGCGGCGCTCCGGGGGCGGGGCTCGAACCTGTCATCCCAGACCCGCGGGGTCTCCCCGGGTCCCCGCGGCCGGCCGGCGGCGGCGGCGGCGGCGGCCGAGGGCAGCCGAGGACGTGCGTGCGTGCGTGCGTGCGTGCGTGCGGGCGAGCCCACGGGGCGGGGCGGCGGGGGGGCGGCGCGCGGCGCGGCGGGCGGGGCAGCGGGCGCGCGCCGCCTCCTCGCGCCGGCCCCCCCCGCGCGCGCGCGGCGAATGGTTCGGCCCGGCCCCCGGCTCATTGTGCTCGCCTCACGCCGGCCAAGATGGCGGCGGCGCTGCAGGCCCGGGGCCTGTGACCACAAAGAGGAGCCGGGGCCGGACGGGAGCGCCGCGGCGGCGGCGGCGGCGGCGGCGGCGGCGGCGGCCGAGGCCCAGGCCGGGCCCACCCCCTCCCCTCAGCCTCCCGCCCTCCCGCCCTCCTCCGCCCGCCGCCCCGCCCCCCGCCGGCGGCGCCGCGCCCCTCCCCCAACCGCCCGACTAGCATGGTGCGGCGGCCGCGCGCGCCGACATGGGGGAGAAGCTGGAGCTGAGGCTCAAGTCGCCCGTGGGGGCCGAGCCCGCCGTCTACCCGTGGCCGCTGCCGGTCTACGTGAGTGCCGCCCCCGCGCCCCGCCGCGCCGCGTCCCTCGGCCCGAGTCCCGCGGCGCGCCGCGCCCGCCCGCGGACGGGGCCGCCGGGGTCCCGGGAAGCCCCCTCCGGCCGTCCTGCGGCCGGACGGCGCTGCCCGCGGCCGTTTGCGGCGCTGCCGTGGCCGGGCCGGGCGCGGGGGCCGGGGGCTGCGGGGCGGGGGTGCTGACAGTCGGCTCGCCCGCGCGGGGTCGGTTGGGTCGGGCGCTGTCAGCGGGCTGGGTCCCGCAGTGGCCGCGCCGCTCGGCGTCCCCGCGCTGTCGCGGGCCGGCCGGACCCGGGGGCATGACAGGCCGCGCGGAAATTTACCGGGGCGGCCCCGGGGTGCTGCGGGGGCGCGGGTGGGCGGCGCGGCGCGGGTGTCCGCGTCCCCGGGGCCGCTCGGGCCGGGCAGGCTGCCGTCGGGAGCGGGAGCGGGAGCGGGCGCCGTGGGCGGGCGTCTTCGGGGCGCCCTTCGGCGCGCACGCCCGGCGGGGGGGACGGGGCCCTCCGGGGGACCCGGCGGGGAAGCCCGCGCGCCCCGCCCCTCACGCGCGCTCCGTGTGTGTCGGTTTTTGGAAACGTCGCGGCCGGGGGCGGGGTCGGGGCGCGGCGACCGCCCGGGAGCGGGTGTTGGCCGCCGGCCCCGGCTTCTCCGCGGTTTCCAGCCCGCCGCGCGCGCCGGAGCTTGCTATTTTTGCTCATCCTGCGGCCGGAGGCGAGGTCGAGCCCCGGCCCCGGCTTTTCCGGCTGGCAGCGCGGGGCGTGTGTGTGTCCGGCCGCCCGGGCAGGGGGCAGGGCGGGGGACCGACGTCCGAGGTGACGAAAGCGGGGAGAACCTTCAGAACTCCAACCGTTCCCGGCCCCCGCCTGTCCCCACCCTGTGACAGCGCCCCGCGTGCACCCGCCGGCTGGCCAGAGCCTTCTGGAAAATGGAGTTCGTTCTCCTTCGCTGGCGCGCGCAGCCTCGCTGCTGGCGGCGCGGTGCAGCTGCGGGAGCGCTGACCGGTCCGTCCGATCAGGCCGCTGTCAGCCCTCCCAGCGCCCTTCCACCGGCGCGGCTCTGGCCTCCCCGCCCCTCCAGGCCTGCCTTTTCCTGAGAATCAGGAAGGTGGAATGGACAGCGGGCAGCTTTCTGACCCCGCGAGGACTTGCTGAGACCCGTGTGGCTGTGGGTATCAGAAGCCGCTGTCTGTGGCGCGTCCTGCTGCATCTGGTCATTGCCCTGTTCATCTGGCCGGCGATGGCCTTGGGTGGGGGGGGGGGACGTGGTTAGGAATAAAGCCGCTCTGAGCCTGGGGGGCAGGTTCCTACGCAGCTTGACTTCTCACCTTGGGACGCGCCCAGGGAGGATGGTGGGGCCTGTGCCCGTGTGTGTGGCACTTGCGCGTCTCCCAGCGTGGCACTGCTGGGCACCAGAAGAGAGGAGGTGCACTGTGACCCGCTGTCTGGGTCCCGGACACGCAGAGACAGCCGCAGCAGCCCGTCCCCACCGTCCTATCGGGTGGAGCCGGGCCGCAGCAAGTCGCACCGGGGTAAACAGGGCCTTCCGTGGGGGCGTGGCGGGACCTGGCTTCCAACCAGTTACTGGTTCTGAACTGTGCAGTGTCTTTCCCTCTGGCCGGGACCTCCCTTGGCAGGGGAATGGGGCCGTGCTGCCCGCCTGGCGGGGCGCTCTGCCTGATGTCAGCAGGTCCTCTCCTGTGTGGTTGTCCCACTGCCCGGGCAGGGGGCAGGCGGCCCCGCGTGGTCCTCAGCCAGCCGCGCGGGAGGCCGCACTCCTGGTACAGCTCTGTCCTGAGGTCTGTTCACTTTCCGTAACGCTGCTGACGGGGCCGGCTTTCTGGTGGGAAGCGGGGTGGCGCTCTCGGAAGAGGTCCTAGTTTGTGGTGACTCGTGGTGATTGTTGAGAAAACGGATGACTTCATAAGTCAGCTTTCGAGAAGGTCGGACTGTCCCTCGACGGCGTGTGTACGATGACTGGGCCTGTTTGTTCGAGGACCCATTCATTCTGCCGGCACGTACTGGATGCTTCCCGCGTCCCTGGGGGCCCGGAGGCTGGCGGACGGTTCGCGTTCTCGGGATATGTGTGAGCAAGGGAGGTAGGGGCTCTGTAAACCCACAGGTTCCGCGGTGACGTGTGGCGTGGATAGCTGCGGGCTGAGGTGCTCCTGGAGGGCGGGGCTGCTGCTTTTGCCCTGGGGGACATGTGGGTGGCTTCTTGGAGAGGGGGCATCTGGAGGAGGAAGTGCCAACAGCCACAACCACCCGCCCTGGGAAATGTCCCCCTCAGAAACAGGCTTTTTGGGAAATTGACAAATCGGAGGGAAGGTGAGGGGAGGGGCAGGCTGAGTTCTGTTCCTTTCCTGACTTGGCGTTCAAGGTGGCTCGTGTCTTACTGGGAAAACTGGGTCCCAGCTGGAAGGGAGGGCGTGGTATTTTTGGCTGCCAGGCGGCAGGGCAAGAAACTGCGAGGGGGTGGAGTGGTTCATCCCCTCCATGACTTATTAAGCCTGTGGGCGGGGGAGCAGCCCCAGCGTGACTGTCCCCGCCTCCAGCTTCCTCCGGGGAGCCCACGATTCTCCCATGAATGCCCTCTGAGCAGTCATGCCCTTTATGCAGGGGATGAGTGGGTGGGCAGAGTGAGCCATCCCTCCCTGTGACTCAGAAAGTATTTTCTGATGGTGACCTGGTCTCCCGCGAGCCTTCTGTGTCATCGCACTCAGGTGGCAGGCAGATTAACCCCAGACAGCTGCTCCAGCGCAGCAGCCACTGGGAAGGGGAGAGGGACGCTCAGAAAGGCCTGTCCGTCGTGTGTGGCTGTTAGTTTTCCTAGTCTGGTCTCTAGGACCCACGTGCCTGCCAGGCTCTGTCTCGGATGCGTAGGGCACGGAGGGAGCAGGAACTTGGGATGTTCTCTAGGGAGGCCGTGGTAGGCTGCTGGGGGTCGGCCCGTCTAGTCTCCCCCTGGGAGCTCTGCCTTTTTTTCTTAAACCGTTAATATTGAGATAATCGGGGCGCCTGGGTGGCTCAGTGGGTTAAGCCTCTGCCTTCGGCTCAGGTCATGATCTCAGGGTCCTGGGATCGAGTCCCGCATCGGGCTCTCTGCTCAGCAGGAGCCTGCTTCCTCCTCTCTCTCTCTGCCTGCTTCTCTGCCTACTTGTGATCTCTGTCAAAAAAAAAAAAAAAATATTGAGATAATCGCAGATTCTCTCAAACCCGTAAGAAGTAATGGGGGCGCCTAGTTGACTCCGTCGAAGTGCGTAACTTTTGGTTTCGGCTCAGGTCATGATCTCACGGTGGTGAGATTGAGCCCCAGAGCTGGGCTCTGTGCTCCGCAGGGGTCTGCTGCTCTCCCTCTGGCCCGTGCTGTCTCTCTCAAATAAATCTTAAAAGAGAAAGAAAAGAGAAGAGGAGAGATCCTGTTCTCTTATCCAGCTTCTCCCGGAGAGCCACGAGTCTATCGTTGGCATCGGTACAGTCAAGCTACAAGGCATTTTGGGGTCCTCTTTTGAATATGGGGACCTGTGGGCTGCCCAGCTTCTGCATCTGGGAGACACACTGGGGCCACCTGCTGGGGCTGAAGGACAGGGAACAAGTCACTGCCCTGTGAGGAAGTACGGTTTCCATGGGAACAGCAAATGCACTCCTGGGAGCTGCAGAGAAAGTCAGGTCCCCCGTCCCTGCTCGTGGGATTCGCAAGTTTTAAAGACTGAACTTACATGGCCCCCGAAATACTGTCCCACCGCGAAGGGGTGAGAGTGAGGGGCAGCCGCCGTTGCTCGGAGAACCACCCTCCTCACCGCCCCCCCAGCCGCTCACCTGTGACGCATGCCGGCTCGCAGGGAATGTCTCGGCTCTGTGACGCCAGCCAGCCAGCAATGACTCACCAGGAAGGAGGGCTTGGCTCCTGCCACCACCTCCGCCGCACCCCTCCAGGGGCCACGCTGCCCAGCGCCAGCTCAGACAGGGCTGCTCAGAGGACAGAGCCCGCCAGAACCGCAGCCCCCAACCCTCCAGGGCAGGGGAGCCCCAGGCAACACCATCCCAGCAGCGCGCCAGGCCTGCAGTGTGGCCACTGGCAAATGATCACCAAGAATCGACGTGTGAGCCCCCAGTGGGACCGCAGTCGCTGTGTGGGTCTTTAAGTCCCCCTTTCTCCCTGCGCCGCCCCCTACCGCAGAAAGCAGGTCCAGAGCCCTGGGGGTGCCCGTTGCTGCCTGGACACCAGGGCTGGGAGCTGGGAGGTCGTGGCCCCTGCGTGTCTCTCCCTGTGTGGTGCGCGCTGTCTGAAGACCCCGCCAGTTGCGAGCAGAGGTCTGGCAGGAGGACCAGTACATGTCCCCACGGGGTCCGGCACAGACATGACGAGACCTGGCCCGAGTCTCGCTCCTTGCAGACTGCACGGCCTCGGGTGCAGGCCCCACACGTGGTTTAATGCTGCGAGGTGGCTAACTGGGTTTGCGCGGGAGCGCCCTCGGCCTGCCCAGGCTCGTGGCAGCCTGACCCAGGTCCCCGGCCTCTGGCCCTGCCCTGCTCTGCAGTCTCTCCTGAGGGCTCAGTGTGAACCGCAGACCTGACCCCTTGTTCACCTCCCAGAGCACCGTCAGGAGCTGCCCTCTGCCCTGGGGGAGCTCCCAGACTCTTCCTGCCCACTCTGGGCCCTGCGTGTTGACCTTGCTCCCCTGCAGGCTGACGCCCGGGATGGATCAGTGCCGTCCTGCCCCAGCCTTCTCACGGCCGTGTTTTGCTCCTTACTTACTTGAGCACGTGGCTTGTCTTTTTGGATTCTTGCTCATTTGAACCAGAAAATGTGCTGTCACTGTACATATTTGAATTGGTGTTTTGCTCCCCCGGCTCGGCTTAACCATGAACTCAGAAGTGACGCAGTCTGTGTCAGAGCGATTAGGAGTGAGCGTTTACTTTGTCACAAGCCGGTGTCATGATATCTGTGAAAGGGCAGCTTCTGGATGAAATTTAAGGTGATTGTCAAGACAGCAGATTAACCATGTTGAGTTTTGAGATGTTGAAACAGTTTCAGACTAATCTGTTACATTCCTCACTGCGGGTGTTATATTACACATTTTCCTTATTTCTGAGTTGAGAAATACAAAAATTCAGTGGGGGAAAGATACTGTAAAATTCATGGAATTATTAACGTATTCAGAAGACTTGAAGTATCCCCCCCCCCCCGCCTTTTTTTAAAGTAAGCTGTAGGCCCAACGTAGGGCTTGAACTCACAACCGGAGACCAAGGGTTGCATGCAGTCCCCACTGAGCCGGCCAGGCACCCCTAAGTGTGTGATCTTTATAGCAGTCCTGCCGAGTGAGAAGGCAGCCGCAGTGTCTCCAGCAGGTGCATGGGGAGGCCTTGGGGTGGGGGTGGGGCGGGCTGAGGGCCCTGCGTGGGCCGGGAGCACACACAGACCCTGATAGCACCTTTCTGGTTTGTCCACCTCTGGAGGACCTTCTGCGTCTGACCTTTCTGGGCAGCATTTTTACACCGGGAAAGGTTTTTATTTATTTGAGAGAGAGCACAAGTGGGGGGGGAGGGGGAGAAGCAGACCCCCCACTGAGCAGGGAGCCTGACGCGACCCCGGGAACATGACCTGAACTGAAAGCAGTCGCTTCGGCACCTGAGCCCCGCAGGCCCCCCGGAAAGGATTTCAGACGGAAGAGCCTGGCGCGCGCGTGGACCTGAGTTCCTGTGCCCCTTGCTCAGCTGCTCGTGGTACTGGGACCCCAGCCCGGGCTCCGCGCTGAGGACGCTCAGGACCCTGCCTCCCCATGTCCCTGCCTGCTCAGGTCCAGCCCGGGGCCCCTGTAGTGTTTAGTTGTCCTTTGTTCCCAGCTGTAACCTGCGGCTGTCCCTCCCAAGACGGGCCCCTGCAGGGGGCGCGAGTGTGTGGTGAGAGGCTCCTGCGCTCTAGGCAGGCGTTCCGAGGGGGGACGCTGGGTCTCCTCGGGCACCACGTCCAAGGCCACTGGCACCTTCCTGTGGATGGTGCTGACCTCGAGCCCTGGTCTGGGTGGCACTGCTGGGTCCCTCCCCCAACCACGGTCAGGTTGCTGCTCTGCACCTGGAGAGGGGAAGGGGCCTGTGATGCTGTCCGGGGCCTTGGGGGGACCTTGTCTACACACGGGGGACCTCCCCTTCCCTCCATCGCCCTCCGCCGGACTGCAGTTCCCCTCCCGAAGCCCTGCTCTGCCCCCTCACTCCAGCCGGTGCAGCCTCGTGGGGTGGTGGTTCAGTCTGCGAGGACTTTGTCGCTCACTTTCTGGGGCTGCCCCCGGGAGTGCATCCAGGCTTTCTCCTGGGCTTGGGGCCTGCCTGTGCCTCTTGGGGGACGCGCCTTTCCCACCTGGTGCCCAGGCTGTCCCGGCTGTCCCCGCTTCTCTTGTGTTTTCTGTGCCTCAGCCCTGGAACCCGCCATTCCTCCGAGGAGCCTAGTTCCTTTTCAGAGCCCTGCGGAGGAGAGAACCAGGGCTGAGGAACGGCTGTGCAAACCCGGATTTAAATCCGCCAAGGAGCTGTGGCCCGCCCAGCCCTCACCCCTGCTCCGAGGGCCTGTCTCTCCACATGGGTTCTCTGGGGCGGGGGCCTCCTGGCGGTGCTTGGTTTTCCGCCGGGCGTGCGTGGGCAGCTGCCGTGGAGAGTGCCCGGGCCACTGCAGGGTCCCCGGCGGCTGCGGAGGTGCATCTCGTCCGCGACGACTGTGCCGCCGCCGCTCCAGGGTCCTGGCGGCTGCGGAGGTGCATCTCGTCCGCGACGACTGTGCCGCTGCCGCTGCCGCTTTTCCACCTGGGTCCTCCTCCCTGCCTTCGGCCGGAGGCCTGCTCCTCCTCAGCCGGCTTTGTGTCCCCTCCGTTCCTCCTGGGTCACCCTGTGAACCCTGGCCGTGCACGGTCTGTGCCCTGGGGGCCGTTGCCTGGCCTGCGGTAATGGGGTACCACAGGGGGGCGGCCCACTTCCTGGTCGGCGGCCCCGGCTTCTCGCTGTGTCCGCAGGCGACCCAGGGAGAGTTCTCTGTCCCTTCATCCCCTACAAGGGCACTGGTCCCACGGGGGTTCCCGCATTCATGACCTCCCCTAACCCTAACATCTCCCGAAGGCCCCGTCTCCTGAGACCGTTCCACGGCGGCAGGGCTCCAGCGAGTGGACTGGGGCGACCCAAACGTTCTCTCCTTACAGTCTCCCTGGGCCTCAGAATCTAGCCCCGCGGCAGCCCCCCGAGCACTTCCCTGTCGGTGTCGGTGTCTGTGTTCCGCGGCGGCTGCCTGGGAGTCTTGGCAGACCCAGCCGGCTTGGCTGAGCCAGGCCCCCGGCCTGCGACGGCCCCGCTGGGCGCCGTGCTCTGTTTGTGCTCCCTTGGGAGGCCCGTGTCTGTCGCGCACACCTCGGCTGCGGCTCGGCCTGTCCTCAGGTGTGGTTGGCGGGGTGCCTTCCGCCGCCTTCCTGGAGCCCACGGGGCAGAGTCCCCGTCGTTGCCCCCCGGCTCTGCCCTTGCTGGGGTGCAGACATCGGCGGGCTGGGGATGCGGCTGGCCTGGTTCTCTGCAGGCTGGGATCCCTGCCGTGCGGCGTGAATTTGCTCATTTTCACACGAAAGCCTGTGCCTTCTTGATGTCCTGTGGGTCGGCTGTCCTCACCGCTGCTCCCTGACCCCGCTGCTCCCAGGTGCCCGGGCGCGGGGGCGGGTGCATGAGGCTGGAGCTCCTCAGCCTGGCCCCGGGCCCTGTGCTCTCCACACCGCAGGGCTCCCTTCCGGACTGAGTGTTCTGGACGCCTGCTGACTTTGCACTGTGTCCTTCTCCACCCCCACCAGATCTCTGCCGTCAGAGCCCTGCTGTTGAGGTGCACAGGCGGCAGACGGCAGGCCTCCTGCCCGGCCCATCCCCCCGCCTTCATTCCTTGTGCTCTGCCCCCGAGAGCTGTGTTTGCACATCACTGGCCTGTCTTCGGCAGTTCCTCCGGGCTGGGTCCAGGGGCCGCAACCTTCGCTTCACTCCGGATCCTGTTAGAATGCAGGTTCCCAGACCCGCAGAGCTGCCGCACCGGAGGCTGTTGGCGGGGTGGGGGTGGGGGTCTGTGCTCAGGAGCCCTGCGGGGGATTCCAAAGCTGCTCTGTGCAGCCTGCTCTGGGTTTGGCCTCCGGCTGTGATTCCCGAGGGCAGCCGAGGGCACTCCCTGGTGTCATTCTCGCAGCGGCAGCCAGGGCCGTGGAGCCGGCGGTGCCCCCCCCCCCCCGCACCCCAGTGTTCAGCTCTTGCTCGCCTCTGGGCTCTGCATCCGCCTCTCACCGTACAGCCTCGGCCCCAGCGCCCTCCAGCCGTGCGGACGTGGGCGGTGCAGGAGGTCTGGCGCGGCAGCCTGCCGTGCCCTCGCGGAGGACGTCTCGAAGACCCTCCTGTCCACGCTTCCTGGGCCTGGGGGGGGACCTGCACACCTGCCAGGGACAGGCTGGTGGTGGAGCCAGACCTTGAGTTCTTGTCCCGACGCTTGTCCTCAGGGTACAAGTAGGGGCCAGGCCTGAGCTGGTGAGGGGCTGGGGCTCCCCAGGCGCTCTGTCCCTCGGTGCGTGTGCCCCCCACGCGCCGTCCGTGCCGGGCAGTCACACTGCCCCCGGGGCTGAGGAGCCAAGTGGTAGCGGCAGGGACAGCGTGTCGTGTCATCTCCAGGAGTGACGACTGCCCCGTGTGGTGTGCAGTGTAAGGCAGGAACAGGTCGTGGTTGTCACGGACGTTTCTGTGGGTCCCCGAGGTGCAGGGCCTAGCCTAGTGCTGCCTGCCACCTGGCGCCTGCTTTTCAGTTAGCTGCGTTCGCTGAACGGGCTCCGCCGGGAAGGGCCTCTCCCCGCGGCTCCGCGTGGGCGCTCTGATGCCGTTAGTGGCGAGGGAGTGAGGCGGTTCTCTGCAGGCAGACGTTCCTCCTGTGGCCAGCGCCAGGCTGGGGACGTGGGCTGTGTGTGTGCACAGCGGGGTCCCTGTAAGGACACCAGGGTTCCAGGGCTCCTACGATGGAGGAGGAGGAGGACAGGGGTATTCCTGGGTCACAAGACAGGGGCGCTCATGAATGCGACTGCCAAGGGGCCACGCTCAATCTAACTTTTCCAGGTGGCTTCTGGCCTCTTTCTCCGGAAGCCTGTGGGGCAGTAAGGAGAGGCCGCAGCCCCGACGGTCCTGAATCATTCATGGCGATCGGCGCATCTTAAATTACATACCTCAGGGCCGCTGGTGGCAGCTGGCCCGTCCCCCGAAGGGTCGATCTGAGACCTTTAGAAGCCGTTGTAAATGTCGTGCTTCCCTTTTCCTGCTTTGAAAGCGTTGGGAAAGCTGGATTTCATCTTCTCACCAGCTGAGATCGAATTCCAGGCACCTCTGCCTTTCCAGGTCTGCGGATCTGGCGTGAGACAAGTCAGCCGGGCCGGCTGTGTGGGTTCCTGCGAGGCCAGGGGGAGGGGTGGGGGCCCCGCTTGTGCACGTGCCCTGCTGGGGCACCTGGGGCTGCTGTTGGCCCCCACCCTGCCGTGCACAGGGCCGTGCCTCTCCTCTCGTGACTGCTGGGCCCACTGGAGTCACACCCTCGTGGCCGGGTGTTGCCGGAATCCCGTCACCTCCCGCTGCAGCAGAACCTTTTCTCGCGGGCAGGGCTCCGGGCTGGCCCCGCAGCCTTCGCACAAACTGTGTGCCGGTTAGTGTGGCTGCGTAACAGATTCATCCCCAGTGGCAGCATTTACTATCTCGTGGCGTGTGCTCGGGAATCCCGGAGCAGACGTAGCCGGGGGTCCTGGCGTGGGGTCTCATGAGGTTGTGAGAGAGGGAGACTGGCGACCTTCCCCTCTGTAGCTGCTTGTCCTTGTGCTGTGTGGGTCTGACGGTCTCTTCTGGAGACCCTGTGACCCAGCGTGGGGCCTGCTGGGCTCTGCAGGGCGGTCAGTGCAGCTGTCAGGTGAGCTCCTGCCAAGGCCCGTGAGTCTGGGTCCCCCGCAGGGTCGTGGGGCGGCAGCAGGAGAGGCCATCGGACGAGTGTTTCCTCGGCTCGGTGCTTCCCTCCTGGGCTGGGGGTGCTTTCCGGGGCGTCATTGCTCGTGTGGAGGTCCGTCAGCAGCTTTGTTGGAGGGAAGGTCATGTACCAGGTACCTCACGCGTTGAGAGTGTGCCGCATTCAGAGTTGTGCGATCCTCACGACTGTCAATTCCAGAACCTTCCGTCTCCCCAAAGAAACCCCGTCCCCGCCCGCAGTCATCCCTCACCCCCATCCCCGGCTCCCGCGAACGTCCTTCCCGTGTGTGGAGGAGCCCGGTCTGGGCGTGTCACACACGTGGACGCACACCTCGCGTGCCCTCTGTGTCTGGCTCCCTCCCTGCGCGTCGTGGGGTCGGGTCCGTCCCGGGACAGCGCGTGGGGGCGCCGCTCCTGCTGGGGCCGGGGCCGCTCCGTGTGCGGGGGCAGGTTGTGTTCGTTCGCCCGCTGGCGGACGCTGGGGCTGTTTCCAGCTTTTGGCGGCGAGGAGCCCTGCTGCTGTGAACGCGTGCGTGGGTCTTCGGATCTTCGTGTGGCTGTATGAGGTTTCTTTGGGGTGTGTGCTTACGGGCGGAATCGCTGGGCCATGGGGAAATTCCCCTTAAACGTTTGAGGAATTGCCAGACTGCTTTCCAGAGCGGCCGCGCCACTCCCTGTGCCCACCAGCCGGCTCTGAAGGTTCTCATCCCGCCCCGACGCCCAGTGTCCGGCGTTTGGACTCTGGCCATCCTTGTGGTTTTGCCTCGTGTCCGTTCCTGGCTCGTGGTGGAGCGTCTTTTCGTGTCATTACTGGTCTTACTGGCTGGCCACAGGGCTATTTTCTTTGTAGCAGTGACCGTGTCAGTACATGCTTTACGGCCCTTCTTGTGTTTTCATTGGGAGTGGTTCGCGTTCTGGGTACTCACAGGCACACACGGGGGTCCCGCCGGTCCTGGGCCCCGCGGCGAAGCAGGTGTCACAGTTAAACATGGATTGTGTGGTTTCCCGGTTACGCACCGTGTCTGATCAGCGTGCCGCGTCATGACGGCTAAAGAAGGCAGCGTGGGCTTCTTGAAGAGAAGACACTCGCGGGAAACGCCATCGTCCCCTCGCTTTCAGCGAGGCAGCGTCACCGCAGCAAACGCAGTGAAGTTAGAAATGTCGCGAGGAGTCCCGAATGGGACGCAGGACATCGCGGGAGCCACCGCCGTGGGAAACACAGTGCCGATAGACGGGCTCCTCCCGGGTGGGCACCGGCCCTGGGCTTGGAAAAGCGCCCTGTCTGCACAGCGCGGCCCGGCGAGGTGTGCCTGTGGGGTTACAGATGCTGCCTCCGAGAATGACTTGCAGAATTTTCCTCTTGTTCTGTGGTTTGTCTTTTGGCTTTTGTGATGCTGTCCTTGGAAGTGTCACCATTTCATTCTGATGACGTGCAGCTTACCTGTGCCCTCTGCCCCCCCACCCCGAGGTTTATGTGATCATTGTGGAAAGCGTCACCGCCAGGCAGGCACCCTGATTGCCCTCCCCTCTGCCCTGCCCGCTCCTTGCTGCAGCCGTGGGTGCTGCTGTGTCTCCTGGCCTTGCTTCAGGCCCCCGTGGCCTCGTGAGAGGCGCTTGGGGCAGGTTGGTGCACAGCGTCTCCATCTGCGAGATGGACTGCTGGCCGTGCCCGCGGAGGGCTCCACGGTTGTGCGACACACTCCCCTGCGTGTGTCGTGCGCTCTCCCGAGCTCTGTGCTTGCCGCTTCACTGTCGCTGCCAGGTCTCCTGCCTCACTGGTGCCTGCGTGGCAGGTGTGGACCTGGAGGGCTGAGCGGACAGGCTCGCCGGGTGACGGGCCCGAGGAGTGTGGTCACGGCGCGTGGCCGACGGCAGTGCACGCGGGCGCAGGGTGTTCCGCGGTGTGGGCTCTCGGGCGAGTGGTCTGGCAGAAGGAACTGTGGCTTCCCCCTTATTTCCAACGCTCTGGCCAGGTCAGGGAGATGCCCCGGGGAGTGTGGGGGGCTCTGAAGGTAGCAGATGGGGTTGCTGGGGTGCGCGGGGGAGAGGGGCCCCGTGCTGGCGCACCGGGAGCTGTGAAGACAGGGCTGACGTGGGCGGAGGAGCGGTTTCCTGGTGGGGGTCCCCCAGCTCCTCACTCCGTGCGCCCTCCCGGCGATCGGAGCTCTCGAGTGTGTCCCCGCGTCCTTGGGACCCAGGCTGGTGTGGCTCGCCGACAGAGCCTGGGCTCTCGTGTCAGAGGCCGGGGGTGTCCGCCGGCTCCTCGTTCCTTCCTAGGACGCGGGGGCAGGTAATGCCGGGCCAGGCCTGCCGTGCCCGCCGCCTGCCAGGAGGCTCCCCTTGCGGCCAATTCCCCCTTGTTCCTTTAAGACCTTTTGAAGTTGGGCTAAAGCTGGCTTCACGCGCCCAGCAGAGCTGCCCCAGTAGTCTTCTGACCTGTGCCAGGAGGTCCAGGGGCCGCCGGTTCCCATCAGCGGCCCCACCCCCAGTTTCTGAGTCGGCGGTCGGTGCCGGCGGTTGGGACCCCGGGGCTGCCTGCCTTCCGTCTCGCCCCGCCCGCGCCGTGTCCCCGTCACAGGATCACTAGAGACGTGTGTCGTTTGATCCTTTGTCAGTTGGAGGATGTTACTGAGAACACGAAAAAGTTGCCTCTTGATTTGCCTTAAAAAAGTTAAGATTTGGCACAAAATGCCACACGATGTGTGATTCCCTTCACGTGAAATGTCCAGACACAGGCGAGCCCACAGAGACGAAAGTGGACTAGCGGTTGCCAGGGGAGGAGGGGTGCTGGCTGGTGGGGCCGGGTGTCCGTAGGGGTGACGAGAGTGTTCCGGGCTTAGTGCGCTCCTCTCGTGACTCTGGAAGGCTGAAAAGCCGCCGAGTTGTGCACGCGAAGCGGGACAGCTCCGTTCTGTGAGAACCCCGTCCTCACGGGGCTGCTCCTACGGAAGCAAGGGCAGGGTACGCGGTCCTTAGACTTGTGATGACCCTGACCCCGGGCGCTTGCCCCCAGGTATCTGTCGTGAGGTGGTGCCAGCGGCCGGGGTGTGTGCACAGCCTCCCCAAGGGGCAGCCCGCGCCGTGCTCGCATCGGGACAGGGCCCGAAAGAGGACTCGGTGTGTCTGGTCCTGGGCTCTGCAAGGTCTGGGGTCAGTTGGCTGCACAGACCCCAGTGAGAGGCCCGGAGTGAGCCCTCAGCCCCCCTCTTTGAGGAAGGAGCAGCAATGAGCCCCTGTGCAGTGGGCACCGTGGGGACCCGCCGAGATATGCTGTGGGGTTACGGGGTGTCTGTGCTCTGGCGGGAGGACGGCCATGTGGGTTTTTCCCATGGTTGTGTTACTGGTGTTACCCCGTTTCACAGACGGGAAAGCGGAGGCCTGGAGAGGTTCTGTAAGTCAGAACCAGGCCTGTGGCTCCCAGGCTACAGCAGCACCTGGGGGGTGGGGTGAGGAGTCAGCCGAAGGATGGGGGCGGGGTGGGAGGGGAGGGTCAGGGCGGAGACTCCATCCCAGGCCCCTGCCCCGCTATCTGCTGGTGGGGGGGGGGGGGGAGTGTTGCAGGAGCAGGTCTTCCCAAGGGCGGCACGTCCAGCCTGGGCAGGGGTCCCGGAGCAGCACCTCCGGGCCCAGGCCAGGGCCATCTGCTAGGCCATCCCGGTCCCTGCCCCTTGCATCACCAGAGGGTGTGAACACTGTCCCTTTGTCTTTCAGGACAAACACCATGATGCTGCTCACGAAATCATCGAGACCATCCGGTGAGTGTGGCGCCTGCCGGGGTGGGCGGGGTATCACAGGGTGGCCCCCCCCCCCCCCCGCGCCAGCCCCCCACCTGGGCTCTCGGCTTGCGGCCCGCCCTCTGAGCCGGCTAAGCCCTGCATGGCTCCTCGCGGTGAGCAGCCGGCCGACGTGGGAAGCAGTGACCGGTCAGAGGAGTCCGGGCCATCTGCGCGTGGCCCCGATCAGGTCTCCGTGCTTCTCTGAGCCTTGGCTCTGCTCTGAGGGGCTGCCAAGCTGGCGGGGTACAGACGGCGCCCCCACCTCCACTCCCACCTTGCTTCCGTCTCCTTCCCTGGGACCGGGTGCTGACTCAGCCTCCCGTGGGCTGCTCCTTCTCCCAGTGCCCCGGTCAGCCTCTCACCAGCGTGGTCCCGGGCTGTGCAGAGAAGTGCCCGCCCCCCCACCCCTGGCGGGGGACCTTGATGGAACCCACAGGAAGGCTGTCCGCCCTCCTGTTTCTAGTGGGCTCTCTCCCGTGCTGGCCTGGGCTCTGGAAGGAACCGCAGAGGGCCGGCCATGGCCGCTGGGGGCAGTTCTGTACCTGCTTCTGGCTCTACAGTCTGTGGTCAGGGACCCTGTTGTCCTCGTGTGTCTCCATGGCTGTGGAGTCTGTCGCTGTGTCGTTCCTCAGAATCCTTAACCCTGTGGCCACCACCTCGGGCCCCCGCTGTGATGCCTGCAGGAAGTTGCCGTGGCCGGGGGCAGGGCTAGGCGGGTGGTGCCCTGTGAAATAGCCAGGACGGGAGGGCCAGCTGTGATGGGAGTCCCTCTCCTGCCACGTGGTAGCGGGGCCACGCGCCCGGGACGCTCTCGCTGCCCGAGCCTGTCTGATTGGCTTGGGGGCCCACCGATGCCTGCTTGCGAGACTGTTTTCAAATTTAAGTGAACTGATGTGCGCAGGTGTTGTAGTGCGGGCCCGAAAGGAGCCAGTAGTGTTAGCCGGTTGCCAGGGCCTCTGCGCCAGTTTCTCACGTGCGGCGCGGGCCGCTTGTCCCTGTGCAGCTGAGGGTTGGCGTCCTGCCCGGCTGCCGAGCCAGCCCTTTGCCGTGGCCTCGTCCTCTCTGGGGGCTGCCCAGGGCTGCTTCTCTGCGGGCCTGATCCTCACGTCCCGGGTCTCCAAACCATGTCACCTTCTTCCCCGTTGTCCCTGCAGACGAGGCCTGTTCACCGGCAAGGTGACCAGCCACCTCATTTTGTCCTTTCTCTTTCTTTACTTTCAATCGTGGAGAATTTCCAGCAGATACAGTGTTAGACAGAGGGTGTCCTGAGCCCACGTAGCCACGCGCCAGCCTCACGGTGACCAGCGCGTCCCCACTCAGGTGTCATCGGTACCTCCTTCGACTTTAGTCATTGCCACAGTTGTAGCTTTAGAGGAGGCAGTGGAGATGGAGCAGCAGTGCCCCACACGCGGGTAGGGGCGCGTCGACCGCCGCGTGCGAGGCAGCCCCCGGCAGACGCCTCCACCGGCTGCGCCCGTGTCCTCGTGTCCTCTGTGGTCTGCCTGCCCTCTGCCACTGTCCCCAGCCAGCCCCTGACCCGCTTTCGGCTGCGGCAGGTTACTCTGCCTGTTCCGGAAGTTTCCCTGCGAGGACTCGTTCGGCAAGTCCTTTCCTTTTTCCTGACCTCGTTCAGTCGCGCCTGATGTCGAGCCTCTCCCTGTTGTCGCGCGGGTCAGTCACTGCTCCTCTCCCTCCGGAGGGCTGTGCTGCTGTGGGGTCGGCGACACCTCATTCATCCCACCAGCCGGTGGCCGTGTCTCGGCTGTTTGCGACCTTGGTGATTCGAGATCGAGCCGCTACGAACGTTCACGTGGGAGTTTTCTGTAGACTTGCCTTTTGTTTCTTCTGGGTCCAGGCCCGGGAGTGGGCTTGGTGACAACTTACTTTAAGAGGAGCTACCAAGGGGCGGTCCGTGCCCCGCAAGCCGTGGGGGACCGTCCCCGCAGCTCCCCTGCGCACCAGCGTGGGGCGCTGACACGGCTGGGTTTGCGGGTGGAGTCTGGGCTGCGCAGGGCTAGTCCACGGCGGCTCCGATTTGCTTATCCTGGTAACTTCCTGATGCTCCCCATCCTTTGCCTGTTTTCAAGAGCTGATTTTACTGTTGAATTTTCACTGATCTTTACATATTGTCATTACCAGTTCTGTACCAGGTGTGTATTCTGCAGATGTTTTCTTCCGGTCTGTGGCTTACCTCTTGGTATCTCTTTTTGAAGATTGTATTTATGTGTCGGAGAGAGAGAGTGAGTACAAGCAGGGGGAGGGGCAGAGGCTGTGCAAGGAGCCGGTCGCGGCCTGAGCTGAAGGCAGAGGCCTCAGCACCGGAGCCCGGGGGTCCTACCGTCTCACGCTCTTCACGGTGTCTTTGGGGCAGGGCGTAGCTTAGCTTTGAATAAAGTCCAGTTTGTCCACATTTTTCTTTTACAATTTATGGGTTTTTTGCCTCCTGAGAAATAGTTGCCTAATCTGAGGTCTCAGGGGTTTTCTCCTATGCTTTCTAGAAGTTTTACGGTTTAGGTTTTCTCCTGAGTCTTTCCATCCATTCTGAGCACATCATTCCGTGTGAGACAGGGTATGAGTTGACCCTGACCGTCGCGCGTGCGGACGGCCTCTAGCTCGGCACCGCTGTGAACGAGACCGTCCCTTCTGTGCGCAGTTCTCGCGTCCCCTTTGTCAGAGTCAGTCGACGGTGCGGGAGTTGGCTTATTTCCAGGGCTGCTTCTGTCCCGCTGACCCATGCCTGTCTCCTGTCACCAGAGAAGACCTGGGTGGCCTCACGTGCAGAGCAGGTGTTCCACCGAGCAGAGTTGCTTCTCTGCCTTTGTCCTTTCAAAGTAGCGCTTCGGGGGGGCGCCTGGGGCTCAGTCAGTCCAACGTCGGGCTCTCCATCTCCGCTCAGGTCTTGATCTCAGGCTTGTGAGGTCAGGCCCCGTGCTGGGTGTGGAGCCGCCTTAAGAAAAATAAATAAAAAATGTTGCTTTGGCTATTGTACCTCCTGTGCATTTCCATGTAAATTTTGGAATTAGCTTGTCGGTTTTTTTGCATGATTTTGTTAGGAACTGCACTGAGCCAGTAGGTCACTCGGAGAGATTTGCCGTTGAGGCTTCCTGTACTGGGTCTTTCAGTCCATGAACGTGGCATGTGTCTTTGAGCTCGCTCAGGTCTTTCCACACTTCCCTCAGCGGCGCTCTGTCGTCTTGGGGAGGGGGTCTTGGACCCGTTGGTTGGATTCATTCTCAGAGAGTTGAGCTTTTGGCAGGCCTGTAGCTAGGATTCTGTGCTAAGTTTTACTTTCCAGTTGCCTACTGCTTATAAATAAGAATGCGGTTGACTTTCACGTATTAACCATGACCTCTTGCTAAAGTTATTGATTCTAGTACGTGATTTGTAGGTTTCTTAGGACTTGTAGAAATAAGTACATCCATCGTCTGTGACTAGGGACAGTTTTATTTCTTCCTTTCAGTCTTCAGGATCTTAGTTCTTCTCCTTGGCCTTATCGAATTGGCTGGGACCTTCAGTACAATTTTGCGTAGAAGTGGTAAAAGCTCTAGGTTTTTCGCAGATGCCCTGTGCAAGTTTGAGGAAATTCCCTGCCGTCCATGATGTTTGTCCTATGTGTGACCTTGCGTTGTAGTTGTATTAAAAGAAGTGGTAACTTTTACAGGCGGAAGCTGAAGTACTTATGGATGAAGTAGTGTAGTGTCTGTGGTCTGCTCCTGAGTGTCAGGGACTCGGTGCCCACACGGCGTCTGACGGAGGTGTCTGGGCTCTCGAGGCAGCAGGAGGCACACAGCCCATCGTTTTCTCTTACTGTGGGGACATTAACCTTGCCCCCTGGTCCATCACGTTTCTCTGAGGTATAGGCACTCTTTCCCCCTTTTATTTAATAAGTATCTTGGGGGAGATCCCTGGAGACCTTGCAAGTATCCCATTTCTCCTTGGACTTTCACCCCCTGGTTTTGGCGCCCAGAGGTGGGTCTCACTGCCATGACTGCTTACTGCTGTGTTCTCGAAGGGAGGTTCTCTGCTGACGCTCTTCTCCGGAGAGCTGTGCGCTCCCACGCGCTTCCTGGCTCCACGAGCTGTGACCCACCACTGCGCCGCGGCACGCCCGCTCTTCCTGTGCTGGCTCTTCGGGGCTCTCTGTGCGTGCCGTGTCCCTTCGGCGTGCCCCCCCCCTTCTTGAGCAGGCCCGTACGTTCCAGAACCGCGGTGCTCCACGTCACCTTGAGGTTCCCGTGTTCCCGACCTGCGAGTTGGCCACAGCTCAGCGGCTCTGGTTTCTTCTAGCGGAGAGGAGTTCGTGCTGTTTGTCGGCACGGAGCGGTCTTTTCCTCGCGGAGCTGTGAGAATTCCTGACGTGTTCCAGCCGCGAGCGCCCATGGGACGCGTGGGACGCGCCGCACCTTCAGGACTGGACGTCTGGAGTGTCTCCGTCCGTTTTGGCGGTTACGCCTCTGGGTCACGTCCGCGAAATCTTTGCCTGCCCGAGTCACAAAGGTGTTCTCTTTTGTTTTCTTCGAGAAGCTCCGTGGTTTCAGCCTTTGTGTTAGGGTTAAGATCAGCGGTGGGCAGATGTTCCCGTGTGTCAGCTGGGGTTTATATTTGTGGGGTCGAGATTAATTAAAAAGACTGTTTTCCCAGCACGTTGTCTCGGTGCTTTTATCTGAAAGCCGTGTAAACGTCCACCGGCCTCTGTCCTGTGCGCTGGGTCAGCGTGACTGTCCGTCCCTGCGCCAGCACCAGTTCTGGTTACTGTAGACCTGCGGTGGGTCTCAGGATGAGGCCGTCAGCTCTTCTGGCGGTGCTCGCTGTGAAGCTTACGGAGGCTGCGTGCTCCGTCTTTGCGCGCCGGTCTCGGAGTCAGCGAGTCCGGTTCTCCGAGGGCCTCCTGGGCGCGTTCTAGGGTCGCTTCGAGGTGGCAGCTCGGTCCGGGGAAAGGGCTGTTTGAGTCTTCTGTCCTGTGAACATAGTTGCCTTTGGTTTCTTTTGTTTTCAGGTTTTCTCAGCAGTGTTTTACAGTTTCCAATATAGAGGTCTTACAAATTTTTCATTAAAATTATCACTAAAGGGGCGCCCGAGTGACTGAGTCAGGTAAGCGTCCAACTCTTGGTTTGGGCTCAGGTCATGATCTCAGGGTCGTGAGGTTGTGCCCCACGTTGGGCTCCATACGGGGCAGGGACCCTGCTTAGGATTCTCTCTCTACCTCTTCCCCTGCCCCAGCCCTGCACGCACATGCTACTTTCTCTCTCAAGTAAATAAATCTTTTTAAAAAAAGATTTTATTTATTTATTTGACAGACAGAGATCACAAGTAGGCAGAGAGGCAGGCAGAGAGAGAGGGGGAAGCAGCTTCCCCGCTGAGCAGAGAGCCCGATGAGGGGCTTGATCCCAGGACCCTGGGATCATGACCTGAGCCGAAGGCAGCGGCTTTAACCCACTGAGCCACCCAGGCGCCCCTCAAGTAAATAAATCTTAAAAAAAAAAAAAAAAATCCCTAGATATTTATGTTTTACTGACATTTTAAATGGCATTTAAAAAATCCATTTAAAAATTCTTTGTTGCTGGTATATGCAGACAAAGCTTGTTTTTGCTCACTGACCTCATGTCTTGTGACCTTGCTCAATCCGTGTAAGTTCTAGAAGCTTCTGTGTAAATTCCTTAGGGAAGCCCATGTGTTAAATTGTGTGTCTGTGAACCATGCTTCTTTTCTAGTCTTTGTGCTGTCTGCCACGTTGCGCTGGCCAGGGCCCGGGGTAGAGTGTTGAAGGAGGTGTGGTGGCCGGCATCCTCACCTGTCCCCCCATCTGGGAGTGGTCTGTCTGCGCCAGTCATCCCCTGGTGTCCGCGGGAACTGTGCCCTCCTGTCCCGTCGGGGTTCCTGACGGATGCTGAGTGTGCTGCTGAGCGGAGAGCTTACCGGAGAGAGGTGCTTGTGGGGCGGGAGCGTGTGGAGGACTCTGATGCACTGGAGGGACCCTTGGGCGGGTGGACGCTTGGAGGTGGGCCCTGCCCAGCTGGCCCTGGCGACAGAGAGCGGAGGGGTCTTGTGGGGAGGGGCCGCAGGGTCCGGGCCGGAGTGCCGCTCTGTGCACGTGTGTTCGGAGGTGGCAGCCAGAGCTTCCCGCTCCAGCGAGGGAGTCGGGCTCGAGGACGCAGGGACACAGGGACACAGGGACAGTACCTCCCGCCCCCACCGATTGGAGCCGCGGGGGGCCCACTGGCAGAGCAGAGACAGTGGGCATGCGGCGGTGCCCCCCCATGCTTCTTTCCACCTCTTGATTCCTCGCGGTTTTTACCCTACGTGGGGCTTGGGTTTGGCTTGGGCGTTTTCTGTCTGCTGAGGCGATTGTGTAACTTTCTGTTGACGAGGCGGAGGACGGTGGCTCGTTGGTGCGGTAAACTCCGCATGGTGAGCACGTGCAGGCTTCGGTTCACGCGTGCTTTTAGGGGGTTGTCGTGTCGGTGCTCCTGGGGGGTGTCGGTGGGTAGATTGCCTGTACTACGCCGACTTTGTCTTTCCGAGGCTTTGTCTCCCTCTGGTTTCGGCATCAGGGTAATGCCGGCCTCGTGCGACTGAACACGTCACTGTCCTGCTTCCCTGAATGTGCGGCAGGACTCCCCGGCGAGGCCAGCCGGACTCGGCTCTCCTGGCGGGATGCACTTGATCAGGGGGTCGCGGTCTTCAGCAAGGTCAAGGCTGTCGAGACGTCCCATCTCTCCCGGGGTCGGTTTCGCGTGTTTGTGTTTTTCCAGGAAGTCGCTCATTTCGTCTAAGTTGTCAGATCTCTCGGCCGGGCACCTTCCGCGACATCCCGGTGTTCTCTTGAACCTGTGGAGCGTTGACTCCTTTCTCGGGCTTTTTGTCGAGGTGGGGTCAGAATCCAGCGAGGGTTCGGCCTCGGGACGGGCGGGCGTGTGTCTCTGTCCCTCTGCTCTGTCCGCTCCCCTCGTCCGCGTCTCACCGTGCGCCTGTGCAGCGGCCCGCTTGTCCGCGGCGCGGGAGCTCGTGCGGCGGCGCTGGCCGCCAGCCCCCGGGCACACGGCGCGTTCCGGGCTCTCTGCCTGGAGCGGCTGCTCCCCGGCTCGTCCCGTGTGGCCCGTTGGCCCCAGGAGCCGACCGCGCGGCTTCACACGGCCTGTTCCCAAGCGATGCCTCCCTCTTCTCTTGTGCTCGTTGAGTTGAATAATGAGGATTTTTTTTTAATGTTTGGGAGTCGAGAGTGGAAAGTAGAGCACGAGACCAGTGGTCACTGTTGGCTCCGCTCTTGTGTTTCAGGTGGGTCTGTGAGGAGATCCCGGACCTCAAGCTTGCTATGGAGAACTACGTTCTCATCGACTACGACACCAAAAGGTGAGCCCAGCCGCCTCTCCGCACCGGCTGGGGCCGCGGCCTCCGGTCGGCTCTTCTTCGACGGTGCGAGCTGGCCAGCAGTTTCCTTTAGAGTTGGCTGTCGCCCCGTGGAGTTATTTCGGTAGGAAACGTTGATGAAATACTGACGGACGTGATTGGAAATGCCACATTGTGGAAACGGCGCCCGGTGTGTGTGAAGTCAGCCCCACCGGCCGCCCGGGGCTGCTCTCCCTGTGGCCGCCCGCCAGTGGCCAGCGCTCCGGCCCCGGGGACGGTGCCTCTGCCGGGCCTCGCGGGGGCTCGGTCCTCACTGCCCCTCCAGCCCCTGTGGCCCCTTCTCGTGGCTTCCTGCAGGCGCGTCCTGGATCTCGGAGCGCAGTCGGGTGGGCGGGGAAGGGGAGGCCGCGTCTGGAATGCCGGCCTGGAGTTTAGTTTCTCTCGGAGAAGGCGGGCGGGCATTCCCTCTCCCGCCGTGGTAGCTCTCGGCAGGCGTAGACGGGCTCCGCAGTCTTCCCGGAAGGAGCGTGTCTTCTGGGGCTTTGCTGGCTTGCTCTCGATCAGGAGCCCAGTCCGGAGGAGTCCCCGGCCCCTCACAGGCCCCGGCACCCAGGTGGTGGTGACCCGGTCTCACCTCTGTTTGAAGGCTTCTTGGTCAGCTCGTCAGCCCTGATCCCTTTCGCCCGGCCTCCTGCCTCGTTCCGCATCTAACCGTTCGCCCACGGTTCGCGCTCGCTCCTCCCTCCACAGCAGCCCAGCCCCTGGGGAGCCGCGTGGCCCCGTGGGCTCCGGTGGTGTGCGTGCGGTGGGCAGCGAGGGCCCACACGGAGGGCTGGGGCGCGGCTCTCTTGCCCCCAGGGTGCGTTTCGCAGGTGGCGGGGTGGGGGTGGGGGTGGGGGGGGTAGGGGCGAGCTGTGGTCGTGTGCGGGTCGGCCAGGGGAGCTCGCCCTCAGTGGTGGGTGGAGCGCTCCGTGCGGGCCCAGAACAGCCCGTGCTTCTCAGGGTTTGCAGGGGCTGTTGGAGGCCCTTTCCCTTCGTACTCAGACGGCTCAGGAAAGCCCAGGCATGGCCGTGGGGGGCCAGGCTGAGGGGCTGGTGTGGCTGCGGGGTCAGGCTCGCGGTGGGGGGCCCTCGTTTCTGTCCCAAGCAAGGTGGCAGCCGGGTGCCTGTGCACCGTCCCAGGGACGGGCCTCCTCTGGGGCCGGCTGGACCTGGGGTCTCACAGCTGTTGAGGGGCAGGCAAACCCCAGGAAGTAAAATGACAAAGCAAAGGGGTGCCTGGGTTTTCCTATGAGGGCAGCATGAGAAACTAGGAGCCAGAGGTCTCGGATCTTTCATTTTGCCAATTAGGAGGGTGAAGGAGTGTCGCTCAGACGCTGGGGCTGGGGACTGCTGGCCCTGGTTCCCTGTGACCCCACCTGACCCAGCACTTAGTGGGGGAGGGGGGTAGAGTTTCCGGTGGCCGTGGCCTGTGGCTGTGGCCTGTTGCTCCGAAGAGGGGCAGAGCCTATTGTTGCTCTTGGGCTCCTGAGTTCTCCACATTAGCCTGGGGGCGGCTTGGTCACTGTCCTTCCTGAGGACGCCTCGGGCCTGGGTAGGGCCTGGTCTTCCCGCTTGGTCTCCATTTCTCTCGCTTGTCCGCTGTGGCGGTCCTACGGGGGACCTCGGCCTTGCTGTCAGGGAACCAGCTTCGTTGAATTGTTTAATTTCTGTCCTAAAGGAAGGGTGTGTGCGAGCTCGCGGGGTGAATCTGACAGTCCGTGAGGATGTGGGGGGCCGTGGGGCGGGCGGCGTGGGGTGCACACGGCTTGGTTGTGGCCTGTGTGCGGAGGGACCTCTCCCAGGCTCCTGGTGTCCGGCTCAGGGAGGAAGGCTCCTTGCTGCTGTGTGTGTGCGCGGGTGTTACGGATGGAGCCCCCGACTGACGCCCCCTCCAGTGCAGCACAGCCGCGGGAGCCCCCTGCCCCCGCACTGCCTGCATCGGGCCGTTCTCTGCGGAGCGTCCGGGTAGCATCCCTGGACCCGCCCCTTCGAATGCCAGGATGTCCCCAGACATTGTACCGTGGCCCCTGGAGGCAGTCAGTCCTGGGGGGACCTCCCGGGTCAGGGGATCATTGAGAGTCCTACCAGGAGTGAGCACGGGGCTCGGGAGGGCGCGGTCTCGTTGAACAACCCCAGGCAGGCTCTCGGTAGGCACCTCACGGGTGCTGCTTCCGTCTTTGAAAGTGTTGGGGGGCGCCTGGGTGGCTCAGTTGGTTAAGCAACCGCCTTCGGTCGGGTCACGTTCCCGGAGTCCCAGGACTGAGTCCCGCATCGGGCTCCCAGCCAGCTCCATGGGGAGTCGGCTTCTCCCTCTGACCTCCCCTCTCATGCTCGCTCGCACCGTCTCTCGCAAATAAATAAATAAATAAATCTTTAAAAAAAAAGAAAAAAAGGTGTTGGGATCCTCTTCTGTTGGGAGAGCCAGGGGGCCCTTCTGCCCCGGGTGCCCCCCGTGCCCATCAAGTCGGGGCTGAGGTGGAGGCTCCCTCTAGCCCGGGAAGGAAGTAAGGCCCGTGTGCACGGCCCTGGGGCAGCGGGCCCAGCGTGGGGAGCAGGTGGGGTGTGCGTCCGGCCAGCTCCCAGCCCCGGGCCTTTACGGAGGCTGCGCAGAGCCCCTTCTCTCTCCTAACACCGGCCAGGCACACCGTTGACCTCGGCTTTGACCTGTGAGCCCTGACCTCCGGAGGCTGCCCGTAGCCAAAGACCGCCTCAGTGCAACCCTGGGCCCAGCCTTGTTGGCCACACGTGGTTCTCCTTGGTGTCCTGTGACTGCGCCTCCTCAGGGGACGGCTGGCGCCGCCTGTCCAGGAGCCGTCTCTCCCGAGAGCCCCGCCGGGCCCCTGTGGCGTGTGCTGGGCTCCCCAGCGACCGGCCTCTTGCCCTTGCCTTTCAGCTTCGAAAGCATGCAGAGGCTCTGTGACAAGTACAACCGCGCCATCGACAGCATCCACCAGCTGGTAGGTGGCCTCTGCGCTCCCTCAAGTGCGTCTGCTCCCTGGGGCCCCGGGGGGAGGGGGTTTCCACCCACTGCCCCTCCCATTTCCTGGGTGGTCGTCACACATGCCTTGCAGACCCCTGCAGACCGCCCTGGAGTGCAGGGTGCGGCGTGGGGCCGGCCTTTGCTGGGACTGGGCTGGGGGTCGGGTGCGTCCTCAGCCCCGCGCCCCCCCCCCCCCCCCCCGCATGCTGGTGCTCCCCGCTGGGTCTCCGAGCCGACAGACCTTCACGTCGAGGGCCCTGGCCCCACGGGCGCCCTCAACCGGCTGTGTCCTGAGTGTGTTCCTGCTGGCCCTCTGGGATATTCCGACTATGGAGAGGCCTGGGGCTCTGTCCTCACCGCCCCGTGCCTCCATGCTGCGGCCTGCGGAGCCCTTGCCTGGCGAAGAACACAGTGGGGCCAGGCCAGGCTGCCAGAGCGGTTCTGGAAAGTGCATTCCCCCAAGTCTGCGGCCGCTCGCTGTCTAGGCAGTGTGGGCTCCTGGTGGGGTGCGGGTTCTTGTGCAGGAGCCTTGCGGTCGGGGAGGCTGTGGTGGGCTGTCGGGCCCGCAGCTCTGAGGGCCTAGCGTGGGCTGGCGGGGGCTCTGGGCTGCCGACCCCCTCACGGTTGCTTCCGGGAGGGGAGGGGACTGCTGGATCTCACGAGGATGTCCCAGGCTCCTTGTAAGGACCGGGGTTCGGAGAAGTTCTGTGTCAGCCATGTGGGCGCCCTCCCACTGCCTCAGTCCAGAGCTCTCCCCTCAGTTTTGTCCTGGGCAGGAGGTGGGGCCTGAGGCTCGGGGCTGACCTGGGCCACTCATGGTGGGCGTGTGGCCTCTCGTGGGCTGCATGGCGGTGGCTTGGCCCCAGGTTGGGAAGGCCCTCAGGAGCGGTCGGTTCCGCAGTCACGGGCCGCAGGTAGCCCGAGGGAGTGGACCGTGCGGGGTCAAGGCTCAGTGGTTCCCGGGGCTGGGAGCCTGAGGACTCTCTCCTCGGGCCCTCGGGAGCTGCATAGGTGCAGGCCCAGTTCTGGCCCCTGAGGCTCCTGACGTGGACCTGCCAGGCGCTGGCTCTTTCCGTGACCATTTCCTTTCCCAGATGGAGTTTCAGGTGAAGGTGTAGCTCTGAGGCCGATGACCTCTGCTGTCTGGGGAGGCGGCGGGGCTGGGGCCGGGACGCAGGGTTGTCATGCGGGGCGGGGCTCCCCATGTCACGCACGTGGGGCTTTCTGTGCCGTCCTAGTGGAAGGGGACCACGCAGCCCATGAAGCTGAACACGCGGCCGTCCAATGGGCTCCTGCGGCACATCCTGCAGCAGGTCTACAACCACTCGGTGACGGACCCCGAGAAGCTCAACAACTACGAGCCCTTCTCCCCGGAGGTGTACGGGGAGACGTCCTTTGACTTGGTGGCTCAGATGATCGACGAGATCCAGATGACGGAGGACGACCTGTTTGTGGACCTGGGCAGCGGTGAGTGGGGGCGGTCCCCGGGGATGGGGCACCCGGCCACCCGCAGCCCCTTGTGGGGGGCACCCAGCCACCCACAGCCCCTCTGCGGCCGGCCGCTGTTCTGCACCGAGGAGGGGCCGGGTCGCCACGTCCCCAAGGGCCCCTCCCTCTCCCTCACCCCTCCTCGCCCTGGGGGACCTGTTCTTGGGACCTGTGCAGAGGGGACCCCAGTGGGCACCGCAGACCGGCCGCCCGTGCGGCTGTGTGTCCTCATCCCTTTCCCACACCCCCAGCTCTCACTAGCCCCGCTCTTGTGCGTCGGGGGCCCTGGCACCAGCATGGATGGTCCTGAGGGCGGGGGCCTGTCCTCCACGTGGCCTAGCCGGCGTCCACGTGAAGAGCCATGGGCAGAGCGGGACGAACGCACACCTTGGGTTGGCTGAATCCAGATCGGACGTGTTCGGTGACAGGGCTGGCGAGGGGGTGGCTGTCAGCCTGCGTGGGAACCCCCTGCACAGCCCTCCTCTGGGTCGGCCGGCCGCCTGGCTGTGACCCCGTTTGGATGCAGAGCCTTGTGCCGCAGACTCAGTGTCCCGTCTCAAACCGGCGCGGCCTCAGCGCTTGCAGAGGGCCAGCACCCCGGGCGAGGACAACTCTTTTCACGTTATCATTAGTGTGGACCTTTTTAAGCATACAATTCATGTTTTACTTATTTATTTGAGGATTTTATTTATCTGACAGAGAGCATAAGCAGCAGAGCGGCAGGCAGAGGGAGAGGGAGAAGCAGGCTTCCTGCGAGCGTGGAGCCCGACATGGGACTCGATCCCACCTGAGCCGAAGGCAGCTCCTTAGCAACTGAGGTGCCCAGGCGCCCCCACAATTCATATCGTATTAAGAATATGTGTACTTTCAGGGGCTCCTGGGCAGCTCACTCAGTCAAGTGTCCAACTCTTGGTTTCGGCTCCGGTCCTGACCTCAGGGTCGTGAGATCGAGCCCCACCGCAGCTCCCATGCTGAGCGGGAGTCTTCTTGAGACTGTCTCCCTCTGTTCCTTTGTCCTTCTCCTTGATCGTGTATGTGGACGTGTTTTTACGTGGGGCGCCTGGGGGGCTCAGTGGGTTGAGCCTCTGCCTTCCGCTCAGGTCATGGTCTCAGGGTCCTGGGATCGAGTCCGCTTCGGGCTCTCTGCTCAGCGGGGAGCCTGCTTCCCTCTCTCTCTCTGCCTGCCTCTCTGCCTGCTTGTGATCTCTGCCTGTCAAATAAATAAATAAATGAAATAAAAAAGATTTTTTACTTAAGGAATTTCCACGCCCAGCATGGGGCTTGAACTCATGACCCTGAGACTGAGAGTCACGCGCTCCACCACGCAAGCCAGCTGGGCACTCGGGTTTCTTTTCATTATCCAAATATATTCCATTCAAAGCATGAGCTTAGAAGGCTCCCGGCACGCTGGCTGAGAGGCACGACTGACCCAAGTAGGAGGGGGACCGCGGGCCGGGCTTCCGGGCGTACGTG
Organism: Mustela erminea; assembly: GCF_009829155.1. Lineage (NCBI taxonomy): Eukaryota > Metazoa > Chordata > Mammalia > Carnivora > Mustelidae > Mustela > Mustela erminea. The sequence goes on from NC_045614.1 coordinate 1,398,563, forward strand.
AAGTCTGAACGCCACGCGCTGCCCAGCTGGGCTTGGTGGTGTGCGGGGGCTGCTCCTGCGGCTCCTGCTGCGTATCAGGCCCTGTCGACGCCGAGTGTGGTGGGTGTTCTCGGCGGTTTCAGATGGGCCGGCCGTATTGTGCTGTGGCGGTGACGGGGCACCTTCCAGAGGGAGACACAGCGCGGATTCCCCTCCTGGGAGCCTGGCTATGCTGTCTGTAGGAGGCAGCGTAGGCCAGACGGCCGTCCTCTAGCAGGGCCCCGGCTCATGGCCTGGATCAGTGGCATATCCTGGTGACCTTGGGGGCGCTCACACCTCCTCGGAGAGCCGCTGGCCTCTGCCTCTTCACCCCTGTGGCCAGCACCTGTGTGGCCTGGGCCTTGGTGCTGGGTGGGCAGCGCCTCCGTCCCAGGGCCCATGTCTGACTGTCCCTCCCTCCCTCTGAAGGAGTGGGCCAGGTCGTGCTACAGGTCGCCGCGGCCACCAACTGTAAGCATCACTATGGCGTGGAGAAAGCGGACATCCCAGCCAAGTACGCGGAGGTGAGTGCCTGCGGGTGCGGCGCGGGTGTGTGTGCTCGCCTCTTTCCTCCCCAGCCTTTGCCGTGACCCACAGGGTGTAAGGCGGGAAGGAGAGCAGGAGGTGGGCGTTCCGAGGGGCTGCTGTGTCTCTGCCCGCACATCTGGCCCCAGTGCGTGTGCCGCCAGCAAGGGCCACAGCCTTGTCTACCCCAGGCTGGGCCCGTCTCCTCCAAATGCACCCTGGGTCAGCAGGCATCCCCTAGGTGCCTGTGTCCACCTGGGGTGGGGTCAGTGGGGTTTGCGGCGTAGGTGCGTGTCCAGAAACGCCTTTAGAGTGTGTGGCCCGCACATGTGGTGGACTCCACAGGTCCTGCGGTCTGTCCTCTCCTGCAGCCCCCAGAGTCACCCAGGCTGCTTCTCAGAGGGACTGGGCTCTGGGCCGGCGGAGGGGCGGTCCCAGCTTGTCCTGGGGGAGGCAGGGAGGAGGGCCGGCGGGCAGCGGCTGACGGGCTGTCGCCTCCTTCCCTGCAGACCATGGACCGAGAGTTCAGGAAGTGGATGAAATGGTACGGAAAAAAGCATGCAGAATACACAGTGAGTGCCACCGCCCGGGCCCCGCGGCTAACGGTCCAGCTCCGCTCCTGCGCCTCCTCCCCCCGACCCGCCGCTCTGCCCTGCCTGTCCTCGCCTGGCGTGTGGTGCTGGGGGAGGGCCGCCCGGCCTCACGAGGGCCCTCCTCCTCGGCCCTCTCCGGTCCTTCTTGGGGGCTGCCACTGCTCCTGCCCCGGGCGCTCCGAGAACGGGCAGCAGGCGGCCCCTCTCCCGCAGCCCTCAGCTGCGTGAAGGCAGTCGCGGGCATCGTGTCCCCGGGCACCCGGCGGGTCTCAGGGAGCCCTCCGTGGTGTCATGCACGTGTGTGTCACGGCCGTGGTGCGGGTCTGGGCGGCAGGGTGTGGACAAGAAGGCCTCTTCCCTGGTCCACTGGCTGGCCCCGTGGCGTCCTCTCTGCTGCCTTCCTGGCAGCACGTGACCTCGCTGGTGAGCCCGTCCTCCTGGCAAGGCTCGGGGCCGGGCCGCACACCCCCAGCTCCCCGGGCCACTCCTGCACCTTGGCCTCCGTGGCTTGCCCCAGGCTTGTGAGCCCCACGTTTTTTGGCTGGCCAGGGTTCCAGAGCCCCGGCCTCTGTCTACCCCTGTCCAGGGCTCCTGCATCACACCCCAAAACATGTGTGTGGGCCTGGGCTCATCCCTTGCTCCCTCTTCCACTGTGGACACACTGCAGCCACGTGGCCACTGCGGGGACACCGTGGACAGAGTGTGTCCCAACCAGACCTTTAACTCCCTCCTCCCATCCCGGGTCCAATGCGCGCGCCCAGACCCCCGAGCCTGCGCTCGGCTCCACGGCCGGCCCCGTCACTGTCCCTCTCGGCGTCTCTTGCGCGTGTTCACGTCTTGTCCTCTCTGTCCCCAGCCCAGAGCACACCGTCCGCTTGCGTTGGCTGCTGTGCTGAGACCGGTGTCCTGGTCGTGTCACGGGACCACGGGCTGGGGCTCGGTTGGGGTGTGGGGAGAAGGGGGAGGGGAGGTTTCCCCTTCCTCAGGCCAGCCCGATGGCTTCTCCTCCCATGGTCGTCCCTGCACTGTGGTGTTCCAGAGTCGTCGCCAGACCCGAGGTCTCCGGCTTGCTCCTTGGTGTCTTCCGGTGGCTATTTTATGAGCAGGGCCATGAGGCTGAGGTTGGCACCTGGGTCCTTTCCTTCTGCATGTGGAGCCCCGCGGTTTCAGCCGGAGCTTGCAGGCTCCGCCCTCGCACACCGCCGTCCGTCCGTGCTGTCCCACTGCCGTGGCTCTGTCTGTCCGTCCGTGCTGTCCCGCTGCCGTGGCTCTGTCTGTCCGTCCGTGCCGTCCCGCTGCCGTGGCTCTGTCTGTCCGTCCGTGCTGTCCCGCTGCCGTGGCTCTCTAGCAAGTCTACTCGGGCGCCACCCACCTGTCTTCTGACCTGGCTCTCCTTCCGTGCCGTGTCGCCGACTCGGGGGCCTTCCCGTCCCCAGATAAGCCAGGGCGGGGAGTGGCGGGCCAGAGTCTGTGCCGGCGTGTGGGGACAGCTCATGTCCAGATAGGGTCGCGTCTTCCTGCCTCCGACGCAGCCTGCTCTCCCTCACCGACGTCGGTCGCCAGGCTTTTGTAGTCTGCCTCCTGTAGATCTCGCACACGTTTTGTTAGCGTTACCTAGAAGTCTGTCTGTCTGTCTGTCTTGGTGCGTGTATGAACAATACTGGCTTTAATTTCAAATCCGCGTGTCAGTTGCTGGCTTGTAGGAAGGCAGTCGGCTTCTGCCATGTGTTCACATACGACGACGCCCCTATCTTAGAGTGGTGTTGTAGTGGCTTATCAGTTCCACGTGTGCTTTTCTGAACTCGTTCAGAGTTCCCGCGCAGACGGTCCTGCCACCTGCGAACAGAGGTGGTGTCACGTCTCCTTCCCGGTCTGTGTGTGTTATTTCTCCTGTCTGTTGCACAAGCTGGTGTGACATTGGTATGGCCGGGACGCTAGCGAGGGACACCATGGCCTGTTCCCGAGCTTCCTGGAAAGCGGTGACTTTCCCATCACGGAGGGGACGTGAGTTGGCAGGTGTTTCGTGGGCGTTCCGGACCGAGCAGACACGTTTCCCTCCGTTCTTGCTGGGCTGGGGATCCTCACCGTGCATGGCGTTGGCGTCTGTTCAATGCCTTTCCCGAGTGTGTTGGCGCATCCCTGCCGGTGTGGCGAGCGCAGGGGTCCTCCGTGGCTGGGGGTCCTGCCCGGTCGTGGCATGGGTGGTTTTCACACGGTGTGGGATTTCCGCTCCACACCTGCGTTGTGGGGAGCGCTTGTGTCGGCGTCCCCCAGGGGTCCCGGCCGGGAGCTCTCCTTCCTGTGACGTCCTCGGGTGCGGGGTGCTGGCCCCGTGGGGGCGGAGGTGCACCCTCGGCTTCTGTTCTGCGTTTCCGGGGCCAGGACGTGCGCAGGCGTGGTGGGGCCTGGCTTGGCTTCCCTGCGTCCTGGTGCAGTTTCTTCTGGAACTCTCTGCCCCGCACCCGCGGCTCCCGGGGTCAGCCATTTGGGCTGAGCCTGCAGAAGTCCAGTGGGTTTCCATTTCTAGGAGCTTCTTCCCACGTCTCCTCTGCAGACTGCAGCCCTGGGCAGACCTCCTGAGACGTGGGATTTTGCGTCTTCAAGGGCTTTTCATTCCTGGTGAGGGCGCCGCATCCTGAGGAGCGGCCCCCAGTGCGGTCAGCGCGGCCAGCTCGCAGCCTCGGGCGGCTCCTGGGGGCGGGGGCCAGGGCGGGGGCCAGGGCGGGGCCAGGCTGGGCCGCTGCCTGCTGCCCGCTGCCCGCCTGCTTCTCCTCCTGCCGCCTCCTTCCCTCTCTTGGCTCGGTGCAGGGTCCGTGGTTGGCACGCGGGCGGACAGGAGGGGCCCCTCTCATTCCTTGGGTCTGGCGTGGGGCAGAGCGCTCGCTGGCCCCACCGCTGCCCCTGCGGGGTGGCTGCAAAAGGAATTCAGCTCAGAGGACACTCGGGCACGACCTTGGCCGTGGGTGTGTGGAGGAAGCTGGCCGAGCCCCTGCCGTGTGTTGTCTCTTTCCAGAGGGCGTCCTGCAGCGCCGGCCCTGCGGCTGTGGGAGCCTGTGGTGACAGGGAGCGCCCACGTTTGGCGGACACTCGTGTCCCGGGTCTGTGAGGCCTTCCCAGCCGCGTTCTGTGGCTTTGACCAGGCGTCCTGTTGGCGGACAGACAGTTCTGCTCCGTTGATCAAGAACCTAAGAGGAGGCAGCCAACAGGGGTCTAAAAATAGCTCCGTGGCTTCTCCAAGCCCCACAGCCTGCTTCTGCGGCCAAGGCTCCCCGTGTGGCCCCCCGCCTCCTCTGTCCCCTCCCACCTCCGCAGAGGTCCCCTGAGGCTCCACCTACCAGCCTCGGCCCCGCCTCCCTGTCCCGCAGCCCCGCGGTGCCGGCGCCAGGCCCTCTCTGCCACCACGTGCCCTCCTTTCCTTGGCTCTGCCTGCGGGGTGAAGGGTGCCCCCTCCACCTGGGAGACGCTCTGTCCGGCTCCCTGCCCAGGCGGACGTCCAGGCCCCCAGAGGCCCCTTAACACAGTAGCCGGGCTGTTCACAATGAGCCCCGTACGCTGTGGGCACCTGGCAGTGGGCTTGGCCCACAGCGGGTTGCAGGCATCGAGAGTGTGTCACCTGGGGTCGCTGTGGCCTCGTGGAGGTGCCACGGCAGGGAGGGTGTCCGCAGACCGGCCTGTGCAGAGGGGCTTCCTGCACTCGGGCCTCTCTCTCCAGGACGTGCGCGGGGCCTCCCCCTGGGCACCTGCCACCCCTCCAGCTTTGTCGATGTCACCATGGTGCACGTGTGGCCCTTGGGGTGACTGGGCCACGTCCGCTGGGGCCCCCTGCATCTCAGATGTGCTGGCCCACCTCCCTTTTGGTCTTGGGCTGTGTTGGGTCACTGGCAGGCTGGTGCTGCCAGGAGACGGGGCCTGGTGGTTCGGCCGAGCCATGCTGCATCTGTGGACTTGGGGCTCCTCCTGGGTGGGTGCGCTGAATGCCGGGGCCTGCCCATTGCCCCCCGACTCTGGCTGGGGCAGACCTCGGTCTCTTCATGCTCAGACGCTGTGCTCTTTTCCCACGACGAGAGCATGTATGCTTGGTGCGGGGATGTGCACGGCCTCCAGGAGCATGTCTGGGGCGAGCTGTGGGGCTGAGGGGCCCAGGCACCTGCCTGCCGGCCCGGGGTCTCTGCCAGGGGTGGTCATGGGCTCCGACACCCTCTGCGCCAGTGCGTGCCCAGGACCTTCTCTGTGTCTTCCCATTCCGTCACACGTGGAGGTCTGCCTGACCCTGGAGCCATTCATGGGGTCCCAGGGCAGGGGCACAGGAAGGCCACACACACCTTCCCAACGGCACAGCCACTGCAGCCGGCGCCCTTCTTCTGAGGCTCACAGCCTGCCTGTGCCCAGAGCAGAGCCACGGTAGGGCCGGGCGAGCAGAGCCCGAGCCAGCGGCTGTTCTCTGGCCTCAACCCAGCAGTGCTGCTCCGGCCTGAGCTGCGTGGCCTGGACAGGGAGCCGCCAAGGAGAGGGAGGCCGCCTGGAGAAGTGCCTGAAGGCATCTGTGTCTGTCCCAGGCCCAGATGCGGGGATGTACCGGGAGGACCTTAGGGCCCAGCAGGCGGTCGTCCCCAGGGCCATGGTTTGTACAGAGGACAGAGGACAGAAAGCAAAATGAGCTCACGGTGGTGGGGGGGGACACCAGGCAGGAGTTTCCAGAGCCCTCTTCCGGGGTGTCCCACAGGACACGCTTAGTTCCCCCCAAACGAGACAGCACCGTGCGTGTGTGCTCTGGTCTCCGGGGGCTGGCAGACACCCAGCGCCGGGTTCTCCACGGGGTCGGTCTCGCGGGCTCATCTGCTGACTCGGGGCGGGGAGCAGATGCTCAGCCTGAGCCTCGCGTCCGCACGGACAGTTCAGGAACCAGAGACCCCAGCAGTGAGGCTGGCCGGAGCCCGCAGTCCGGTTCCAGACGCCGTGGAGGGCCAGACTCCCAAGCGGCCGGTGGGGAGGGCGGGCTCTGGCTGTCCGTGCGAGCTCTCTCTCACGTGCGCTGCAGACTCGAGTCATTCCCGGGGCCTGGCAGGACTGTTCTCAGGAGTGTGGCAGATTTAGGAAGTTCCACAGGCGGGGAGAGGATTCAGAGTTGGGACAGCTGGGGTGTGGGCAGCCCCCCACAATGCCCGAGCACGCTTGGGTGGACTGCCCTCTGCCCTGGATCAGCGGCGCTCCCCGGAGACTGGGCTGTCTCTGCTCAGCGTCTTCTGTCCGTTTCTGAGCGACAGCAGGCCCAGTGCCCTGCTGGACTCCTGCTGTCTTCGTGAGGGAAGTGGGGGTTCCGGGTCACCTTGCGGCACGCATCAGGGTGCAGGTGAGGCCAGTCACTGGCCCCACCCTCCCCTGGCCCCCGGCCCCCACGATCCCCCGTTCCTGTCCATGGAGAAGCCTGTTCTGGACGTGTCACACGTGTGGACTCACACCCCATGTGGCCTTCTGTGTCTGGTTCCCTCCCCGCGCGTTATGGGCTTGGGGTCCGTCTCTGGGGCTGCGCGTGGGCTTCTAGCTCCTGTCTGTGGCCCGGGGTCGCTCCTGCGCGTGGGGGACGCGCTGATGGGTGTCTCTGTCGTCTGCTCTTCGGAATCTGGCCGCCGAGACCGGGCAGGTGCAGGCTTTGCAGGGACACACGGTCTCGCTTCTGGGTGTACGCAGAGGTGCAGTGCGGTCGTGTTTTGAAGAATGATAACATCAGGCGTGTAGGTTTGCTGAATACCCCAGCGTGGGGCACCTCGGTCCGCAGGCTCTTGGAGGCCCCGTGTTAGTGTGCTGGGCCACGCCACGCAGAGAGCTCTGCCCTGGTGTCGCTCGGTGCGTAGGTGCCTCCTGAGGGCACGACCACTGTTCCCTGTGGTAGCCCCGGCCGGCCAGCCCACTCCTGTCCAGAACTGCCGGCAGGCTGGGAACCCCATGTGGCTGCGTCCCCAGCTGGCTCTGTGTGGCTCCATGGTGCGTCCTCTGCTGGGGCTGGAGCCTCCCTGAGCCGCCGCCGGCCTGGTCCCGGATCCTCCCCTCATCAGTGACTGCGCTCCTGCTCCTGCTCTCTGCGCGGGCGGGCGGGACGCGAAGCCGGCTGAGGCCCTGGGTGGACCGAGCCCCCGGGTCAGCCTCTGCCCGTTCTCTCCCTTTCAGCTGGAGAGAGGCGACTTCCTCTCAGAGGAGTGGAGGGAGCGGATCGCCAACACAAGGTAGGGCCCCCCGGGCGAGCGCCCCCGGGGAGGGTGCGTGGCTGCCGGGCTCCTTCTCTCCCTGCCCCTGCCTGCAGCCGAGCAGGTGGTCCGGGGGCTGGACCCAGGGCCCCAGGGCAGGGCCAGGTGTGGCTCAAGGCCTGCACGTGCCAGTCCCCGGGCTGCCCGTCAGGAAGGGCCCTTCCCTACCGTCTCGGCCCTGTGCTCAGCGCGCGGACTCTTGCTGTGTCCACACCTCCCCGAGCTGGGCGCGAGGCCGGGCTTCTCTGCACCCGCTGCGGAACGGCGTCCTGTCCCCTACAGCTGGGCTGCTGTGGTTTTGCCCGTACGCTCCCCCAGCCCTGCCCCGGGCCTCGGGCTGGGGCGCGGAAGTCAGCTGGAGCCTGCTGGGAGCCCGGGACCCGAGGGGCATTGCGCACCCAGAGCTGTCTTCCTGGGGACGAGGCAGCCTTGTTGATGGTGGCCCACTGTGTTGGGAGACCCTGCCGTCTGGCCTCTCCGTGTCTTTCCTTCAGGCACATACTGCCTGTTGCCCCAGAGTCCCCACCGTCTGAGTCCTGGGGGCTGGTAGAAGCTGGGTGCTGCTCTTTCCAGGAGGCCTCCCTTTGTGGCTGCCCCATAAGAAGTTCTCATCCGAGGGGTCTGCTCTGCTCTCCCCTCCTGGCCGGGTCTTCCCCCTCTTCCTGAGAGACTCATGCTGACTTCATGGGCATCCCCGTCCTTTGGGGCCTGGGGGCTCTCTAGTGCTGGGCGCAGGCCGGCGGCGTCTGGGCTGAGGTGTCCCCTGTTGTGGTCACGGGGAGGGCGCTGTCCCCCGGGCCTTGTCGGCCCCTCGTACTGCAGGCAGACTGGGAAAGGCCTCGGTGGTGGGCGAGTGGCCTCTTGATGTCCCCCAGGTGCTCTATGTCCCGGCAGGGGTACCCCTCCCCCTCCCAGCCCCTCTCTTGTTGGGGACACACGTCCCTGCTTCTGCCTTCTCGTGCAGGGCATGGGAGGGAGTGACTGCCTTCGGGGCACCCTTCTTCCCTCAGAGCGGTCGCCAGGGTCTTGGCTGGCTCACGTCCTGCCAAGGCCCCATCCCCAGTTAGGGACTAGGACAGAGCAGGCGCGCGCCCCGTGAGAGCTTGTTCTCCCCGGCTGTCTTGTCAGGGCTCTGTCCCTGGGCTCCCCAGGACGCCTGGGCCCAGCCTGACGGCTCTCGCCCTCGTCTTTCCTGCGCGGAGCTCGGGGAGAGCGCACGGGGCTCGCTCCGCGTCTGTGCGGCTTCTTCCCTGCCGCTCTGCCCGCTGGCACCGGTGTCTGTTCTCGGGTCTTCCGCGACTGTTCTGGTACCTGGTTGCTCTGCTTCAGGCATCTCGATTTTAACCTGTCGAGACTCAAAACAAGCCGCGAGGGCACGGCTGGGATCAGCCCGGCGTGTCTTCTGTCCCTTCCAAGAGCGGAACTAAACGTCCGTCTGCCCCGGCTCAGATTCTGTCTGGAGGCACTTCCGTGGGGGAGGAGAGCCGCCCGGCCCGGCTGCGTCGGGAGCTGCTTCACCTGCGGGGCTGGACGTGAGCCGGCGCTCGGCGGCTCGCGGCCATTCAGAGAGGGCCTGGAGCGGGCACGAGCTGGGCCCAGGCGGCGGGCAGGGGTGCGTCTCTGCACACACAGTGTGAGGCGGCAGCGTCCCCGGCCACCCCGGCTGGCGTATTCGGACCAGGGCCTGGTGGTCCGGTGCCAGAGCACGCGGGCAGGCGGAGGAGGACTCTGGCTCTGGTCCCACCGGTCCTCGGGCGCCTCCTTCCAAATGCCTCCGGATGCTGTCTGTGTGCCCGCCTGCCCGGGTGTCCTCACGTCTCCGTCCCCAGGTGACACGTGTGCAGTCCGCATTCCCACCCCGGGGGCGTCCCGGGGGCGGGCAGGGACCGCCCCCCACCGGCCAGCCTGCTCATCCTCTGCGCCCTGCGGGCCGCGGGTCCCGTCCTGGGCTGGGGGAGCCGGCGGTGGAGGCGGTAGGCGGCGCGCCGGAGCCTCGGCCTCACTCAACTGGAACATTGTTTTGCAGTGTTATATTTGTGAATAACTTTGCCTTTGGTCCTGAGGTGGATCACCAGCTGAAGGAGCGGTTTGCCAACATGAAGGAAGGTAACGCACTCTCCCCACAACCCTGCCCTGTCGCGGTCCCTGTGTGCTCGTGGCGCCCAAGGCCCGCTCGGTCCGTCTGTGGAGCTGGCTGTGACCGCGGGCGCGGCCGGGTCCGTGCTGACCGCCCTCACTTGCGGGCTCCGCAGCCGGTGCCTCTGGCCCCGGCAGACATGGTGGGGCCGACCGGGCCTCCCCCCGGGTGGATGGGGCCCGCGGGCCCGGGGGCCTTGGGGTGGGGGCCCGGCTTGCCAGCGGCTGCACACTGTGCGGCCGCGCTCACATGTCCCGGAGGCAACAAGTGACTTCTCGGTGCGAGCTCATGCTACAGGGTTACTCACTGAGGGTCTGAAGTTCGGGCTCGACCTGTGACCCCAACCCGGGGACAGTGAGGCCACGGGGCTCGTCCCGACAGGCCTCTTCAGCTCTCTGGGTTTTCCCTGTGTTTGGGCCCCGGTTGCCCTCGTCCGCCTTCCCGTCCCCGGTGGGGAGGGGGGGGGGCCTCTTGCCGTGCGTGTCTCGGACTCGACAGCCTGAGCTCTTGCTGAGTTGGTTGGCGTGTAGGTGGGGTTGCGTTTTCTTTTTTTAAAGAATTTCAGGACTTTTTATTTATTTGACAGAGAGAGGTAGCGAGGGAGAGCACACAAGCAGGGCAGAGAGAGAGGGAGAAGCAGGCTTCCCGCCGAGCAGGGAGCCCAATGCGGGGCTTGATCCCAAGACCCCGAGATCATGGCCTGAGCCGAAGGCAGACGCCCAACCACTGAGCCCCCCAGGCGCCGCAGGGTTGCGTTTTCTTTGTGCTCGTGGAGGCTTCCAGATTTGGAATTGTGTGGGTGCACGAGTGGGGTGAGGCCCTCTACTCTATCTGGCCCGAACCTTCTAGGGGAAACTTTTCTGAATCTTGGCAAGCAGAGACCGGAGGCCGTTGTGCTTGGGGGCAGCCTCCCGGCTGGACTCCTTCCAGGGGAGCCCTCTGCTCCCTGGCTCCTCCCACGGCCCGAGGTGCACCTGAGGGGGGTGGACCGACAAGCCCTCTGCGCCAGGGGTACGTGGGCCCTGCGCCCGCAGCTGCCCTGCCGACGCTGGCCACGGGAGGAGCTCCCTCCGGCTCTGTCTTAGGCAGCGCAGGTCAGGTGTCACCTTTCCCTGTGCTGTGCCGGGAGCCTCTGTGTACTTGGAATGTCAGGCAGAGAAGACCATCCAGTCTAGAAGCTTCTGAGGAGGTGGGAGGGAGACAGCGTCACGTGAGCACCGATTGAGGCCTGGTCGGTGCAGGGGACTGTTCACGTGCTCTGTGTCTGAGCACAGCAGAGCGAGCCCGGCGGGCCCCTGGAGGAAGGAGAAACAGCAGCAGCTTCCTCTGGGTGTGGGCCGCCCTGGGCGCTGTCTGGGGCACACGGGCTGGGCCGCAGTGGGGCCTCCTGCCGCTCTCCCGTGGATGAGGGCCTTGTCACCCGCTTGTCAGCTGTGCCTCTGGCATGTGTCCTCACTGAGCTGAGAGTCAAGGTTCTGGCTGTGTTTTCATTTTCTCCCCATGCGGAGACAGTCTTGGAACAGTGTGGGGCCTCTGTCTAGCTGAGCTTGGGGACACACTGAATCTGAAGTCCTTGGTCGTGGCCCACTGTGTTTGAGGATCAAGAGGAGCCCACTGCTTTTGGGCCGAGTTCTCCAGCCAACGGCCCAGAGCCCACGGGCTCCCCTCCTCACACGTGCCCGGGTTTAGGGCGGCCAGGCCCTGGGTCGTAGCAGGGGGTGCTACTGTCCTCATTAGAGCTCTGGCCTCAGGTGCCCATCCTTCTCAAGGCCCTCCTGGCATGAACACGACTGGCCTCCTCGGCCCCCAGTGTGGCTGCCCTGTCGGAGGAGTGGGCTGCGGGCTGTGGCCTCAGTGTGGGTGTCACCCGCCTGGGCCCTGTGGTCAGCAGTACCCTTCCCGGGTCTGGACGGGAAGCCTCAGGACATGCCTCATCCTCGGCTGATCCCTGTAGCTTGTAACACAGCTGCTAAAGCCGCTGCTGGTTTTCCAGATTCCGAGGTGGCCTGAATGTGACCTGGGCGCTCCCAACTCGGGAGCGCCTGCGCATGCCGCCTTCCCTGCCCCTCCCAGCTGCTTCGGGCTCTAGCTCTGCGGAGGGCCAGGCGCCCTCCACATTCCCGTTCCTACGGGAGAGGGATGGGATGGGTCCCCACACGTCCCGTTACCAGACGTTTCGAGGAAGTGGAGGGCCACCCCGCACCTGCGCAGGCCGCCGCCAGCTGCCCTCAGCCCTGCCAGCTGCATGGCCTGTGTGCGGGGACTGTGTGCACGAGGCCTGGGTGCTCTCCATCATTTTTTAGGGGCCGTGCGCCTCCCCCAGGAGAGAGCGGAGGCCCCTCCACCTGTCACTGTCCTGCTGTCTGCCCAGGAGCCTCCCTTCTGGCAGTTTCCTCCTGGGCAAGGGGCCAGGTGGGCTTTTGTGGGAGCACGGCTCCTCCGCGTTGGTTGACGGCCCCCGCCGGACGTCCGGGCTCGTTGTCTCATGGGGTGTCGCGGCTCTTGTTCCTTCCTTGTGGTGTCCTATGGGTGAGCTTGGGGGACCTGATGGGGCCCAGACAGCCCACGGAGCCCTGCGGTCCCCAGGCACCTGACCCATGATCCTGGAGCGACACGCCCTTGGGCCCCTCCCAGCTCCCTTGCCGCTGTGTTCCTCACGGGAGCCCCCAGGGGGCCTGGGATGCAGTTCACTCGGCACCGCGCTCTTCAGAGGCCCTCCGGGTTCCAGGCACCCCGCGGGGCTGTTCAGCCTGTGTCTGCTGAGACCTTTGATAGGACCCTGTGGTCTCTGACCCTGGCTGCTCCGACCTGGCGCCTGGCCCAGTGCTGGGTTTGTCGTGGCCTGCTCCCGCCGGGCTTGGTTCTCAGGACGTGTGCTGGGTTGCCGGTGCGCCTGGTGCGGGACGTGCTGCGGCGGGCAACCATGTGCCCGCGTGGAAATGAGCTCGGACGCACTCTTCCAACTTCAGTGTGACATAGTGTTTGCTTTGACTTTTCCATTTGGCTCTTTCTCCCTCACACCCAGAAGCTTCTGAGAGCGTGCGTGTGCCTGTGGGTTCCTCTGCGTGTCTCTCTCTTCCTCGAACTCAGCACGCGGAGCCACTGCGGGCTGCCTGCCCCCTCGCCAGGCGGCCCGGTGGTGGGAGTTCAGGGTTTGTCTTGGCCACTCAGCCTCGGCTGTGACTGAACTCGTCCGCGCAGGTACGGAGCCCGCGGAGGGGCGCGTGTCCTCGCAGCTGGTGTCCGCCCGTGGCCAGCCTGAGCCCCGGCCGGGAGCTGTGCCCAGAGCACCGTCGTCCACACGATCCGCTCGTGGGACAGACTTCCACGGGGAAGGCGCCCCTCCCTGCCTTTGCTTCGACTTGCAGAGCGCGGACGGACTCGTGGTGCTGCTGCCCCTGCCCCTGCTGCGGCTGCGCCCTGCTCTGCCGCCCTGCGCCCCGCGGCCACCCCACGAGCCGTGGTGACTAGTCTTGTGTTGCAGGTGGCAGAATCGTGTCCTCGAAGCCCTTCGCACCTCTGAACTTTAGAATAAACAGCAGGAACTTGAGCGGTAAGAAGCTCGCGTTGCTGAGTCAATATACGTGACTTTAAGCATCTGTGTTGGTGTGGGGTCCGTACCTGGTGATCCTCACATCGGGCCAGTCGTTCGGTGTGGGCGTCCAGTCCTGGGGGGACGGGGGGTCAGCAGCTGCCCCGGCCACACCCCCTTGGTGCCACGAGCCCCCCGGTCCTGATGGCCGCAGGCATTCCCCGACACGGCCCTGTGTCCCTGGCGGGGAGAGTGGCTCTGTGTGGAACTCAGAGGGACAGGTGTGCAAAGCCCTTTGAGTTCCTGTTGTGACTGGCCTGAGCAGGCAGTGGCTGCCCTGTCCCTGCTCAGGAGGGACTGGTAGCAGAAAGCTCCTGGGTCGGGCTGCACGGGCCTCGGGGTCTTGGGCCTCCTGGGGGGCTGGTGGGAGCTCCTGGCTCCACATTGTTCGGAGTCATCTGCAAGTGCCCTCCGACGGCACCGCCCACGCTTGGCGCTCTTTTCCTCGGACAAGCCCCTGGCGTGGCCCTGCAGCCTCCCTCGCTCAGCCGCGTGCTGGCAGCCAGCTGCCCCCTATGGGCGCTTGGGACAGGCTCTGCCCCTTCCTGCCTCACCGGGGTCACTCCGGACCAGAGGGAGATGCACCGAGGGCCCACCCGCTCACCCCAGGCGCAGGAGGGGCCCTAACCCTTGCCCTTTGTGCGCAGACATCGGCACCATCATGCGGGTCGTAGAGCTCTCGCCCCTGAAGGGCTCAGTGTCCTGGACGGGGAAGCCGGTCTCCTACTATCTGCACACCATCGACCGCACCATAGTGAGTGCCCCGCGGGGCTGGGGTCGGGGGCCTGGCCGGCGGGCCCTCAGTACGGGTGGAAGTGGGTCGGGAGGCTGGAGACCCTGGTCTGTCTCACCTTTGTCCTCAGCCCTCGTGGGGGCCAGACCTTGTCCACGGGGACTCATGGAACAGCGGCTCTGCCTTGGAGTCCGAGGCCCCCGGTGCCCTGCCAGGCCTGCCGTGTGGCTGCCCCTGTGGGACGGCGGTGCGGGGCCTGCACGGCCCACACGGGGGGAGCCCTGAGTCCAGCGGGTGCCCTACTAGCCGCCCACCCGGGAGGTGCCCCGCCGCGCTCTGCCAGGTGCGGGGTCTGCCCAGGCTGTCGCGCTCACCCCGGGGCTTGGGACTGGCTTCTCATGAGACTTTGCCTTGTGTTTTCAGCTTGAAAACTATTTTTCTAGTCTGAAAAATCCAAAACTCAGGGTAAGTGTATGTTTTCTGTTCCCCTTCCTGTTGTGTGTGCGCTGCTGGTGGGGGTGTGCTGGCTGGGAGCGGCCGTCAGGGCGGGGGCGGGTCTCGGTGCCGGGACCAGGGGCCGCGCACACAACTGCCTCGTCTTCAGCAGCCCCGTGGCCCACAGCTCTTGCACACCTTTCTGGGGAATGGGTCGAATGAGTCTCTGAAATGGGGTTTGGCGGCATGGTGGGCTGTGCCCAAGTGCAGGGCGGACAGCAGCCCTCAAGCTGTCCTGATCTGAGGCCCGAGCCACAGAGGGGCCGGACCATTCCGAGCTGCTGTCCGAGGGGAGCCGGGATCCTTGTGCCCATGTCCCTCCCATGCCCTTGTGGCCGCTCTTCATCTGCCTCCAGAGTCGGTGCTGTCTGCGCAAGAGTTTTTCTATTTGGGGACTCAGGGATAAGTATCCAAACAGGAGAGCCCCCGGCCTCAGAGGGGGCCACAGTTGGAAGGCCACCTGCTTTCTGATGGAGCCCTGGGGGGCGCGTGCCCGCGCATGCCGTCAGGCTCCTCTGTCCTTGCGTGTGCGGAGGCGGGCAGAGCTCAGGCTGGCGGCCACCTCGAGCTGGCCCCGCTGCAGACGCAGCCACACTTGCCTTCCAGGAGGAGCAAGAGGCAGCTCGGCGGCGGCAACAGCGGGAAAGCAAGAGCGCCACGACCACTCCCACCAAGGGGCCTGAGAGCAAGGCTGCCGCGTCTGCAGACGCCCCAACGGTGAGTGTGCGCCCTGTGCCCCGCGGAGGGAGGGCTCACGTGGCCCAATGGGCCCGCCAGTGCTCTCCTGACGGCCCTGCCCCCATCTGCCAGGATTCGGGGGCCGAGGAAGAAAAAGCTGGGGCAACCACCATCAAAAAGCCGTCCCCCTCCAAAGCCCGGAAAAAGAAGCTGAACAAGAAGGGGCGGAAGATGGCCGGCCGGAAGCGCGGGCGCCCCAAGAAGATGAGCACTGCGAACCCCGAGCGTAAGCCCAAGAAGAGCCAAACCGCACTGGACCTCCTGCACGCCCAGGCCGCGCCGCAGACGGCAGCGCCCTCGCCGCAGGGTGAGCCGGCTGTGGGCCGACCCCTGGGGCATGCTGTCGGCCAGTCCCAGCGCCCCCTTGTCTCTCTGCCTTGGTGCGGCGAGTGGGGTCCCCCTCCTGTCCGCTGAGGCGGTGAGAGGGGCAGAGGCCTCCATGACGGCGTCGTGTGCCGTGTGGCTGCTACCTGCTTTCCAGACCCTGCTAGGGTCACGCCATCCTCACGGCCATGTGCCCTGGGGTGGGCTCCCTGAGACGCACCCCAGTGGGGCCTCCCCATCATCCTAGCCCCGGGCTCTGGGCTCTTCTGGCCTCCCGTCCTGGGCTCTGATGACAGACCGCACACAGGGGACATGGCTCACAGGGACCTCTTGGATCCCGTGGGGCTTTGGTTCCACTTCTCAAAGCGCTGCGACGCGGTGTCTGGTCCCCCGTTCAGTCTCGGTGTGGGCAAGCTGGCCGGTTCCCGGGAGCAGACCTGTGGAAGTCCCCAGGCTCACCGGCCTGCCGCTGACACGTGGCCTCTCTGTGTACTACAGACGCGTACAAGTCACCTCATAGCCCGTTTTACCAGCTACCTCCCAGCGTGCAGCGGCACCCCCCCGACCAGCTGCTGCTGGCTCCCACCCCGCCCGCACTGCAGAAGCTGCTAGGTGAGCTGCCACGGACCCCTCGGGCCTGCGGGGGTCGGGGGAGGGCTGCCAGCCCCAGACCAGAGTCACACGGGCTCAGGGCTGGTGTGATCTCCCTAGCACGTGGGACGCCCCCAGAGAACCACCCAGCCCCACCCCGTGTCGGCCGCGTTGGGTGGGGAGGGCTGTGTCGGGGGAGCTTGGTGCCCAGTGTCGCTGAGCCGAGGCGCAGACTCCGCTGCTGGGAGAGATCAAGCAGCTGCTTATCTCTGAAAAGCGGGTGAAAGAAACCCTTTTTCACCTTTTGGGAGCTGCCGGTTTTCTCAGTTCAACATCAGTAACCTGCGTTTCCCTAAGCAAACGGGCACCCACATTGTGTCGGAGGGCAAAAGACATGGGGCGGCACAGGCAGGAGCTGTGAGGGGCGCCCAGGTGGGGACCGAAGGCACCGGCGTGATGGTGGGCGGTGAGACACTGGGGGTGGCAGCCGCCGCGATGGCTCTCTGAAGGGCGGCCCTCCTCCTCCTGCCGGACCCGGGGGCTCGTGTGTGTGCTAAGCTGCATACTTGACCCTTGTAGAGTCCTTCAAGATTCAGTACTTGCAGTTCTTGGCCTACACCAAGACCGCCCAGTATAAGGCCAGCCTGCAGCAGCTGCTGGACCAGGAGAAGGTGAGCCCTGCCCTGTGCCCCTCACCTGCTGGCCCCAGAAGGCGCCTTGGCCCTAGGAGAAGCGGCGGTCCCTTCAAGGGCCCGTGCGCTGTCCCTGCTGGCTCCAGAGAGGCCGTGGGGGTCTGTGCTGAGGGTCATCAGCCTTCTGGGCTGGGGCACGTCTGGCCCGTTGTGGGAGGGGACGTGGCGGGGACAGGGCCTTGCCGTCACCTTGCTGCGTTCCACAGGAGAAGAACGCCCGGTTGCTGGGCGCCGCGCAGCAGCTATTTGGCCACTGCCAGGCCCAGAAGGAGGAGATCAAGAGGCTCTTCCAGCAGAAGCTGGACGAGGTGGGCTGCTGGGACTGTGCCCGCCGCTGGGCCCCCTGGGGCGGGATGCGGGTGCAGGGGCTTCCTTCCCGGCGTGTGGGGTGTACGTAGTCGCAGCACTGCTGGTGTGGGGTCATGCCCTGGGGTCGTCCTTGTCCCTTCTCTGGGCCACCATAGGGCCTCTCTGCGACCGCCATCGGCCGCCAGCCCAGCCCGCCCCTTCCTGCCCCCCAGACGGCCCCCAGCCCCGTCCCCTGCCCTCAGCCTGCCGCTGCACACTCCGGCGGGAGAGCCCACCTCTGCTGTCGTGTGTCCGCAGCTGGGAGTGAAGGCGCTGACCTACAACGACCTGATCCAGGCGCAGAAGGAGATCTCGGCCCACAACCAGCAGCTGCGGGAGCAGACGGAGCAGCTGCAGAAGGACAACGGGGAGCTGAGGACGCAGAGCCTGCGGCTGGTGGGGGCGCGGCGTGGGGGCGCGGGGGCGGTGGGGGCGGGGCGCCGGGACGGACAGGGTCCAGGCATCCTTCTCAAGGACCAGTTTGCCATAACCCCCTAGTCCGCACGGGCCGCTTCAGGACTCCCGCTGCCAGCCCGCCCGCATCCCCAGTGCCCTCCTTTCCTGGGCTCTCGGAGCCCCCTAGAGCCCGCAGGGCCCACGGCCCTTCCGAAGGCTCATACACTTTCACTCGATGAAGCTCTCCAGGTGCTCAGACTTTAATATCCTCCTGGCACTCCTGCAGCCCCATGCTGCTCTCTTTGACGAGCCCTAGGGCCGGGGGCACATCTCCTGGGACCTCACTGCCCTGGAGACGAGGGCACGCTTGCTGGGCGTGCGAGAGCGTCACTTGTGACGGAGCCTTCCTGTCCCATCCTGTGGGCACCCGTGCCTTGCTCCCCCTGGGCGTGCTGACCGGGGATGCCCAGTTTCTACTCTGGGCTGCCTCCCAGCCTGGCCTTCTTTTAGCAGGTTCCCTTGCCGGATACACAGGTGTTCAGAGACACCTGCCCAGACATCGGCTGGGTCTCCTTTCAGAGCCCAGGCTCTGCCCTCTGCCGGGCGGACAGGTGCCCCCGCAACAGCGGCGCGTGCTCTGCAGCAAGGGTCTGCCCGGCCGGGACTCACAACCGTGACCTCCTCATCCCCACAGCTCAAGGCTCGGTGTGAGGAGCTGAAGCTGGACTGGTCCACGCTGTCCCTGGAGAACCTGCTGAAGGAGAAGCAGGCCCTGAGGACCCAGATCTCCGAGAAGCAGAGGCACTGTCTGGAGCTGCAGGTGGGGGCAAGCGCCGCTGAGGGCCCTGCACTCCCGGGCCGGTGCTGCCGGCCGCCTCCGCCAGACTGTCCTGCTCCCGGGTCAGGCCATCTATCGTGGTATTGGGAAGCAGCCTGGACGTCCCGTTTTTGGCCCTCGAAGGGGAGCAGAGGGCTTGGCAGCCGAGGGGCCCTGCTTGCTCCAAGGCGTCTCAGGCTCCTCGGAAACCCAGCATCTCGCCAGTGCCCCTTAGTGAGTCACCCGTGAAGCCGCCATGAGGAGGCCGGTGTTTGCGCAGGAGATCCCGGGAGCTGGCCCCTCTGCCGAGAAGGGTGGCATGTGTATCAGGGTCCGGCGGGAAGCAGGGCAGGAGGGAAGGAGAAATGGGCGGTCTGTCTCCGGTCCCGGTTTCCCAGAGTTGGCTGGCTGGGTGTGTAGCCTTCCGATGACCACAGGACCATAGCATGGTGAGCGGCTTGGGCGTCGGCGGCACCTGCAAGCTCCGTTTTTGCAAGGCTGTGGCCCCCGCTTGGGCTGGCGTCTCCCCAGCGTGGCTTCACCGTTCACGGGAGGCACTCCTGGTCACCAGCCCTCGGGGTCTTTCAAGTGTTGTTTTGTTACAAAACGACGTCGCAATGAATAATTCGGCACAGAAGACTCCGGTTAAGGATGTTTCTTAAAGACCTGCTCCCCAAAGTGGGTCTGTGAGTGGTGTGAGGTCCCGGGGTCCGGGCCACCCACCCTCTGAAGGGCCGTGACTCAGGGGAGCCTGGCACAGAGGAGGTTTGCCGACCCCATTGGCCCAGACAGGCCTCTCTGCTGTGCTCTCGTATGTGAGCGGCCATTAGGCTGCTGATCCCTCTGTGGAGTGATGGCATGTTCGTGAGGGCAAACCACAAAGCAGAGAAACCAGAGAGAAAATCCCCGGTGCCCCACGCTGGGGGAGGGAAGCCCAGAGCCACAGTTTCTCATGGCCGGTTTACACGTAGGGTCCTTCAGCACAGACAGGGTCACGTTCTCGTCCCCCAAGCGCACGTCCGTGAATCTCCCTGGACACCAGGTGTTCTGTCCGGTGGCCCCGGAGCTTCCTGCCCCGTGCTGGGCAGTTGGCCTCCGCATCACCCCCAAAGCCGGTCTGTGTCCTCGCAGGCGCTCCGGGGCTGCGTCCGTCTGCATTGGCTGGGTGGACGGGTGTGGCGCGTCCGGCCGGGCCTCAGGCCCTGGGCCGAGCAGCAGGCCTGAGCCTCTCCCCGCCCGGCAGATCAGCATCGTGGAGCTGGAGAAGAGCCAGCGGCGGCAGGAGCTCCTGCAGCTGAAGTCGTGCGTGCCGCCCGACGACGGCCTGTCCGCACACCTGCGTGGGAAGGGCTCCCTGGGCCGGGAGCTGGAGGCTGAGCCTGGCCGTCTGCACCTCGACCTGGACGGCCCCAAGTTCTCACTGCCCCACTTGAGCAGCGCCAGCCCGGAGCTCTCCATGAACGGCCACGTGGCCGGCTACGAGGTGTGTGGTGCGCTGAGCCGGCCCTCGTCCAAGCAGAACACGCCCCAGTACCTGGCCTCCCCGCTGGACCAGGATGTCGTGCCCTGTACTCCCAGCCACGGTGGCCGGCCGCGGCTCGAGAAGATGGCGGGCCTGGCCTTGCCCGACTATACCCGGCTCTCCCCGGCCAAGCTGGTACTCAGGCGGCACCTGAGCCAGGATCATGCAGCCGGCGGCAAGCCTGCGGCCGGCGAGCTGCACCCACGGTGAGTCCGGTCTGGTGAGCCGGCACTCGGTGGTCTGGGAGAGCCCCCGGGGTGTGCGTTGAGCCTGGCCACTGGCTCTAGATGCAGACCTGAGGCTGCGGGCACCCCCAGAGGAGGAACCAGGGCTGTGTCTCGTTCCAGAGCTGAGCACGCCAAGGAGAACGGCCTTCCATACCAGAGCCCTGGCATCGCCAACGGTATCAAGCTGAGCCCTCAGGACCCACGACCGCCGTCCCCCGCGGCCTTACAGATGACAGGGGAGAGGGGCAGCGAGAAGGTGAGAGCAGGACCCGCGTCGTGGAGGGTGCGTGGTGGGTGTTGAGTTTGGCTGCTAGGAGAGGCCCTCTAGGCGAGGGCCAGGCGGAGGGCTTGGGATGAGTCTGGGACACGGTGCCACAGCCGAGCCCCCGTGGGGGGCTGTTGTCCGTAGAGGCGGGAGGGAGAGTCTGTGGGGAAGGAAGGAGGCGGGTCCCTGGGACTTTAGGAGGAGGAACCGTGTCTCGGGACAAGGGCTTTCCTCCTGTGCTGGGGTGGGGGGTGGGGATGTCCCTGTGGTCTTCGGGTGGCGCTGGTGGCCTGGCACTACTGGCCAGCAGGAGCGAGGCCGGGCTGGTGGTGTGTGTGCAGGGTGTGAAGGAGCGCGCCTACGCCAGCAGCGGGGAGGCCATCACCAGCCTGCCCGTCAGCATCCCGCTCAGCACCGTGCAGCCCAGCAAACTGCCCGTCAGCATCCCCCTGGCCAGCGTGGTGCTGCCCAGCCGCGCCGAGAAGGTGGTGAGTGCGCGCCGGCCGGGGGCGCTGTTGTCCCTGGGTCACTGGCCCGGGCCCTTGGGCTCCGCAGTGTGGTGTGTAGGCGAAGAGGGGGTCTCGGCGGGCTTTTTCCCTGTGAGACCTACTTTCTGTTGACTGGCCTGCTGATGAGTGTGGGGCGTACCGCGACCCCTGAGACAGAGCCCCCGAATGCGGGGTTGGTTACAGTAACGCTTTCCCATTTTCATCTCCCGATTTTTTGGGGCGGTGGTGTGTCTGGGTGAGATGGAGTTGAACTCCGGGTTCGGCGGAAGAAGGAAGCCCCACCCCCTCGTCCTGTCTCACACGTGGGCCCCCCGGGCTCCGTCTTGCGGGACGCGGGCTGGGCTCTGTGAGTGCGGATGTGATTCGCGTTCTGTCCGCTCGGCTGACGTGCCCCTTCTAGTGGCCTTTCGTTAGTTCGCCAAGTGGTGCAGCCGACACCTGTCCACAGATTGTGTCACACGCATGGACTCGCACCCCGCGTGGCCTTCTGTGTCTGGTTCCAACCCTGTGTGCCATGGGCTTGGGAGGCCGTCCCTGGGGCCGCACGTGGGGGCGCCTGACTCCTGCTGGTGGCCGGGGACACTCCCCCACGTGCACAGACCATGTCGTGTGTATCTGCTCTCCTGCGGGCAGACGTGTCGTTCCCACCCGTGGCTGTTCCGAGTCGCAGTGATGTGAACGTTTGTGTACGGATGTTGCGTGGCTGCGTGTCTCCAGCCCGTTCCACAAGGAGTGGAATCACGGTTTGGGTCACAGCTGCCGTCTCTGCTCCCCTCGGCCCCAGCGTGACGTTCGCTGTTAGCAGAACAGTCCTTTGGAACAGATATCTGCCCCTCCCCTTGTCAGAACCTTCTGACTGCTACCTGCAGAGCTCAAACCCCGAGCAGGTGGCTCCGCCTTCTGTGCGCCGGCTGCCACATACCTGCCCTTCTCCCTGCCTCGCGCCCTTTGCACATCCTCTGGCTCATGTCGGGGACTCCCTCCCTGCCCTTAGTCTCCAGCCCTGGCTCATCTGACAGTGTGGACTTTTTCTCCGCAGAGAAGCACCCCCAGCCCTGTGTCACAGACCCGAGAGTCCTCGTCCACACTTGAAAAGCAGATGGGCGCTAATGCCCACGGCGCTGGAAGCAAAAACCTCGCTCCGGCTTCTACAGGTCAGACGGCTTCTCCTGCACCTGGGTCCCGCCTCCAGCCCTGCCCCCAGGGCCCAGCCCGCCCCAGCCTCTGCTGCCGCTGCCGGAAGGAGGAGGAGCCGGGGCAGGCGGGTGGAGGGGAGCCCCCAGACCCGGCAGGCTGGGCTCCGAGCCGGCCCATCTCCTCCTGGCCACGGGGTCAGCCCCTGTGCCCTGGGGTTAGCGGCTCTAGGCTGGACCTTGGCTCACGTCAGGAGCCTCTGGCCTGAGGCATGCTGCCCTTTCCTCCTGGAGGTCACCCGGGGTTGCTCGAGAGCCCCACCTGGCTGGTGATGTCCTTGGGGAGCAGCCTGCTCTCCATCTGGGCTCTGAGTCCCCTTCAGAGACCTCTGATGGTTGCTGGCAGAGGCCTCCGCAGACTGCACACAGGGCCAGGTGGCACATGGCGCCTCTGTGGCAGGGGGGGTTCTGTCCCAGCCACTCGGCCCTAGGGGTGGTGGGCGTGCCAGGGACACCAGCCCCGGGGGCCGGTCACCAGTTTGCCGCCACCTGTGTTAATGCAGGGAGGGCAGGGCCGCCTCTCGTGTCCAGCAGCCCTTCCTCTGGGGTGGGGAGGCCCAGGTCTGTGCAGGAGACAGGGACCTCAGTAGGGCTTCTTGCGGCTTAGGGAGCCTCTGGGGGAGGGGGGTGCCCAGGCCCACTTGGAGTTGTCGGGTTCCAGCACCGGGGGTCCTCACGCATCCAGAAGTGCCTGCTTGGGAGCCCCCGGCCTGGCCCAGCCCAGCCATGCTCAGCTCACGGGTGCTTGTCTCCCATGCTCTGCGGAACCCCACGGAGGGCGGGTTCCCGGGCGCGGAGCTTTGTGACCGGCAGCTCCCGAGGCAACGGCGTCCGCCCCTGACATAGCCCGTCCTTCCTGGCAGGCTTCTACACGGGCTCCGGGGCCGTCAGCGGGGCCCTGGCAGGCAGCCCGGCCCCCCTCGCTCCCGGAGCCGAGCCCGGCGCCTTGGATGAGGTCTCCAGCTCAGGAAGCCTGTTCGCCGGCATGGGGTCCTGTGGCTCCGCCCCGCAGCTCCCGCCCCTGCTCCCACAGTCCCGCGGCTCCGGTGCGGCCTCCCCTGCCCATCCGCTCTGCGCCAGCCCGCGGCTCAGCAGCGCTGCCCAGGGCCCGCTGCCCGAGGCCAACAAAGGGGACCTTCCCTCCGAGGCTGGCGTCTCCGACCCCGAGGGCGAGGCCAAGAGGAGGATCGTCTTTACCATCTCGGCTGGCGGCGGTGCCAAACAGTCGCCTCCTGGCAAACCCAGCCCTCTGCCCGCGGGCGCCCGTGGGGACAGCGGCCAAGGCCATGGGCCGGACAGCCGTAAGCGGGGCAGGAGGAAGCGGGCGGCGGCCGGGACCCCCAGCCTGAGTTCTGGCGTGTCGCCCAAGCGTCGGGCACTGCCGTCCGTCGCCGGCCTCTTCACACAGTCTTCAGGGTCCCCGCTGAACCTCAACTCGATGGTAAGTCCAGGGCCGGCTGGGGGGCAGGGACACGGTGGGGAGGGCGGGCCAGCTCGTCCGGCCCACACAGGTGTCTCACGTGGCGGCTCCCGTTCCCAGCCAGGCCAGGATGGCAGGGCCCCAGGAGCACAGCCGGGAGGATGGCCATGGGCCGCCTTCCTCTGAGGGCGGCAGGCCGGCTCTGCCGTTGCCCAGCAGCCTGAGGTCCAGGGCAGGTGTGGGCAATGGGGACCCTAGCAAAGCCCGTGGGTGCTGGCGCCCAGGGAGCCCATTGACAGGCTTGTGCTGTGTCTGTGGTGGTCCCTCAGGTCAGCAACATTAACCAGCCTTTGGAAATCACGGCCATCTCGTCCCCTGAGAGCCTGAAGAGCTCCCCTGTCCCTTACCAGGACAACGACCAGCCGCCCGTTCTCAAGAAGGAGAAGCCCTTGAGCCAGACCAACGGGGCCCACTACTCCCCACTGACCTCAGACGAGGAGCAGGGCTCCGAGGACGAGCCGGGCAGCGCCAGGTGAGTGGGGCCGGATGGGGTGGGCACAGGGCGTCCGTGGTCGCGGCTTCTGGAAGGAAAGGCCCTCGTGATGAGGTCGCTTTCCCGGGGCAGTGTCTGGTTACCGTCAGTGGGTGCCAGGGCCCTGTCCATGGCCCGTCCGCTGACGTCCGCAGTGCCGTAGAGTGACCATGCTCGAGTAGGTGGGCCCAGATTGCTCACCTTTACATGGTGAGATGCTGGTCGGGAAGGGGCTGGGCGGTCCTCCCGCCTGAGATGTCAGACCTAGGGCAGGCCAGCACCCTGGGCCTGGAGCCGCCGGGGCGTGGGGTTGCTGTGTCCCCTAGTTGCCGGTGCCTGGTTCTTGGTGCGTGTGTCACGTGGTTGGAGCAGACAGGCACATGAGCGACCACAGCAGGCAGGGGCTCGAGAGAGCGGGCACTGCACGAGGGGGTGTTTGAGCGAGAACGGTGTTCTCTCCGAATGTGGGACAGCGCTATTCGGTCGGACTCGCGTGGCCCGTTGTTTGTGTAAAGAGTGTGGCCCAGTGGGTTTGGATATGTCCCAGAGCTGTGCAAGCATTATTAGGATCAATTCTAGAACATTCTTATGACCCCAGAAAAAGGCCCGTGTCCCTTAACACGGACTCCCCAGCCCTGGCTCCCACCCTCTCCTCTCTGTGCGGACGGAACTCCTCTGGGGCCCTCCTGGGAGTGGGGACCTGCAGGAACGGGTCCTTCTGGGTCTGGCTCCTCTCCCTGAGCCCCGTGTCCTCGGGGTCCCTTTGTGTGTGGCAGGGGTTGGGTCCCTCCCTTCCTGAGGCTGGACCGTGTTCCCGAGTGGGGACGGACCGCACGTCGTAGTCATCCGTTACGTGCTGGTGGACGCCTGGGGTGTCCGGTGTTTAGCTAACGGGGTAAGGCTCCCGTAAGTGCCCCAGACCGCCCTCTGTCTGAAGACGTTTTCCGCTGGGCCCCTGCTGGCTCCGTCGGTTAGGTGTCCCACTTGATTTTGGCTCAGGTCAGGGTCTCGGTCCCACGTCGGCTCTGTGCTCGGCCGAGGTCTGTGGGAGGGCTCGCTCTCCTCCCCCTGCCCTTCCCCTGCTCACGCACCACGCACGCCTGCGCGCTCTCCTCAAATAAACGAGTAAGTCTTGAAAAAGAAGAAAATACTTTCAGTCTCACATTGTGGAACTCTGGGCCCGACGGCGACTCCGTGTTTAATGTTCCGAGGAACCTTCGGCAGCAGCCGTCCTCACGCGCCCCGTCGGCGGGAGGGGCCGGTGTTGCCACACTCTCCCGGCACCTATTGCTGTCTGTTTTGTTTCGTAACACAACAGCCGTTCCCATGGGTTTGGGGGTCTCACTGGCGCTCTGAGCGTCCTTGCGCTCTGATAGGGGTGTGGAGGGTCTGCTCGTGGCTCAGAGCCGTGTGTGTGTCCATGGAGAGACGTCGTTCCGGTCCTGCGTTGTTGTCGGGCTGTAGGCGTTCTCTCGTGTGCGGACGGGCGGTCTCGTGTGACGCCTGCGCCGAGAATGTCCGCAGGTCTCTGGGCCTGTCATCTCACGTTCTCGCAGGTGTCTGAAGGACAGGAGTGCTGCGTCTTGGTCCGGTCTCGTTTCTCTCCGTCTTCTTTCGTTGCCCGCGCCTGGCGGCTGGTCTAGGCCCGCTCATCTTGCTCCTTTTCTGCAGACGTAAATTACGTTCTTAGAAGTTGTATACTCGAGGGCTTTTCTTTCTCTTTCTCTCTTTTTTTTTTTAAGATTTTATTTATTTATTTGACAGACAGAGATCACAAGTAGGCAGAGAGGCAGGCAGAGAGAGAGAAGGAAGCAGACTCCCTGTTGAGCAGAGAGCCCGATGTGGGGCTCGATCCCAAGACCCTGAGATCATGACCTGAGCCGAAGGCAGCGGCTTTAACCCACTGAGACCCCAGGCGCCCTCGAGTGCTTTTCTTTTGTGCTAGGAATGTCCAGCCTCTCTATTTCCGAATTCTTTGGGGCAGTTTTCTTGTGTTTGTAGAGGTCACGGTGTTCTTCGGGACTTGCCGTGGAAGCGTGGGCACGTAGCGTGTACTGTTCTGCGGTTTGGCATGTGCCACGCGCCCCGTGTCATGTGGTGACACGCCGTTGTTGACATGGCGCGGGGAGCTGTTGTGAGCCTCGGGCATGACGCAGAGACTGGGACTCTGGGCATCTGTGCTGGGACGTGACACCCCGGTTCCCAAGCGCTCAGCCTCGTCCCTCTCCTGCAGTCAGGATCCCGCTCCCCACCAGGCCCAGCAGTCACGGTCCCCTCTAGAGAGGTCTGCGGGCAGGTGGGCCGGGCAGTGCAGATGTATTCAAACCTCCGCCATCTATTTTTCTCTTGATAGAATTGAGAGGAAAATTGCAACCATCTCCTTAGAAAGCAAATCTCCTCCGAAAACCTTGGAAAGCGGTGAGTGGCTATGTGCCCTTCCTCGTGACTCCCAGGCTCAAGGTGACCTGGCCCCAGGGTGTGGCCTCAACCCTCAGGACCTCCCACGCTGGGCTTCTAGAATTGTCTCTGGGTGATGTCGAATGCCACCTGTGTCCCCGTGACGGCTGGTCTCGATACTGCCGGGGGCAGTCCGTCCCCTGCCGGTCGAACTGGGCCAGCCTCTGACACTCTCTGCGAGCACACAGACGGCCCTCAGCCCGCCGCAGACTCTCTGGTCTCCGGCTCCCCATCCCGCCCCACGCGCGCTCCGCTCGGCCGCCTGATCCCCCAGCAGAGGCCCGCATGGACCATAGCGCACTTCCCTCGGGCGGGAGGGGTGGCTCTGAGCCCGGGGCCTCACCGGCTCTGGTTCTCGTCAGGTGGTGGCCTGACCGGGAGGAAGCCGGCGCCTGCCAGCGAGCCCGCCAACAGCAGCAAGTGGAAATCCACCTTCTCGCCCATCTCCGACCTCGGCCTGGCCAAGTGTGCCGACAGCCCGCTGCAGGCCAGCTCCGCCCTGAGCCAGAACTCCCTGTTCGCTTTCCGGCCGCCCCTGGAGGAGCCTGGCCTGGCCGACGCCAAGCTGGCCGCCCACCCGAGGAAGGGCTTTCCCGGTGCCCTGGCAGGGGCCGGGGGACTGAGCCCCAGCAGCAACCCTCCCAACGGCTTCGCCTTCAGCGGGGGCCTGACCGCCGACCTCAGTTTACACAGCTTCAGCGATGGTGCTTCTCTCTCCCACAAGGTCCCGGAGACGGCCAGCCTGAGCGGCCCCCTGAGTTTTCCCACCCCGCGGGGCAAGGAGGGTGCCACCGCAGAGCCCGGCACCTTTGTGAACAAGAGGCAGCTGGACGGACTGAGTGGCCCCAAGGGCAGAGAGGCGGGCGAGCCGGGCCTCCCGGCGTGTGGGCCCCCAGACAAGGCCTCGCTGACGCACAGCAAGCCAGGCAAGGGCCGGGACCGCGAGCCCGACTTGAAGAACGGCCACAACCTCTTCATTTCTGCCGCCACTGTGCCTCCCGGGGGCCTTCTCAGCGGCCCGGGCCTCGCCACAGTGGCGTCCTCGACGGTCAGCGCGGCTCCCTCTGCCCAGACACACCGCCCCTTCCTGGGCACCTTTGCCCCCGGCCCACAGTTCGCCCTGGGTCCCATGTCCCTGCAGGCCAACCTGGGCTCCTCCGTGCTGCAGTCCCTGTTCAGCTCTGTGCCGGCCGCCGCTGGCCTGGTGCACGTCTCGTCCGCCGCGACCAGACTGACCAACTCGCACGCCATGGGCAGCTTCTCCTCTGGGGTGGCAGGCGGCGCAGTTGGAGGTAGGCAGACGCGCGCCTCCCTCGTCTGAATCACGGGTCCTGCGGGCCGCACGCCGTCGCCCTCCCGGACCGTGGGGCTAATGACAACTGCTTTACAGGTTCCCTTGCAGGGCCCCCTAAGGGGCGAGAGGCTGTGCCCACCTGTCCCCTGGGGGCCACTTTGCACCTGCCACCTTGCTCCTTTTCATGAGACGCAGATGTGCCTGTGGCGTGGGCAGCGCACTCGCGCGTGAGTCGGCCTGCGTCAGGCCCTCTGGTGGTGACGGCGTCCCTCGTACCTTCAGGAGAGCTGGCGCCACAGCTAGGGCTTGGTTTCCTCCCCGTGGAGGTCGTCTGTTCCACTGACATGGCCCACGGGCTCTGGGCCGCGTTGGTGGCTGTCGCTGGGCCAGAGCGAGGGGCCACAGCAGCTGCTGTGTGGGGGCACCGTGGAGGGGGGGCCCGGGCCTCCGCGGCCGGCTCCTTGCTGGGCGCAGGCGGGTCCCAGGCTGGGAGCCCGGGGGGCGTGCCCGCAGGGGGCGTGGCCCAGCCCCGGCCTGCAGGGGAGTCGCACCTGGCCACCCGCGCCCTGCTGCTTGCTGCTTTGCCCCTGCCCTCGCGACGCCCAAGGAGCTGCGGCCGCTACCTGCTTCCCCGTTGTTGTGTCTCTCTGCGCTTGGCCGGACACTGCCCACCTGTTGAAGCTGAGTTTTTCTCTCCTGTTTGCAGGTGTCTTTAACCACGCGGTGCCTTCCGCCTCCGCCCATCCGTTTGGAGCCAGTTTCGGCAGCGGGGCTGCGTGTCGCAGCGGCACGCTGGGCTTAACCGCGCTGCAGGCGGTGGCTGGCGCCCCCGCGTCTTCCTTTCAGGCCCCGCCCCCGCCCCCGCAGGGGCCGCCCGCCCTCCCCGCACCCCCACCCCCTAACGCTGCCTTGCCTCCTGCCCCTGCGCTGCTCCCGGCTAACTCTGAGCCCGTGCTTCTGCAGAACCTCGCGTCCCACCCGGCTAACCAGGCTTTCTTACCCGCCGCCTCGGCCGCCTCTCTGCAGCCTGCTAACGCCTCTCTGTCCATCAAGCTCACCTCCCTCCCGCACAAGGCCCCCCGCCCCTCCTTCACGGTGCACCACCAGCCCCTGCCCGGGCTGGCCCTGGCCCAGGCTGCGCCCGTGATCCCGCAGGCCAGCTCCACGGGGCCGTCTGCCGTGTGGGTTTCCCTTGGCATGCCGCCTCCGTATGCCGCGCGCCTTGCGGGGGTTAAGCCGAGATAAAGACCTTGCTTAGCTAGCCGTTCGTATTCTGTAAGGTAAGGCTAGAGCCCAACCACGGGGCCCGTACGAGACCCTGAACTATCTGTCCTTCCTTCCGCAGAGAGTGGAGGGGCCCAGGGGACCCAGGCTGTTCTGCCTCGGGTGGAGACGGTTGGTTCTGAGAGTGCAAGGAAAGACAGAGCGCAGGGAGACGAGGGAAGCTGGGCGGCTGGACGGGGCTGGCCGTGCGCTCTGGCCTCCCGGGCGGCTGAGCAGCCACTGTGGGGCTCCAGGGGATGGCCGGCTTCTGCCACCTGGCCCAGCCCTTTACGGCAAGCCCGCCTGGGGCCCTGCCCGGCAGAGGAGGCGGAGGAGGCCCGTAGCCTGGCCCGTCTAGCTGGATGGAGCCTGCGATCGTTGCCCTCAGGCTTCATGTCTGTGGCCACGGGGGACCGGGGCCCCCCAGGGCAGCTCAGAGCTCAGCTTTGCCCTTGGTCTGCTCCAGGGCTCCCCCGCTGGCCTGTCTGCCTGAATGCACCATTAGGGCTTTAAGAAAAGACCACGTGTGGAGGGTTGTCCAAACTCGGTGCTCGTGCCTCGGGCTCCCAAGCTTGAGGCCCCGCGCAGGCCCCGGGAGCCAGCGGGCGCAGGGCTGCGTGAGGCCGGCTGCCGAGGGACAGCCTTGTTGTGATGCACAGGTCCTGCCGCTCGCGGGGGTGCGGCCCGTGCTTGGCCGTGCGTGGAGTCGGTGCAGGCAGTGTAGGAAGGGCCGGTCTTTGGAAATGGGTGGACGGTCGGCATGAGGCCTTCCAGGGGTTTTGGTCTGTGCCTTTGCTGGCCGCGTGTAGGTGTGAGAGAGTGAGGCCCGGTACGGCCGCCCTGGTAGCTGCTGCTTGGCGTCCCTGGGGACGTCCCTGGGGCCAAGGACTCAAGGAAAGGAAGCCCGGCGCTAATAGGGCACTGGGGCCGGGCCGTCCTCTGCCGTCTGCCGCGTGTTTACGTGCAAACAGGCGTGGGACCGCCGGTGTCCGATGGCCTCCCGGTCAGGGCGCAGGTCGGTGGACAGCCTTCCCTGAGGTCTGGGGACAGGCTGTGCCACAGTCCTCTCGGAAAAGCCCAGAAGGCAGAGCGGCTTTGGTGCGCGCGGGGGGTCTCACGCCATCAGAGAAGGTGTGCGGCCGGGACTGGCTTTGAAGAGCTCCGAGGTGTGCGTGTGGAAGCTGGTGCGCGTCAGGCTCCTGGGCCTGGCCCACGGCGGACCGCCGCCTTCTGTTCCCCTGCCCCGTGGCTGTCACGGGAGGTCTCCGTGGGCTGGACTGCGAGCAGGGCCTGGCATGTGGCCAGGGAGGGCCTTGGTGCCCAGGCTCCTGGTGGGGGCAGACAGGAGGACGGGGACCTGCTGCCTCTGGTGGACCAGAGGCGTGGCTCCAGGGGGTCTCCGCCAGGAGAGGCGGGGCCTGCAGCGACCATGTTCTGTCTGACCATCCGTCCGTCTGTCTGTAGGAGGCTTTGGTTCCCTGGCCTGGGGGAAGGTCCGGGCTCCCCTGCGTGGGACGCTGACGCTGTGCTGCCTTTCCTCCCGCGGGTCTCCGCAGGTAACTAGGATTTCTACCTCAACCGCGAGACCTATGCAAGGCTGGCCCGGCCGGTGGCCCCAGGACGGCGAGGACGGACCGCAGACAGGGACGAGGCTCTACTGTGAATCCGCGCTGTGCAGACCCGCAGAGGCGCTGGGGCCCGGCCGCGGCTCATGCTGTCGATAGTTTTAGATAAAGTATTTATCGTTTTTTAAAAAGTATAAACAACTCTGACTTATTTTACTTCACCGAAGTCGTAAGGCGACCCGTTGAGAAGTGTAAGTACTGTGTGTGAGAGGACCTACCTACCGACGTCCCGGAGGCCCGCCCGCCGCCGCCGCCGCGCCGGCCGCCGTCCCGGTGCTATCTCCACGCGGGCCTCGGCCCGCTCGCCCTCTTGGTGCTGACTGGAGGTTGACCAACGCCAAACCAGGCCGCGAGGCGCCTGCCCTATTTATTCCCGCCGCTCTTCCTATACCAAAGGCACGGCCGTCTCCAGGCAGAAGGTGGCTGGTTCTGTCGTGACATTCCTCAGAAGAGGCCCTGTCCCCGAGGGGGCGCCCATCCCCGTCCCATCACTGTGAACGGTTCCTGCAGACTGGCGGCCGCTCGGGCCTGGCGTCGGCGCCTTTGGCATAGGAACGGACGGCGGGCGCAGGCACAGGCCCGGTCAGAGCCTCCCCGGTTGTGCGCGGCCCCGTTCTGAGTGGTGCTTGAGGAAGGGCTGGTACCCGACCCCTGGCGGCAGCGGGCCCGGTGCAGCAAGTGCATTTACTGGTTCGACTCGGCTCGGGCTCCCACCGCGGTATGCTGGAGCGTGCGGTGAGCTCCCGGCACGGGCGCTGGGCAGTCAAGGGGGCCTGGGCTGTCTGTACAGAAGAGAGTCACGCTGAGGAGTGACAGTATTTTATAGAGATGTGATAAAAATTTATAAATTTCATAGACTTGACTTCATATATTTTTAGATTGTATAATGCACAGTAAACTAAAGAAGAAAAAAGTGAGGGGAAAACCTTTCTATTTATTCAAGTGCACACAGTGGCACGGGCCCAGGGCCGGCCCCCCGCCCCTGACTGCGTGCCCGTGGTTCCTGGGGTGGAGGGCTCGGCCCCGCGCCCTGCCCAAGGCCCTCTGGCCCTTCCGTGATGCTCCGCTGCCGCCCCACCCGCCCTGCAGCCGCTGTGACGGTGCCTGGGAGGGAAGGTGCTGGGTAGTGAGTGCCCCTCCCCGCATTCACCCGCCAGGGCAGAGCTAGGATGCTTCCAGAAGGTGCCAGCAGGGTTCTCCAGCCCCTCCAGCGTAGCAGTCTGACCAGTGTCATGTCTGTGCGCAGTCTTCAAAAGGGTGTGTCCAGAAGTCCCCAGGCCCCTGGAAGGGCGAATGTCAGCCAAGGTCCTGGCAGGGGGCCCTGGACCCCAAGATGGGTGCTTTAGGAAGGGCTGAGCTGGTGAGGTAGGAGCCCTGTTCTCAGGTGCTCGCACCCACCAAGGAACACCGGGAACTTGCCTCTTCCCTGAGGTGGGCTGTGCATCGTGGGTGGGCCCTGAGCTCCTGCCTGGGGAGGGTCAGCGCACTGGGCCAGCCTGGCCCTGCTTCCTCCTGATCCCCACTCTCCGGAGGGGCAGGCAGATGCCTTGAGGCATGCGGGCCAAAGAGGGCCATTGCAGGGCCCTTTCCTGCCCGCAGCCACTTCCTGAAAGCAGACTGATCTGTGCGGCACAGGTCTGGCCGTCGGCGGGCTCCCTGGTTCCCCCAGGCAGGGGCCTGCCACAGCTCTGCTTTCCTGCCTGCCCTGGGGGTGGCCCAGAGCAATAGTTGAGGCAGAAGATGGTGCTCGTGATGGGTTCTTGAAACTGGCCCGTCCTTCCGTAACTGGCCGCCCTGGCTCCCACCCTCTGGTTGGTGCTCCCGGCGCATGAAGGTGCTGTGCCTCGCCCCTGTGAACCCCAACCGCTGCCCCCCAGGACAGGGCAGTGTTTGCTCCCCATCCCCATCAGGCGCACAGGGCTCCGTGAAAAGATACAGGGTGGATGGCAGAGGTCACACAGGAGTCCAGTCCCCGGGGTAGAACAGAGCAGCCCTGTCCAAGCACACGGCACGTCACCTCCGGGGGGCCTCCTGCGGAGGTGCTGTACGGAGTCTCCCAGCACAGACGCTCGTGAGCAGACACGGTCCCTGGTGTGAGGCAGGCGGCACGCGGGGGCGCAGAGCCCCGGGGCTGCCGCTGACCACGGGCCACTTCAGGGAAGTCTGCGGGTCGCAGGTGGCTCTGCTCAGGAAAACCTAACCATGAACACGGCCCTCCCGGGCAGCTGGCCGGGCCTTGCAGCTATGGACTGTGATTTCTCCAAGGCTCACGTGCCCCTCTGTCCCCACCCACCCGCCCTCATTCCCACGGTCCAGCCACACTGGTTTGTCTCCCACGTCTCTTGACCTTGATTTGTAACTGACGGGGCTTTGCTTTTGTGTTTCTGGTAGACTGTGTTTCAGTTGGGGGTGCTGGCCTGGCTTGACCCTCTTCTAAGAGATCGCCAATGCATTCTGCGTTTCCACCTCTAGACGCTGTAATAAAATACTTGTTTCCACTTGAAGCTGGTCTGCTCGCAGCGTTTCTTTCTGATTGGGATGCAGGGAGAGGCACGAGGGCCAGCGGCCACGCTCCCCACTCCCCGGGCCGGGAGGACAAGGACTCCCAGCAGGAGCCTGGCAAGCTCCTTCAGGCGGTCATGGGACCAAGGCCCACAGCAGCCACCCACCTCAGGGAGGCCCAGCCCCTCCTGCATGCACACCTGATTAGGTCAGGCCCACCAGGATACCTTTCATGCGCTGGTTTTTTTTTTAACAAATGGATTTAGGACTCCAACATTTGCAGAACCCTTTCCAGAATCGTGCCTGTACTCAAGGGGAGGCCTAGGAACTGGGGTCATAGGTCATCTTTGGGTTCAATCAGACCACCCTTCTGTTCTTTCCCAGAGCCTAGTCAGTGCCACAGGCCCCATGGGCCACCGACCAAGCAAAGTCCCAGACTCCTTGCCTCTCCCTGGTCTGATTCTAGGTCTCTGTCCCTCTCCTGGAACAGCCCTGCCTCACTCCACCTCCAGGCAGCAGCCCCTCCTGCATTCACCGCAGCACCATCCCACGTGGAAAAGAGGTCCCTTTATTTGAGTACAACAACCACACTGGCCTGAGAGTGAAGGCGTCCTGCTCCGCCCAGAGGCATCGGCCAGGGCCTGCCCAGCGGCAGAATTCACAGTGGCTCCGAGAGGCGCGGCCCCCCACGTCCTTCACAGCATCGTCTAGCTACGTACATTCGGCCTGCACAGGGCAGAAGGGCTACACCAGCCTCAGCAGCTGCCAGGCCCCAGAGGGATGGACCCGAGGGGCTGGCCGCAGCTTCTAGGAGTGGACACTTGTCCCCCGGTAGCAGCATGGGGCACCCAACAGGTGCCAAACCGGTCCAGGTCGGGGGTGGCGTGTTACTGGGTTACTTCTCCAACCTGCCCCTGCCCACCCCCACCAATCTTGGACTTTTGAAGTCTTTAAGCCAAGCACCTGCAGCAGGAAATCCAGGCTTGACCAAGAAACCCAGGGCGCAGAGAGGATGGGGAGGGCTTGTTCCAGACTCAGGCCTTCAAGCCACCCAGCTGGAACCTGGCCTCCTCAGATATGCCGAACTGCTCCAGGGGGTCCTGTGTGGGTGAAGGGACCGCATGAGCCCAGGCCCCAGAGGGCCCTGCCCCGCCCCCACACCCGGCTCCCACCCCTGGCCCCCAGACCCTCCGCGCACCTTGCCAGTCATCTTCTGGATCTCGTTTCTGTAGAATATGAGGCTCCTCCGCATGAACTCGTAGCTGGGGGAGCAAGTGGCACGTGCTCACAGAGCCCTGCTGTGCCCCGCCCCGGCCACCCAGGCAGGCCCACACCCCCCACCTGGCTCGCCGCAGAGCTCCCATCCACTCCTGACACTGTGCCTCGCTGCCGCAGGCGAAGTGATACTTCCTCTCGGGGTCCTCCAGGAAGCCTGCAGAGGGAGCACCCCCGTCCGTTCCCGCTCACTGCCCCCCCACCCCACCCAGAGCCCGCCACGG
This sequence comes from Mustela erminea, assembly GCF_009829155.1. Classification (NCBI taxonomy): domain Eukaryota; kingdom Metazoa; phylum Chordata; class Mammalia; order Carnivora; family Mustelidae; genus Mustela; species Mustela erminea. The sequence goes on from NC_045614.1 coordinate 1,433,112, forward strand.
GCCTCGGCTTCCTGTTGCCTCTGTCCAAGCGTCCCCTCCTCCTGTCCAAAGCCAGGCTCATTCCTTCCCACCAGCCGTGCGGGGGACTGAACTGTGTCCTCAAGTCCCTACGTTCAAGTCCAAACCCCTAGAGCCTAAAACTGCGGCCCTACCTGCATGCAGGACCATTACCGGTGCAACGACTTAGAGAAGATCAATTGGGAGCAGGTGGGCACCAACCCTGATCCCACCAGGAATGACTCCACAAAGGCAAAGAGCCCCTTGGACTGCTGGCGACCCCCAGGAGCCAGGATGGACTGGGGAAGCGCCCTCTGGCAAGGAACCACCCCTGCAGACACCCTGTTGTAGGACTTGTGCCCTCCTGGACGGGCCGAGCACACGTTTCTCTCGTTTGAGCGCCACACCAGAAAATCGGCCGGCTCCGCTGCTCTCAAGACGACCCCGGGGGGATCCTCCGCAGGACCCCGGGCAGTGCAGGACTCCCCAGCAAGGGCGACCGTTCTAGCAGAACTGCGGCTGCAGCTAGAAAGGGGTTGCGCCCCAGGGGAAGGGCCGGGCCCGCCCTCCGGCCGCCCGAGGCAGTGGACTTCGCTCCAGGCCGACGGACGCCGCGGCGGGGCCCGGGAGGTGCAGGGCAGGGCCGGGCACTCACTGATGGAGAAGCCGCTGGGCTCCTCCTGGGTGACTCTGCAGCGCTCCAGCAGCAGGGCTCCGACGGGCTGCGGGCAGAGGGGGGCGAGGGCGGGGGGGGGGGCGGGCCTGCGCGGGGACCCCGACACGCCCCGCCCCGCCCCCGGGCCCCACCTCGGCCCCGCCCCCCGCGCCGACGCCGACCGGACCCCGCCCCCAGCCCCGCCCCGCCGGCCCGCGACCCGGCCCCGCCCCCCGCCGGGCCACGGCCCCCGGCCCCGACCCTCGGCTCCCGGCCCCCGCCCGCCGGCCCACCTCGGCCTCGTCCGTCCGGAAGTAGAAGAGGAAGTTGACCACCAGCTTCACAAGCCGCCTTTTCAGCACTGCGGGCACAGGGCGGGCTCATTCGGGCTCGCGGCCGCCCAGTCCCGCCCGCCCGGCCCGCCCCGGCGCCCCGGCCCGCTCACCGCTGCCTTTCTTGGGACCCCGCATGCCCAGCTCGGCCGCCAGCTCGGCCGGCTGCCGGGACAGCGCCTGCAGCTCCTTCTCGTTGTAGCGCATGGCGCTGCCGGGACCCACACCGCGGAGCGCGGGCCGCGCCCTCCCGGCCGCCGTCCCCACTCGCGCCAAAAAAGTCACACAGCGCCGTCCCGGAAGCGCTGCCGCAGCCACTGCGCTTGCGCGCCCCCGAGCCACGCATTCTGCGGGTCGCCGACGGGAGGCGCTGGTGTCCAGGGGACCCTTGGCGCTACGCGAAGCCCGCGGGGAGCGCACGCCATACTAGACGACACACAAGATGCTCGTAGATAAGCATGAAATAAGCTGGATCCGGGGTGGGAACAGAGGAAGGTCCCCTCACGACTGGTGGCGCTCTTTACCGACGAGTGGGAGCCGGTGAGACCGGACCCCGCGCGTTAGGCGTTGAGGGCCTGGTGCGCACGCGCACTTCGAGTCCGGCGCTCATCAGCCCCGCCCCTTTTCCTCGCGCCTCCGGCGCTTCAGGCAGAGCGAGCATGCGCACTCGGGAGACCGTCCCCACCCCCAGCCCGTTGGCCCCCGGAAGTGCTTCCCTAGCGCGCAGGGCGCGTGCGCATAACGTTTTCGTGGCCGCGGCGGGCGCGGAGCGGGAACCGGCGCGGGGTGAGGAGCGGCGCGGGCTGGGGGCGGCGGCCCCGGGGCTCTGGCTTCCCGGGACCGCAGCGGACTGGGGTTGAGAGGCCGGCGGGGTCGGGCCGGGGGCGCGGCGCGCGGGAGCCGCGGGGCCCGCCGCGGGGCAGGAGGGGCCGGGCGCGGGCCGGGCCGCGGCGCTTCGCCGCGCTCGCTCCTCCCCTCGGCGCCGGGAGCCGGCGGGGGCTGGGCCGCGGCGGGTGGGCCTCGGGCGGGGCCGCGCCGGTGCTCGCGCCCGTGTGGGCGCCCCGGCGGGGGTCCCGCGCGCGCCGAGCCTGTCGGCGTCGCTGCTCGGCTGGCCCGGGCTGCGGGTTGTCCCTGGCCGCTCCCCGCACCGGCCGTCGCGGCCGCTGTGTCCCTGCTCAGCTGCGCGGGAGGATCTTGTCGCTACGGAGAGCGAGAGCGGGAGGGAGGACGGCTGCCGGCCGAGCGGGGAGCGCGCGCGGGGCTCGACCCCGGGGCCCGGAACGTGGCTGGGTCCGCCCCCCGGCGCCCCGCACTCTTCATCGTCGGGAGCAGATCGAGTGCTTCCTGGGCCTCTCGTCCCCGCCGTCCCCGCAGACACGCCCCCGCAGGGGCCCCAGCTCGGGTTGCAGGGGGGCAGCCGACCGGCCCCTCGGAGCCGTCCGTGCGCACCCGAGTCCGCTTCTGTGCTCAGCCGGCCGTCCAGCGGGGCCCCGGCGGCTTTGGGGTCGGGGACCGCGCCTTGGTTTCCTGCGCCTCCGCAGCACCGAGGTCGGGGCAACCGCCGGGAAACTGGGAAAGGGGTGCGCGGCCCCGGAGCGCTCTGGGGAGACGGCGGACTCCCTCCCGGTTGCCGGCTCCTTGCTCCTGGTCGTTTTCTTTCTCGCTAGAAACGGGGTGTTTCCCGGGTGCGGCGAGCTGCCCTGCTTGTTCCGTTGGCGGGACCACGTCTCTCAGAGCGAGGAGATGGCTCAGCTCCGTGCCGTGACCCTTTGGGGGCCGCTCCCGGGTCTCTGGGTGCTTCCACGCTTCTTGCTGTTCTCGCTCTGGAAGCTCATCTGGGTTCTGTTGTGCCTTTTGTTTCCCGGTTTTGTTCTCCCTCCGGAAAGGCTTGTTGGACTCGGATCCACTCCAGCCCTCACCTTCGGCCCCCGTGGGTCTTGTCTTCCCGGGTTTAACTGGCCGTGCTGACCTCTGGCTGCCGTTCTGCTTCGCGGCTGTAACTTGCCCCATGGAGGGGGGTACGTGGAGTTCTGCGTGTGTGTCACCTCGTGAGCCGGGGACGACGCCGACCCCAGTCGTGCGTGTCTGAGTGAACTGTCTCTGGTGCTCTCGCTGGGCCCCTGGGCTGGGCCGGAGCCCTCCAGCTGGACCTTCTGGGCGGGGCGTGGGGGAAGGGCAGGTTCTGGCGGAATTCCCGCTTTCCAGCGCCCCCTCCTTCCACTCCCCGAGTCTGACTCCCTCCCACTGGCCCTGCCCCTGCGAGTGGAGGGGCCCTTCGTTCCGGTTCTTCTGAGGGTGACACCGGCCTGCCCACGCAGCTGCTCGAGGGCGCTTGGGCTCTCCTGGGGGGACGGGGCTGCTGTGGGCAGTGGGCTTCGAGCAGCTGGCAGCTTACTGGGTTCCCTCCAATGGGGTCGCCAGTTCAGTGTGCCGTTCCGTCTCCCTGAGCCCGTCACTCTCTGTACAGGCCCTGGTGCCTGTTCCCCAGCATGCGAGGGGCGCATCCGGAGGCTCAGGAAGGAACTGGGCTCCTCGCCGGGGCGGGGGGGGGGGGGGGTTCGTGGCTTTGTCATGGTCGCCTTCCAAGTTGCACCTGCACTGGGTGTTCTGGAGTCGCCAGTACAGTAGGGGACAGGAAGTGAGGACATGCCTCTGTCGCGGCTTCTGGAGCTGTCCTGTCCCCCCCCCCCCAGCCCGGCTGAACCGGGGAGCACGCAGGGAGCACGCGCTACCTTTGTCTTCCTTTTGGGAACCGCCTCCTTGGTCCGCGCAAGGAGGCCTCCCCACGTGCCGCTGGTGATGGCTGCGCTGGCCTTTGTCCACCTGTCGCCTGGCTGCCGACTTGACCCGAGCGCACTCGTGCCCCCAGAAGCGCTCGGTTTCCGCTGTTCAGGCCGGCGCCCTCCTGTAACGGCCTTGAGACGTGGGTGTCGTCTCCACAGAGGTCTGTGAGTCACTCGGGACCTGTGGGCCGGAGACCTCCCAGGCCCCTGATCCTGCTGTGCATCTGTGCTGCCGGCGGAGACGAGGGGGCGGGGGTGTCCCTGTCCCTCTGCCTCTCCCGCGGCAGCTTCTGTCACTTCACCCGGAAACTGCGTGTCTCCTGCAGGTCGGGTGCTCGGCCTCCCCCGATGAGCCCGTGGCTGGGACTGGCGGCGGGAACCGCGGCGCTCCGGGGGATACACGGGTGTGCCTGGCCGGGACCCCCAGGTGTAGCGTCTCCTCCTTTCCAGACGCGGCGCTCTCTCCTGCGGAGGGCTCGCCCGGTTGGTGGTGCTGGTCTCACGCTCTGTCTCCCGAGACGAGAGCTCGGCGGCTCTGGGCGGACGGTGTGATGAAGCCTCTGGTGCCATGAGGGGTCTGATTGCGGATTCGGCAGCCATCGGGGTCGCTTTGCAGGTTCCCAGGTGTGAGGGCATCAGGACTGAGCCAGGGCGAGATCTAGATTCCTGCGGAGCTGGGGGCAGCTCTGAGAGCCACGCTGCAGGCCCACCGCGGAGCTGGGCCGCCGGCACCGGCGCCACAAAGCCCGTGGTTCCCAGGACGCGGTTCTTACTCTGCGGTCCTGGAGGTCGGAAGTATAAAAGGGGGCGTCTGGGTGGCCCAGTCGGCTGAGTGTTGGACTCTTGATTTCGGCTCAGGTGGCGTGGTCCGGGCGGTGCAGTGGAGCCCTGCGCGTGGCTCTGCACTCCGTGTGGGGCTGCTGGAGACTCTGTTCCCGTCCCTCTGCTTCTCTGTCCTGTCGCTCTTTTTCTCTGAAACAAGCATATGAATCATTCAACACTGTATTTCCAAGTATAAACTGGAGAGTTGTCTTCCCCCCGGGGCCCAGGGAGACCCGGCTCCTGCCCTTGCCTGGCCCGCGGCCCCCTCCATCCTTCCTGCCAGCAGCGCCGGGTCTGCCCGTCTCTGGGACCCCCGCCCTCTGCCTCCCTCTCGTGAGGACCTGGTGAGGACGCCGGGCGCCCCTGGGAACCCAGGGTCACCCCCATCTCAGGGGCCTTGACTTGCCCGTCCCTGCAAGGTTCTTTTTGCCATTTATGGTTCTATATTCTTGGGTTTTGGGGATTCAAATGGGGACATCTTTGTGAGGTCATATTCGCTCCTGGGTCCGTTCCCATGGGCTGACCTCTGCAGACACAAGGTACTGCGGGTTTAAGCCAGGGGCCCGGAGTTGACTTTGGCCAAGTCAAGAGTGACAGTGTTGGGAGGCCAGAGGGAGGTTCAGGAGGGTGGGTCTGACCCGAGTCGGAGAGAGCGAGGGAAGCTGCAGCCCGTGCTCTTTAGGTCCCGGGAGAGCCTGCCTTGGCCCCAGGGAGGTCTTGAATCTCTTGTGCGTTCGGCAGAAGGTGCCGGTAGGTAAATGTAGCAAATTCACAGGTGAGCCACGGAGGTAGGATTGAGCTTGGAAGAAGTGAGCGTAGACGAGCAGTTCGGAGGAGTGCGCACCGCGTGTGGGTGGTCCGGGAAGGCTTCCTGAAGGAGGTGAGACTTGGGAGAACCTGGCCGCCGCCTCCCGGCTGCCGCGCTGGGGCTCTGAGCACGGACACTTCTCGGGCTGCGGTGGCTTCCTTGCCAGTCCCCCCCGCAGGCACTCCACAGACACACCGCCGGTCCTCGCTCACCCTTATTCCGGGTTTGTGTGTCCTTGGGCCACCGTGGGCCCTTCGTCTCCTGGAAGATACGTGGGGAGGAGGAAGCTGACCCGTCTGCCGGACCGTGTCCTGCGGTCTCACCGCCTCCCCTTTGGTCCTGCAGGTCCCTCTACCTAAACCGTCACCATGGACTTCCAGCATCGCCCCGGGGGCAAGACGGGGAGCGGAGGCGTGGCCTCCTCCTCTGAGAGCAACCGAGACCGCAGGGAGCGCCTCCGGCAGCTGGCCCTGGAGACCATCGACATCAACAAGGTGGGTTGAGCCTTGGGCAGCGGGCAGACAGCTCCCCCCCGCCGCCCCCCCCCCTGCTCCCTCGGGCTCGGGGCCCCTCCCCCCTCTTCTGTCAGCAGAGCCAAGTTCCGTATACCCTGTCCCTGGTGCCCTTGACCCTGCTGCCCAGCTTTCTTGGCCTTGGGGTCCTGATCTGCAGTTGAGGGAACTTAACCTAGAGCAGCTCCAGTTAGGCACCCCACAGACCACTCGCTGTTCAGGGGCCGTGACTGCACGGAGGGTTTGCTTTTGTCCGACTTCCCAGAGCCGTGAGACCTGCCAGTGGTGAGGGCCAGGACAGCGTCGCAGAGTTCTGATGTGTCGGCAGTAAGCAGCACTGGGCCACGTTTCGCTTGGGTGTGCCCTGCTGCGGGGCCTGGGGTCTGTCCCCCTGGCACTCCGGACGTTTGGGGCGCTGTTGGCAGCCGGGCAGCGTCCCAGTTGTGAGGACCACAGCTGTGCCCAGACATCACCAGTGTGGCCTGGGGGCAGAGTTGGCTGGGCGCGCCCCTGCAGCCAGTGTGTGTTTCCTCTCTGAGCTGTGGTGAGCCCCGCCCCCAGGATCAGGTCTGTCATTGTCCTTCGGAGGAGGCAAGGCAGGACCGTCCTTGTGGAGGATGACATGGCCAGTGGGCGGCGGAGGTCGGAGTCAAATCCCAGCTGGTCTGCTCTGTGCCTGGGGCCAGAAGCGCCTACCCTGCGGCCTGGGTTTATGGAAGGTCCCCTGTCTGGCCTGGGAGCTCCTGCACACACCGACCAGGGTCTCCGCGGGCCTTTGTTTTAACCCGTTTGCTCTGTTCTTCCCCGTCTGGTCTCTGCGGAGGCGGCTGCCCGGCAGTGCTGTCTTGTCTCTGCTGTCTTCCAGGCCTGGAACTGCCCTCACAGGTGGGGCCGGGAACTGGCACGGGGGGCCCCCAGCCCTGCCAGGTGGCCTGTGCCCGCGGGATCCCAGCCGGTCCCGTAGCGCTACCTCGGGCAGAAGACCCTACGGGGCCCTGGGCTGCGAGGTCCCTGGGAGGATCTCGGGGTCGCTCATAGAAGCGAGGCGCGCCCACACCAACGAGTCCCCAACAGCTGGACCTGAGTGTCCGGGGTGACGCCTGCCGCGCCTGCAGGCGTCCCCGACGGCGTTCAAGATACGCCGCCGCTAGTCCTCTGTCCTCAGGACGCCTGCACGGGGGAGAGTAGGCGCCCTCTCTGCCGGCCAGAGGGGAGGCTTTGGCTCTTCACCGCGGCGGGGACCGCGGGGCGCGATTGCTGACAGCATGTCTCTGTGCAGGACCCGTACTTCATGAAGAACCACCTGGGCTCGTACGAGTGCAAGCTGTGTCTGACCCTGCACAACAACGAGGTGCGTTCTCTGCGCCTTCTCTGCTCGGTGGGGCCCTGCTGCTCCCCCGCCCTGGCCCCCGCGGGGTGCTGCCCGTCCGTGCTCCGGCAGGTCCCGCCCGCTCCCATCTGTCCCACTGCACTGCCCATTAGGGCTGGGATGTCACTCAGAGCGTGGCGGAGGCAGTGGGGCTCAGGTCGGCTTGCTCACCGTCTGTGCCCCCAGAGCCCACTGCCACCCAGGGCATACAGGGCTGCGTCCGGCCCACGCCGGAGGATCCTTGAACGCCATCGGGGATCCCTGTGAGCGCCAGCCTGCAGGCACGGCAGGTGTCCCCCCGGACGCTCAGATCTAGCTGTCGGGGACTCGTCGGTGTGGGCGCGGCTCGCTTCTTTGGGCGACCCCGAGGTCCTCTCAGGGGTGGTCTAACGAGTGCTCGTGGGGCCCTGGTTCAGTAACGGATAGATGTGGGTCGTCCTTGTCCGCGCCGTCCCACGTCCTAGCGGCCTTTCGGTTGTGCATCCAGAGCGCTGAGCGGGCCGGTCTCGCACATCAGCGTCTGTTCCCCCGGGCGCGGCTCCCTCAGAGCCAGCCGTTCTCTGGGGGTTGCTGAGCAGTGTCCCCCCGTCACGATGACCACAGACGTCCCCATTCGTGGCCCAGTGTCCCTGTGCTGGTCCAGAAACCCGTAGAGTCCGTCCTGCTCTCTGGAGGGGGGTGCCCCGGGCTGTGGTCAGAATGGACGCACAGGGTCACGGGGCAAGTTCACTCGTCCGCTGGCTGGCGCCCGGTGCTCTTCTCCTCCGGCCAGGTCCGCTGAGCCCCCCCACCGGGGCAGGCGGCGAGACTCTCCGTGTCCCACAGGCCGTGACCGCTGACGCTCACAGACTCACTCTCGGGCTCTTTGTGCGCTTCCTCCCACGCGGTGTAAGCCCCGAGAGCTTGTCCGTTCGGTGGCAGCCGGTGGATGGAGCCGGTGGCTCCTCTCGGCCCACCCCACGCGCCTTGCCTGAGTCGTCCGTGTGCTTTTCCCGCTGCAGGGGAGCTACCTGGCGCACACCCAGGGGAAGAAGCATCAGACCAACCTGTGAGTGCCCCAGACCCCTTCCAGTGCCCGGGGCCCAGCCTCCGAGGCACACAAGGCATCACCCGAGTCGTCGGTGTGAGATGGTCTCGAGCCAGCCCGGCCGTGCCTCGGGGCTGCTGGGGGGACGCCAGGGGAGTGGGAGCAGCTCTGTCCACAGCGGTTGGGCTGACCGAGCTTGCTTGAGCGGGAGGCTTCCCGGACACGAGAGAAAAGCAGCGAGGGTTCACCGAAGACGCCCTAGTAAGGGGCAGTGGGACTGTCCCCGGGCCTGTCCTGTCCCCAGTTCATGCAACCCCAGGACCCCCAGCCAACACCCCATGTCCCTGGGCTCTCAGACAAACTCCAAGGTCAGTGTGGGAGTTGGACGACTCCCAGCACTTGGGCCTGTGGCCTTGGCGGCCTGTGTGGAGGGTCCCAGCGCCGCATCCGTCCCACCTGCAGGGCCCGGCGAGCCGCCAAGGAGGCCAAGGAGGCCCCCGCCCAGCCGGCGCCCGAGAAGGTCAAGGTGGAGGTGAAGAAGTTTGTGAAGATTGGGCGCCCCGGCTACAAAGGTGATTCTGTCTGGGCGTGTGCTCTGGCCCGCGGCCGGCGCTGGGTGGGAACGAGCCCCTGGCCCCAGCCCCCAGCCCGTCCTTGAGCCCCAGGGAGACTGCGGCTCCCTTCGGATCAGGGGCCCGCCCTCCCCTCCCCTCCCTCTGGTCCCCGGGCACTGTGAGCCCCACCTTTCCTGAGAGCTTTCTCAGCCCGCCGAGTCACGGTGTCGGGGCTTCCCTTGGCTTCTGCTGGCGTTTGGGGAGCTGGGGATTGTTAACAGTCCTTGTGGGGATGGTGGCCATGGACGAGGGGCTCACGGGTCCCTTTCCTTTGACCTTGGAGGGGGGAGCGTCCACATTAAGAAACTGCTCACACAGTGGACCGTTTGGGCGGAGAGGAGGGTCCCTGATTCCCCGGCCGGGATGTTGGAGAAGTGCTGGGTCAGGAGGCAGAGGGCTGTCCCGGGCGGCAGGACGGAAGAGAAGAAAAGCTCTCAGGCAGGCGCCTCGCGTAAAAGTGGAAACCGTGTGCGCGACCGGCTTTCCAGGGAGGACACAGCAGTGCAAAGGCCTGGGCGCAGGTCTGCGTTATAAGCGAAGGCCACGATGACAGAATCCTTGGGGGGGGCGTCTACCAAAGGTCTTCCAGCCATAATAGGGCATCTGTCATCCCGAGTAAAGCAGGGACAGTCTTAAGGGGCGTGGTGTGGCGTGCCTTAGGGCTGTACGGAGAGCGGCCTGGAGGTGGGCACACGGCCGCCCGCGGCTTGGCTGCAGACCTCTCGCGCAGAGGGCACCTCCCAGCAGCCAGGGTACAGCGTGCCCGGTCTGGAGCTCCTGCCCGCTCCCTTCTCTGTGGTCTCAGGCAGGGACTCTCCTGGCTCTGAGCAGTAGCCACCCAAGTACAGGTCCCCCGGTGTCCTGTCCCCCGTCCATGGGCTACTCCGCTGCTGCCTTGGCTTCGGGTAGGACAAGGTGGCTTGGACTTGAGAGCCTCGTGTGTTGCAGTGACCAAGCAGAGGGACACGGAGATGGGCCAGCAGAGCCTCCTCTTCCAGGTGAGCTGAAGCCTGAGCCCTGTCGTGAGGGGAGGGTCCCTCGCAGGGCGGTGCTACCACCTGCCGTGTCCCCGCAGATCGACTACCCTGAGATCGCCGAGGGCGTCACGCCTCGCCACCGCTTCATGTCCGCCTACGAGCAGAGGATCGAGCCGCCCGACCGGCGCTGGCAGTACCTGCTCATGGCCGCCGAGCCCTACGAGACCATCGCCTTCAAGGTGGTGCACGCGGGGTCCCCCAGCCCTCCTGCCTGCGCCCCAGGTGCCCCTTCGGCACACGCTTGCCTGGGACGAGTGGGGGAGGCCGGGGGGTCGGGGGCGTCCTGAGGCCGGTGCTCCTGGCATTAAGAGGCTCTCGTGGCCAGGCTGCTCAGGGATCCCCTAACCTGATCCTGTAACTTGGGCCCCGCAGACGAGAGCACGAGCCGCTCCTTCCCCAGGGCGGTGGCCTTGCCAAGTAGTGGGGCTAGTCTGTTACCCCAGAACCAAATCCTGTCCCAATTGGGCCTTTTCTGGGCCAAGGGGCAAGTCCCTGCAGGCCTGGACGTGTCGGCTGCGGTGGTCCTGAAGGCCGCCCTCTGTCCCCTCCTGACACAGGTGCCGAGCAGGGAGATTGATAAGGCCGAAGGCAAGTTCTGGACTCACTGGAATCGGGAAACCAAGCAGGTGAGCCACTCTGGGGCCTTGGATGGCTTTCCTGGCCAGCCTGTCCCTTCACCCAGGGCCCCGAAGGCCTCACTCAGCCTCTCCCGTTCCCTCCAGTTTTTCCTGCAGTTCCACTTCAAGATGGAGAAGCCGCCGGCCCCGCCCAGCCTCCCTGCGGGGCCTCCGGGAGTGAAGAGACCCCCACCCCCCCTGATGAATGGTCTGCCTCCGCGGCCGCCGCTGCCGGAGGCTCTGCCCCCACCACCGCCGGGAGGCCTGCCTCTGCCACCCATGCCACCCAGCGGGCCTGCACCCTCGGGGCCTCCGGGCCCTCCCCAGCTGCCCCCCCCAGCTCCCGGGGTCCACCCCCCAGCTCCTGGGGTCCACCCCCCAACATCTGGGGTCCACCCCCCAGCTCCCGGGGTCCACCCCCCGGCACCGGTGGTCCACCCCCCCGCACCGGTGGTCCACCCCCCGACGTCTGGGGTCCACCCCCCGGCTCCCGGCGTCCACCCGCCCCCATCTGCTGGGGTTCACCCCCAGGCCCCAGGGGTGCATCCACCGGCTCCTACGGTACACCCCCAGGCCCCTGGGGTCCACCCCCAGGCCCCTGGGGTCCACCCACCGGCCCCAGGGATCCACCCCCAGCCTCCTGGGGTCCACCCCCCACCTCCTGGAGTCCACCCATCAGCTCCTGGGGTCCATCCTCCAGCTCCTGGGGTCCACCCCCAGCCTCCTGGGGTTCACCCCTCAAATCCTGGGGTCCACCCCCCCACTCCCATGCCCCCCATGCTGAGGCCTCCCCTGCCCTCCGAAGGCCCTGGGAACATTCCGCCCCCTCCCCCAGCCAACTGAAGAGCGGCCCCTTTTCCAGGCCAGCCCCATGTGGTGCGTTCTTGTGTGCTCTGTCGGAGCGGAGTGCGGTCCTCTTGTACGGCCCGTGTCGCGTCCTCAGTGCTCATTAAACGTCTGCCCCAATGCCCGGACTGGACTGCTGTGTCGGCAGCTGGGGGGCCACGGAGCCGTGGCGTGGGCCCCCACGTCCTGCTGGCGAACACCTGCTGTGGTCCCCTGCTGCGCGCAGGGGCTGCTTGGGGTTGGGGCGTCGGCGTCCTCATCTTTGTGTCCCTGTGCCCCATGGGACAGTGCTGGGTGAGGGCAGGCCCAGCCAGCAGCTGGTCTGGGATCTCTTGTGAGGAGGGGAGAGTCGCAGCTGCCCGCCCTCCCACAGTGTGACCGAGCACTCGGGGAGCCCCAGCTGGGCCAGTGGGCCACCCGCTGCCCAGGCCCCCCTGCCCGGCGGTCTGAACACTGGAGACACGGGGTCCCCAGCAGAGCCTTCTGCCCGGTCCTCTGGGACATCCCTCTGCCCTGGTCCAGGCCTGCCCCCCCCACCCTGTCCCCCGGATCCCAGAGCTGCTGATAGTCTGGGCCGACACTCCCGCCTCCAGGCTGCTGCTCGTCAAGGACAGACGTATGACAAGTCGGTCACAGGCTGCGCCTCCTATCAGCGTGAGGAGACAGGCAGTGTGGTCAGAACAGAGGAGGCTTTGAGCGCTTCCTGGCTTGCCCTGGCCTGTGCTGGGGCGCCAAGCACCGGTCCCCAAGGTCACAGCCCAGGAGGAGGTGGGGCCCATCTCCCGCACAAACAGCCTGGCCTCGGGCATATAAGCCAGAGCCGCCCAGCCCCTCCCGCAGCCAAGATGCGGGCTCTGCTGCTCCGGCTACTGGCCCTGGTCCTGTGGGTGACGGGGTCCCCGCGGGGAGCCAGGGCCCCTGCCTTGCCCGGAGAGCCAGGCATGGGCACGGAGGGGCTCATCTTCCACCAAGACTGGGACTGGCCGCCAGGGAGCCCACAAGACCCCCTGTGCCTGGTGACCCTGGACCAGAGCGGCAACAGGAGTGGCGCCCCGCTTCGGGTGGTGGGGGTGCTGAGAAGCTACGAGCACGCCTTCCTCGAAGCTGTGCAGCGGGCACACTGGGGTCCCCGCGACCTGGCCACGTTCGGGGTCTGCACCGCCAGCGCGGGGCAGCCGGCACTGCTCCCTCTGCAGCAGCTGCAGGCCTGGCTGGGGGAGCCCGGGGGGCGGCGGCTGGCGGTGCTGCACCTGGAGGAAGGTATGTGGGGGGCTGTGACCTGCTGCTGAGCGGAGGATCTGCCCCTGGTCCCCTGGAAAGGAGATGTCCACACCAGACCCCTCCCCAGCTTCCCCCATGGCCCAGAGGCGGGTGCGCTTGGGCTCCTGTGGAGGCTCTAAATCCCCAAAGCTGGGCTCCCGGACCTGCCCCTTCCCGCCCTTCCCAGGGAAGGAGCCCAACGGAGGGGCTGGTCCAGCCAAGGCGGCCCTGGTGTGAGAGCTGGCCTGTCCCCGGGAGCCACTGGAGGAATGGGCTGCCCCCAATGAGAACCCCAGGCGGAGACCCCAGGGAGCCCAGCATGAGCGGCCTCACCACTCCCCACCCCCCGCCGCTCATTCCTCTGGGCGACCCGTGCTGGGGTGTCAGACCTCTCCCACCAGGTCCCCAAGGCTCCCAGTTGGGCCAGGGGCTCTCCCTGCAGGAATGCAGGGTGGGTGCGGGAAGGGGGCTGGCTCCAGGGCCTCAGGTGTCGTCCCCTCCCTGTCCGTCCTGGCCACAGTGAGATGGGAGCCCGTGGTCACACTGAAGTTCCAGGCGCCCCCACCCGGAGGAGCCGGTCCCCTGGAGCTGGCGCTGCTGGTGCTGTACCCCGGGCCTGGTCCGGAGGTCACTGTCACGGGGACCGGGCTGCCAGGCACCCAGGTACCAGGGCACCCAATGGGGCAGTTCCTGGGCCTCCAGGAGCCCTCGCCCAGCAGAGGAGAGGGTATGGAGGTGGTGGATTCGTTGTTTTTTTTTTTAAAGATTTTATTTACTTGTTTATTGGGGAGAGAAGGAGAAGCAGGCTCCCCGCGGGGCAGGTAGTGGGATGCGGGGCTCCATGCTGGGACCCTGGGATCATGACCTGAGCCGAAGGCAGACGCTTCACCAATGGAGCCCCCCGGGCATCTCGGGAATGGGGTTTTTAACCGCGCGGAACAAGGTTCCGAGTGTCCTGGGTGGGCAGCGGGCACCCTCGCCGCAGCCAACTGGGCTAGGTCTCCCATCTCCACAGAACCTTTGTTGGGCCCGGGACACGCGCTACCTGCTGCTGGCCGTGGAGCTCCCAGCGGGGGCCTGGCACAGCCCTGGGGTCACCCTGACCCTGCAACCCCAAGGAGATGGTAGGCTCTCAAAGACGGGGAGCTGGCAAGGGTGGGCTGCCCTAGTTCCTCAAACGCTGAGCCGCCCGGGGGTCGCGCCCTTCCAGGTGCCCCCCTGAGCACCGCCCAGCTGCAGGAGCTGCTGCTCGGCCCCGACCCCCGCTGCTTCACGCGGAAGACCCCGGCCCTGCTCCTGCTGCCTCTGCCCGGGCCCACTCCAGTGCCCGCGAGAGGCCTCCTGGACCAAGTGCCCTTCCCGCCACCCAGGTGTGTGCAGGTCCAGCGGGGGGGGGGGGGGGGGGTGCGAACGGGAAGAACCTCGCCCCTGCTCACGCCTCCCAGCTCCGCCTTCCAGGCCCTCTCAGGAGCAGGAGCCCGAGGAGCCGCCGCCCAGCGCAGACCCCTTCCTGGAGACGCTCACGCGCCTGGTGCGCGCCCTGCGGGGGCCGCCAACCCAAGCCTCGCCGCCGCGCCTGGCCCTGGACCCGGGCGCGCTGGCCGGCTTCCCGCAGGGCCTCGTCAACCTGTCGGACCCCGCGACCCAGGAGCGCCTGCTCGACGGCGAGGAGCCGCTGCTCCTGCTGCTGCCGCCTCCCGCCACGGCCACGGCCACGGCCACGGCCACGGCCACGGCTGGGGACGCCGCGCCGCTTAGGAGCCCCGAGTCCGGGCCCTGGGCCGCGGGCCTAGCGCACCGTGTGGCCGCCGAGCTCCGGGCCGCGGCTGCCGAGCTGCGCGGGCTCCCGGGCCTGCCCCCCGCCGCCACGCCGCTGCTGGAGCGCCTGCTCGCGCTGTGCCCCGGGGCCCCGGGGGGTTCGGGCGGCCCCGGCGGCCCGGGCGGCCCGCTGCGCGCGCTGCTGCTGCTCAAAGCGCTGCAGGGTCTGCGCGCCGAGTGGCGGGGGCGCGAGCGGAGCGGGGCGCCGCGGGCACAGCGCAGCGCGGGGGCCGCGGCGGCGGACGGGCCGTGCGCGCTGCGCGAGTTGAGCGTGGACCTGCGCGCCGAGCGCTCCGTGCTCATCCCCGAGACGTACCAGGCCAACAACTGCCAGGGCGCGTGCGGCTGGCCGCAGTCCGACCGCAACCCGCGCTACGGCAACCACGTGGTGCTGCTGCTGAAGATGCAGGCCCGCGGCGCCGCCCTGGCGCGCCCGCCCTGCTGCGTGCCCACCGCCTACGCCGGCAAGCTGCTCATCGGCCTGTCCGAGGAGCGCATCAGCGCGCACCACGTGCCCAACATGGTGGCCACGGAGTGCGGCTGCCGGTGACCCCCAGGCGGCCCCGCGGCGCCCGCCCGTGTCTGTCCAGACCCCCGTCCCCCACAATAAAGACCAGCGAGGACCAGCTGGTGTGTACGTGCGCGTGGGCACAGGCGGGGGCTCCTCCTGGCCGCTCTCCCCCAGCGCGGACGCAAGCGTCATCCCCGGTGCCCCCGGCCTCCACTCCCGCCCCCGCCCCGGCCCCCCACCCCCCGCTGGAGGGCCTCCCTTCTCGGCCCTTCAGGCCAAAGGAGCCAGCGACCCTGGGGCTGCAGCTTTCAATTTATTTCGCTGAACCTCGGGGCCACGCACGGCGAGGGGGCCGGTTCCGAGTATTGGGTCCCAGGACCCAGGCCTGGCTCAGTCCCGCCCCTTGCCCGCGCGGTGCTTCTGGCGGCCTGGAGGCCGGTCCTCGTCGGGGCGCCGCAGGGAGTCCCAGGCTTGTCTCCTTTTCTGTCCCGGGTCTCGGGAGTCCTGCGCCCAGTGGCGGTGGCCCCCTTCGCGCACCTCCCAGCGCCGGGGTAGGGCTCCTCGGGGTTCCCTGGCGGCCCGTGGCTTCTCCTGCTTCCGAGGCCGCTCCTCCTTCCGCGGCTTCTCCTTCCGCGGCCGCTCCTCCCTCGGCGGCCTCTCCTTGCGAGGCCTCTCCTTCCGCGGAGGCTCCTTGGGCCCGCGCTTCTCCCCAGCAGCGCTGTCCGCACCCTCCCGCCTGCCGGGAACCTCAGCCTCCTCCTTCGCCGCCGCCGCCGCCTCCTCCGCCTGGGGTGCCGGCGGTCCTAATGGGGGCGCCCAGGCCTTGGGCTTCGGCTGCAGCTGCCAGGCGGGTGGTGCGAGGCGCTGGGGTCAGCGCACACCTGCCCAGCGCGGGGTCCAGGCACCTTCCCCCCGCCGCCCACAGTCATTCAGTGGAAGCGCTTACCGGGGCTGCTGCTGGCTCCGGGGCAGAGCTGGGCGGTACCCATGGCTCAGGGACAGCCGCAGGGACGTCCGCTTCCCCAGCCACAGCATCTTGGAGGGGAGCGGAGTCAGCCCAGGCGGGGAGGCGGGGAGCTGCAGACCAAACCCGCCGCCCAGCCCTCCCCCCTGGAGCCCCGTCTGCCCTCCTGACCTTCGGGGCTGTAGCGCCCCCTTCCCTCCACATCTCCCTCGTGCCAGTTGCAAAAGGGCAGGCCCCGTTCCTCCGTGGGCTGTGGGAGCTCCCTGGCACATACCCCCCAAAGGGGGCTCATAGGGCCAGTCCTGGGGGGCAAGGACCTGCTCACCCACGGAGGAGACAGGTGTGCTGAGATACAATCTGGGAGAGGAAGGGCCCCCGGAGGAGGAGGCACTTTCTCCCCCAGCCAGCACAGAGGAAGGGCGCGCAAGGTCAGTGGCTGAACGGGGGTGCACAAGGTGGGGCGCTTGGGGGACCGAGGACCCCTCGCAGAGACCATGCCAGGGAGAAGGGGACCCCCCGGGGGAGAGCCAGGTATAGAAGACACCCTGCCTCCGGAGGGGAGGTACCAGCCCAACCCTTGGGAGCACGTGAGCTTCCCTGGGAGGGCCTGCGCCCAGGCTCACCACGGCACAGCTGGAAGGCTGACCCCAGCAGCGCCACGAATGAGGCCAGCACCAGACACTTGTTGAGGGACAGGTCTCCCCAGGGCAGCTCATCACTCAGGGCTGGAGCCGGGGGTGGCGGTAGCCGCTGCGGGGGTGGCGAGGCCTGTGCCTTCCTGCGCACGGGGCTCCGGGGCGCTGCGGGGAGCAAGGGGTGGGCTGGACGCGGCCCCATGGGGCTCTGCCCTCCCTGCCTGAGGCCCTGGGCGGGGGGGTGAAGCCGCGCGTGCGTCAGAGCCTCACTGGGATGCGGGGGATGCTCTAGAAGGTGCCGGCTGAAGCCCAGGAGCGCCTCACGTTGTGTCATCACGAATTCGCGAGGCTTCCAGCCCTGTTAGTTACGGCTGGTGACACGGGACTGAAGACAACCAGCAGCCCCACTGCACCCTGTTCCCCTCCCCCCAGATCCAAGGACCCAGCCCAGGGCCTGCCCCCCCCCCCCCCGCTTGCTGGGCCATACCCACTCCCCCACCTCACCCCTGCCTTCCGCAAACCTACTTGCTCCTGCTTTCAGCCTCTCTTTCCCAGGTCCTGGGGCCACTTTGGCCACAGGCTCCTTTTCTGTCTTCTTGGGCCTGGCATCCACACTGCCTGGAGGGCTGCCCTCAGCTTGAGAAACCTATGAGAAGCCATGAGTGGCCCGGGCTGTTTCTTCCCCTTCTTTCCTCCAAGGGAACCCGAACCCTTCCCATGGGCCAGAGAGAGCCACCCCTCTGGGCAGCGTGTCCCTGACTCCAGGGACATCCCACACGGTAACCCCAGGGCCCCGGCTACTCACATGGGGCCAGCTGCTAGAGTCGGCCAGCCTGGGCGTCGCTAGTGGAGGAAAAGAGGGAGAGTCAAGGTTGTGAGAGCCCCCCAGGCACACCCCACCCCCTGCGGGGCTCTGCTGGGCCAGGGGTGGGGGATCCCTCCCATTCCACAGATTAGAAAGCAAATGGGCTCAGAGGCAGTCCTGCCCAAAGGCCACACGGCACTTCGCTGGCAAGCTAGGATTTGAATCTGGCCCTGCGTGGCCTCTGACCTGTATCTCTGGGGCTCCTTACATATCCCCCAAGGCACGAATGGACACGGGTTGAAGACAAGGAGCAGAGTTGGAGCTGGCCCAACGTGGGAGTCTTAGTCCTGGGTCTGCCAGTTAGCCACCCGCTGACCATTTAGCCACCCGGCTCAGCTGGTGGCCGGGGGCGGGGCTCCGTCCTGCCCGAGCCCCTGTGGGTACCTCGAGCCCTGCCCTCCGGGGGCTGCTCAGGGCAGGGGTCGGCCAGCATGGAGAGGTCCTCGCCTTGGCAGCTGCCCAGGCCTCCATCCAGCTCCTGCAGGGCCCTGGTCGTCATGGAGATGTCTGACCCTGGGATCCTTGGGAGTTGGGGGGCAGCGGCTGGAGAGGAGGCGTCTTGCATCAGACGTGTCTTGCATTGGCTGAGCCCCTGCTGTGGGCTGGGCCTGACCTGGGGGCACCCCTTGTACGTAGTTGTACGTCAATCACGGTGGGGTGGGCGTGGCCCAGCGCCCACACCCCACCCCCGCCCCCTCCCTGTGCTGGGACCCCTCTCTGAGGTGCGGAGGTTGCTGGGGCCCCTGAGAGGGCTGGGACCCACCCAAGGTCACACACAGATGAGCTAAGACGGCCCAGACCAGAACCCTTGGCCCCAGGGTCGGCTCAGGTTCTCTGAGACCAGACACTATTTTTACCCAGTGCCGGAGGCCTGGGGAACAGGCAGATGTGCCTCCAGGCCCCTCCCGGACTTTTGCTCCCGGGTCTTTGAACCGTCCCAGCCGGCCGTTCCTGGCACCCCAGACCCTGGCCCCTAAATCCAGAAGCTCAGGCTGTAGCCCCCCCCAGGACGGGCCTCACTCCGGCCAGGATAGGCAGGGGCGCGGTCCCCCAGGGGCTTCCTGATCCCAGCGCTGGGGCCCCAGACTCCTCCCATGACCCCCACTCCCATAGGACAGATGGGGAAACTGAGTCTCCAGAGAGAGCCATCCGCCAGAGGTCGTAGGCAGCCTGTGGTCACACCCAGCTGAGCCGGCTCCCCACAGCCCTGTTTTGGGCCCCCCGTGCCCCTGGCTGCCAGCGTTAGCATGTTCTGCCGTCTCTGGTCAGAAGAGTGACCCTTCCCCTGGGGCCGGAGCAGGCCTCTGAGCGAGGGGCCCAAATGGGCAGCGGGCAGGTGCCCTTAGGCATGTAGGGGGGCAGTCGCAAGAGCTGGGGGTCCCCGTGGACCTCAGAGATGCCCTCCCCAGACACAAGGGACCGTTCCCCGGCCCAGGCCTCCCCCTGCCCCACTTACTCCACGGCCGCCACAGTGAGCCCGCTGGACAGACGGAGCCCGGGGAGCGTGGCCCCAAGACAGACGGCGACAGGTGTGCGGAGGCCGGGGCGTGGGCCAATCCGCGGGGCGGGCGGTGGCGGGAAGGGGAGGAGGGTGGCGGGGCATGGTGGCTGGGGAGGCCTCCACCCTTGCCGCAGGACTGAGCCTGGGCCAGAGGGTGACCCCCACCCCTGCTCCAGCACAGAGCCACTGCCCCGCTGGCCACAGTGGCCTGGGCGGCTCGCTTCCTGTCCCTGAGCCTCAGAGAAGCAAGTCCTGGAGGTGGGGACAGCACAAAGGGTCACCTTGCTTTCTCCCTCAAATCCGGTCAGCCCGCCTATGAGCCACGAAGCGTGGGCCGGGCTCCCCTGTGGTGAAGCCAACGGGGTACAAGCTCCCGGAGCAGCCAGGGGTGGCCCGTGGGACCCGGAGCCTGAGGGGGGGCCCCATGGGAGAAGCCTGTTTCCTCCTCTAGAACCTGAATTCAAGACCACTCCATAGCCAGCAGCACGGCTGTGCTGCTCCAGAACATTCTGTCACCGGAAAGCAACCCCCTCCCCTTTCACCAACCCCTCCCCCAGCTCCCCCCTGGCCCCCGGCCCCATGAAGCCCCCTTCCCGTCTGTGGAGGAGCCTGGTCTGGACATGTCACACGCGTGGACTCACACCCCGTGTGGCCTCCTGTGTCTGGTTCCCTCCCTGCGCGCCGTGGGCTCGGGGTCCGTCTGTGGGGCCGCGCGTGGGGACCTCGGTCCTGCCCGCAGCTAAGGGATGCTCCCACATGCGGGGGACACGCTGTGTTATCTGTTCCTTGGCATCCAACAGGGCTGGGAGCAGTGGGGGGGGAGTGGGGGCACTGCCCCTCAAGCCCAGTGTCAGATCCTGTCTTTAGAAAATATAAAATGTCAATATTTCATTCATCGTTGGATTTTTATGCATTAATTTTTTTTTATTGTGGTAAATCCACGTAACATGAACCACACCACTTTTCTCTTCCGAGCGCACGGCTCAGCGGCGGGAAGCACACTCCCCCGTCCTGCAGCCACCCTCCGTCTCCAGAACCTTCCATCCCCCGCAAGGAGACTCTGTCCCCACGAAGCACAGACTCCCCACCCCGGACCCAGCCCTGACTCCCACCCCGTCCTCTCTGTCTGTGTGGACGAGACTCCTCTGGGGCCCTCCTGGGAGTGGGGTCCCGCGGGACGGGTCCTTCTGGTCTGGCCGCACTCATAGAGCCCCGTGTCCTTGGGGTCCCTCCGCGTCATGGCAGGAGTCAGGGTCCCCCCCAATCTGAGGCTGGACCGTGTTCCTGCGTGAGGATGGACCACGCCGCGTGTGTCCGTCTGTGGCTGTGGACGGACGCTGGGCGCGGGTCACGTTGCTGTGTACACGGGCGGGCAAACGGCTGGTGCATCCGGCCTTTCCCTTCCTAACACTGGCTTTACAAGACCTTCTGGACCAGGCTGGTCACCGGGAATATTAAAATGTGTGAAGATAACCCAAGGTTACATAACAATAAATTCTGAGTGGCGCAGTGTCCTGACTCTTGGTGTCAGCCCAGGTCCTGTTCTCAGGGTTGTGGGATCGAGCCCCGAACCAGGCTCTGCGCTCAGCGGGGCGTCTGCTTGAAGTTTTCTCTCCCTCTGCCCACCCCCCGCCCGCTCGTGTGTGCGTCTACACTCTCTCTCTCTCTCAAATAAATAAATACATCAGGGGCGCCTGGGAGGCTCAGTCGTTAAGCCTCTGCCTTCCGCTCAGGTCATGATCCCGGGGTCCTGGGATCGAGCCCCGCATCGGGCTCCCTGCTCAGCGGGAAGCCTGCTTCTCCGTCTCCCTCTTCCCCAGCTTGTGTTCCCGCTCTCACTGTGTCTCTCTCTCTGTGTCAAATAAATAAGTAAATAAAATCTTTAGAGAAAAAAAAAAGCAAAGATCTGGTGAGACACAGGCCCGTATATGTCTAGTGTCCTCAGCAAACGTGCACTCTCTTGGCTTTATACGTTTCTTTCTTTCTTTCTTTCTTTCTTTTTTAAAGATTTTACTTATTTATTTGACAGACAGAGATCACAAGTAGGCAGAGAGAGGGGGGGGGGAAGCAGGCTCCCTGCTGAGCAGAGAGCCTGATGCGGGGCTTGATCCCAGGACCCCGGGATCATGACCTGAGCCCAAGGCAGAGGCTCAACCCACTGAGCCACCCAGGCGCCCCTACTCTGCATCTTATTTTAAGGTCGCACGCAGGTACGGACCTGCTTCAGCGTGAACTAGAGCCACCGCGTGTGGCTGAAGTTCACACGCCACCGGCTGCCGCGGACCCAGATGCAGAAGGTTCGCTTCGCTCCGTGTGGGAGCTCCCCGGGGGCCGCTGGGACGAGTGCCCCAATTTAGTGGCTTAAAACCACAGGGATTGATTCTCGACAGTTCCAGGCTCGGAAGTCCTAAAACCCCGGCGTGGGCAGGGCTGGTGTCCCGGGAGCCCCAGGGAGACCCAGATCCTGCCCTTGCCTGGCCCGCGGTCCACTCCGTCCTCCCCACCAGCAGCGCGGGGTCTGCCCGTCTCTGAGACCCCCACCCTCTGCCTCCCTCTCATGAGGGAGAGCTGGGCCCCCCAGGAACCCAGGGTCACCCCCACCTTGGGTCTTGACCTGCCCCCACCTCAAAGTCCCTTTAACCACATGACGTGATTCACCCACACACTCTGGACCTAGGACATGGACGTTTTGGGGGGCTGTTAGACAACTATACTCTGCAAATCCTTTTTCAAAAATCAGAGTGAGACCCCCCCAGCCTCCCTGGCACCCCCAGATACCTAATGTGGCCGTAGTGATTCACCAGGACACGAGACATGGGCTCTTCCCTCCCTGACCCGCTCCCACCACATCTCTGTCCCATCCCTGCGGCTCAGCTCTCGCCGCTTCCAAGAAGCCCTCCCTGATACCCCTCTTTCCTATCCTGCAGTCCAGGGGGCCCTCACCTCTCACAGGCTCCTATTCCCAGCAAGGCCCACCCCGCAGGTCTGGTCTCTCTCTGTGTCCCCAGCAAGCCCAGCCAGCGCAGGCTGCCTTGAGCACCTGACCCGGAAACTTCCTTCCGCCCCGCAGTCCTCCGAGAGTGGAGGTGACCTTCCTCACAGACCCAGCATTTACGGGGGCGCCCAGAATAGACAGAGAAAGGAGGACGTGACATTGGTGGGACACGGGGCAATGACTTGGATGTCCGTGGTTGCCATGACGGGGGGAGTTCCTGGCACCGAGGAGTGGGGGCCAGAGATGTGCTCACCCCCACCCCCATGTCCAGGAGGGCCCCCAGATGTGACCGGCCTGATCATGCATCGTGGGAGTCCATTGCCACCCGAGAACCTGAACGTTGTGTTCAGTCCCCGAGATCCAACTGCGAGCAAACCTTTTGATGCCAGATGACATCTGGAAAGACACTTAGACCCGGCCTTGGGGTTTCCCATCCTGGTGGGGGCAGGTGCCTGGGTCCCCGCCCTGCCCCCACAGCCACCAAAGCCAACGAACATCTTCCTCATGCCAGCTGTCCCCACCTCCCCAACAGCAGGCAGAGGGGGCCATCCCCGAGACCCAGAGCCCGCCCTCCTCAAGAAGACGAGGGACACTGTTCCCACATCCCTGCCAGGTGCTGAGAGCCCTCGCATGCCCTCCGCGCCGGCCCGCACCCTGCCAGTGACTCTCCCCGAGTCCGACGCCCTGCCCCACCTGACCCCACAAGCGCCCCTTTTACTCTTCAACCTCTGCTTCTTTGCAGGTTGCTCAACTTGTTTGTGTTACCAGGAAGCGACATCTTGCCCCTTCCCACCCACAGTGATCCCAAATTAAAGAGCACATTGGCCAGCAACAGCGCAAAGCCCGCCGATGAAGTGGGGGACCCTTCCCATCCGAGTCTTGGGTCTCTCAAGGCTCCTGCTGGTTCCCTGTAGCTGAGGAGGGCTCCAGACTCTGCCCCTGCAGGGGAGGCACTCTGGTGGACATCTCACTGGTCCGGGTGCTTCCTGGGCAGTGGACCAGAGACGGTCTTGAACCTACTGGTGCTGAGGGTCAGCTGTGGTCTCTGTCACTTTCTGGCCGCAGGCATGGGGGGCAAACACCCTATGACCCAGTGACCAGTGGCCAGTCTGGATTCTGGACTCTTGGCCCAGAGTCGCTTGTCTGTGCGAAACACTGGGGAACCCACAAGAGGCAGAGAACCCAAAAAAGAAACAAACGAAAAACCCAACCAGATTTCAAAGTGCAGAAGCTCTTCCAGCCTCAAGAAGACAGGGCCTGAGTCATAACAAGACACCAGTCCCACAGAGAGTGACGGACACGGCCGCCCCTGCCAGTGTGGGTGGGCTGGAGGGCGCCTTTGCAACGAAAGCGTGCCCCTCTGCGCAACGACTGGAAACCATTGGAAATCAAAGCGAGCATCCACTTGTTTTCTTTTCTTTTTTAAGATTTTATTTATTTATTTGAGAGAGAGACAGTGAGAGAGAGCATGAGTGAGGAGAAGGTCAGAGGGAGAAGCAGACTCCCCGTGGAGCTGGGAGCCCGATGCGGGACTCGATCCCGGGACTCCGGGATCATGACCTGAGCCGAAGGCAGTCGTCCAACCAACTGAGCCACCCAGGCGTCCCCAGGAATCCACTTGTTTTTAAGTTTCACCACAGGCTGCAATGCTACACAAAGTCAAGGATTAAATATTCTTTCCCAGAACAATTCCTTGGCGCTGGCCCAACACACGCAATTCTTAGAGTTTTGGTGGCATTCTCGTAATGCGTGTTTGGAAGCTGCAAATAAGACATTTTTACGTGGAATTACTGTATGAATATAAATACTGCATTTCCTCCTGGCAAGGAATTAATAAGACACACGGATTCAGCAGACCTCCTGTGCAGACTAAGCTCCTGTGGGTTTTGCAATCATTCAAGGTCTCTTTGGGGAAAGCTTGTGTCTCTAACCCAGATGGACACAGCAGATTGAAATAAAAATGAGATAAAAACGAGAGGCATGAATTGTGAAGACAAAGAAACATACAAGAGTTGCTCCAGTTCCGCCTAACTCTCCAGACCCTCCCTTTGTGCCTGAAAAGCAAAATCAGGAAAGGAAGCAGGACCTGCAAGCTCTGCGCTCCACTGGCACCCCCCGGAACCGCTCCCACCTCTGGTTCTGGACTCTTTCTTGCCTGGGCTGGTGGTGCTCACCCAGGAGGGGGTCTCTGTGGACCCGGGAGGGGTCTGCGCTGACCTGGGACAGGTCTGTGTTGACTGGGGAGGGGTCTCCGCTGACGGGAAGGGGTCCTCGTTCACTGGCCGGGGGTCTGCACTGACCCGGGAGAGATCTGCGTTCACCCAGGAGGAGTCTACATTGACCAGGGAGGGTTCGGAGTTCACCGGGGAAAGGTCTGCACTGACCCAGGAGGGGTCTGCGTTGGGTTCCACATTCACCGGGGAGAAGTCTGCGTCCACCAGGGAGGGGTCTGCGTTGACCGGGGAGGAGTCCACGCTGACCGGGGAGGGGTCTACACTGACCCGGGAGAGGTCTGCGTTCACCGGGAGGGGTCCGTGTTGACCCGGGTGGGGTCTGTGTTGACCGGGGAGGGGTCCGCGTTGACCAGGGAGGGGTCCGCGCTGATCTGCGCTGACCTCGGAGAGATCTGCGTTGACCGGGGAGGGGTCCGCGCTGACCGGGGAGGGGTCTGCGTTCACCGGGAGTGGTCCGTGTTGACCCGGGTGGGGTCTGCGTTGACCGGGGAGGGGTCCGCGTTGACCAGGGAGGGGTCCGCGCTGATCTGCGCTGACCTGGGAGAGATCTGCGTTGACCGGGGAGGGGTCCGCGCTGACCGGGGAGGGGTCTGCGTTCACTGGGAGGGGTCCGTGTTGACCCGGGTGGGGTCTGCGTTGACCCGGGAGGGGTCCGCGCTGACCAGGGAGGGGTCCGCGCTGATCTGCGCTGACCTGGGAGAGATCTGCGTTGAATGGGGAGGGGTCCGCGCTGACCGGGGAGGGGTCTGCGTTCACTGGGGAGGGGTCCGCGCTGACCCGGGAGGGGTCTGCGTTCACTGGGAGGGGTCCGTGTTGACCCGGGAGGGGTCCGCGCTGATCTGCGCTGACCTGGGAGAGATCTGCGTTGACCGGGGAGGGGTCCGCGCTGACCGGGGAAGGGGTCTGCGTTCACTGGGAGGGGTCCGTGTTGACCCGGGTGGGGTCTGCGTTGACCCGGGAGGGGTCCGCGCTGACCAGGGAGGGGTCCGCGCTGATCTGCGCTGACCTGGGAGAGATCTGCGTTCAGCGGGGAGGGGTCCGCGCTGACCGGGGAGGGGTCTGCGTTCACTGGGAGGGGTCCGTGTTGACCCGGGTGGGGTCTGCGTTGACCGGGGAGGGGTCCGCGCTGACCAGGGAGGGGTCCGCGCTGATCTGCGCTGACCTGGGAGAGATCTGCGTTGACCGGGGAGGGGTCCGCACTGACCGGGGAAGGGTCTGCGTTCACTGGGAGGGGTCCGTGTTGACCCGGGTGGGGTCTGCGTTGACCGGGGAGGGGTCCGCGTTGACCAGGGAGGGGTCCGCGCTGATCTGCGCTGACCTGGGAGAGATCTGCGTTCAGCGGGGAGGGGTCTGCGTTTCTCTGGGAGCAGGACTGTTGGCTGAGCTCGGAAGCGACACGCTCCATGTCATTAAACACGAGTGTCTTGAGCATGAAGGTTCTCTTCAGCCGCGGCGGTCCGGAACCGAGCAAGACCGAACCCAGAAACCCACCGCGGGACCGACCCTTCCGAGGTTACCACGGAAAGGCATTTCACCCCGTGGGGCGGGGGCTCTGGGACCCCCGCCCGCGAATACGAGGGCCTCTCTCACCCCGAGCCTCCCGGAAGAGGGGGCCCCGCTTGGGGCAGGGACACTAGCGAGGGCGACAAGGGCCACGGCGGAGACGTCGCCACTGCCAGCACCCGAAGTCCCGTAAGGCGCTGCGCCCCCCGACCCCAGGCCCCGCTGATGGGGGCGGGGCGCGTACGCGGCGCTGCGGACGCCACGGCGCCCCGCCTCCCGCGCCCGCAGAGAGTCGCCATTGGTGGAGGGGGCGGTCCCCGCGGAGGTCCCGCCCCCACCCCGGCCGTCCGCCAGTCAGACGCCGAGGGGGGCGGGCACGTCCGGAGCTGTCGGGGGCCCCGCGGCCCCGCCCCCTCGCGCGTCCGCGTTCCAGGCGGCGTGGGGGCGTGGCCCGGGCGCGGCGCCTATAAAGGCGGGCGGCGGCGGCGGCGCCATTTTGCGAACGGCGAGCAGCGGCGGCGGCGCGGAGACGCGCAGCGGAGGTTTCTGGTTTCGGACCCCAGCGGCCGGATGGTGAAATCCTCCCTGCAGCGGATCCTCAACAGCCACTGCTTCGCCAGAGAGAAGGAGGGGGACAAAGCCAGCACCGCCGTCCACGCCGCCCGCGCCATGCCGCTCCTCAGCCTGCACAGCCGCGGAGGCCGCAGCCGCGAGAGGTGAGCGCCCCGCCCCCGCCCGAAGCTTCCAGAAGCGCCGCCGCGCAGGCCCGCGGGGAGCCGGCCGCGGGGGGCCCGGAGCGCGGCGTCCGTCCCCGGGTCGAGGCCTCATCGCGGCGGGGGCGGGCGCTCCGGGGGCTCGGGGCCCGGCGGGGCGGGGGGGGGGGGGCGGGCGCGGCCTGACGTCGTGGCCCGGGGGGGGGGGGTGGGGACGCGCGGGGCGCCCTTGGCCGCGCCTCCGCCGGGGTCCGGCGGCCGCCCCCTCCCCTCGGCGGCGCGCCCGCGGCAGGTGCGCGTCCCCCCGGCGGGCCGCGGACGGGGCCGGGCTCCGAGCCGTGAAAATGGAGGCGGCGTTGGGGCCTGTGGGCCCCGCGCGGCAAATGGCTGCTGGCGGCGCCGGGCGCGCGATGGCGAGAACCTCCCTGGGGGCCGCGGGCCGCGTCCGCCGCCGTGACGCACGCCGGGCCCGCGGGGGCGTGCGGGAGGGGCGCGGCGGGGGGTGCGACGGGGGGCGGGCGGCGGGCGGCGGCGGGGCTCCCGCGCGGGGCTGAGCGCGTCCTGCCGTGGCAGGGCCTCCGCCGCCTGCTGCAGTCCCCTGGGTCCGGGGCCTCGGTGGTGCTCCTGATGTCCCTCACCCACCGCTGAAGATCCCAGGTGGGCGAGGGAACAGCCAGAGGGATCACAGCCCTGCGGCCGCCGCCGTCCTCTACGCCGTGAGTACCGCGCGGGGCGGGCGGGGGCGGGCGGGGGCGGGGGCGGCCTGCGCGGTGCCCGCGGCGGCCGTGCGGACCGGCCTCCCTCCCGCAGGACGAGCGGCTGCGCGTGACCGAGGAGCCCGCGTCGCACGGCCGGACGAGGATTCTGAACGCGCAGACGCGGCTCTCGGGCTCCCGGCGCGTGGACTGGAGGGCGGTGCTGCGCGGCGGCTGCCTCTACGTGGAGATCCCGGGCGGCGCCCTGCCCGAGGGCAGCAAGGACAGGTGGGCCGGGGCGGGGCGGGGCGGGGCGGGGCGCGGGGACCCCGGGCCCGCGGGCGGGGCGGCCCCGCTGACGCCGGCCCTTCAGCCTCGCAGTTCTCCTGGAGTTCGCGGAGGAGCAGCTGCGCGCCGCCCACGTCTTCGTCTGCTTCCCCAAGACCCGCGACGACAGAGGTGCGCGGGGGCCGGGCGGGGGCGCGGGGGCCGGGCGGGGGGCCGGGGGCGCGGGGGTCGGGCCGGGGGCGCGGGGGTCGGGCGGGGGGCCGGGGGCGCGGGGGTCCGGCCGGGGGCGCGGGGGCGCGGGGGTCGGGCCCGGCCCGCGGCGCTGACTCGGTTTCCCCCGCAGCCGCCTTGCTCCGGACCTTCAGCTTCCTGGGCTTTGAGATGGTGAGACCGGGGCATCCCCTCGTGCCCAAGAGACCCGACGCTTGCTTCATGGCCTACACGTTCGAGCGGGCGTCTTCGGGCGAGGACGAGTAGCGGCGGCGCCCCTGCATCGCGGTCCCTTCGCGTGTCGCGCTCCCGGGCGGCGGGAGCGGCCGCGGCGCCGGGTTTGTGCGCGCGGTGGTTGTGCAAATAAACGCGCGCTGCGGATCGGCGGCGCACTGTCGGGGTCCGGCGTGTGTGTGACACTGAAGTCTCTGCTTTAATTCTAAATAAAAGTTTATATTTTACTCTTCGCTGCTGGTCGGGGTGATTCCGGTGGTCTGCGCGGGAGCGTCCCGGCGGCGCGGGAGGCCGCGGTCTGGATCCCGGCCGGCCGGGTCGCTCTGGCGCCCGAAGACCTGAATAAACGTGGTGACGCCTCCGCACCTGTGTTGGCTTCGTGCTGTTCCCCCGGGCGCTGACCCCGCCCCGTGCCCCAGGACCCCAGGGCTTGGGACGGATGGGGGCGCGGGTGTGCCGGGTTCCGAACTGCGTGACCCCCTCCCGTGGGGGGGAACCACCGCACCCCTGTGGGGCAGCCCGGTTCCTGTGGGGTCTGATGCGTGGCGGACCGGGACCGGCTGCCTCCCCTCAGGTTTTCAGTCCTTCCGGCAGCCCCAGGAGGCCCTGGGTGGCCGACCGCCCCACCCCAGCTGGGTCTGCTGCTCCCCGGCCCTTATCTGGGACGGCCACTGCTCCCCGCTGGCAGAGTTCCCGCTGGCCCCGAGCAGCCTCCCCTCTGGTTCTGTGGGTCCGTGTGGGGTGGGGCTGAGGTGCAGGCCTGCGCCTGGACTTGGGCGTCCCCGTCCCCGCCTGTGTGGGCTCCCGGGACGCCAGCAGCCCCCGGGGAGGGCCTTGCAGGGCTGCTACGGTGGGGGGGGCAGGTGGGGGGGTCAGAGCGGGGATGTGGGGTCTGGGACCCGCAGAGGGTCAGCGGGGCTCAGGGGGGTTCCCGAAGGCCTACGACGGGCAGGCCTGCCGTGCCACCTGCTGGCCGCATCTGAGCACGGCCGAGGTGGACGCTGGAGCCTGGGCCACAGCGGGAAGAGGGGGCATCCTTCATGGAGCAGGACGGGTACCCGCAGGGATGGCAGTGTGTCTGGGGATGGGGCCGGCCCTCAAAGGTCGAAGGGACAGAGCCAGGCAGCACACCAGTCTGGGGGCAGTGCAAAGGGCTTTGGAGTTGGGGTGTTGAAGGGTACAGAGGAGTCTGAAGCAGATGAGTAGAGACGGGCAGAGTGATCCAGGGGCAGAAACCACGTGGGCAAGTCCTGGAGGTCAGGCGGGCAGTGAGGCCGGAGGGACTGGCCAGAGGGAGCGTCGGGAGCCTTGGAAGGAGCCCCACTCTGTTCCGAGGGCACTGAGCAGCCCTGGTTGTCCCTGGGAGTTAGCCGTGAGGGGGAGGGGAAGTGAGGGGGCATGACGGAGGCCCCAGAGGCAAGGGCGGTGGGACCCCTCGGGGCCTTTTCCAGAGGCATAGACTGAGACCCCGTTCTCTCCCTTAGGGTCCCAGTCGAGACTTCCTTGCGGGTGTTCCATCGTCCTGGGCGTTTAAACAGCTGCTGCGGGTTAAGCCTGGCTCTGGGGGAAGCTCCTGGGGGAGCTCAGAGCCTGGGGGTGACGCGGTCAGGGGGCAGGCCGTGAGATAAATACCTCCAGGCGGTGGTCGGTGCTCTGGGGGCAGGCACGGGGAGGAGCGACTTGATTTGCTTAGAGGAGGTGAGATTCGGGGTCTGGCGGAGGGAACAGCCCATGCAGAAGCTTGGCAGCTGGACAATTTAATTTCACGGAGGAAGAGCGCGGAGGCCACGGTGGGTGGGGGAGGCCGAAGGCATGGGACCCCGTGGCGACGCTTGGGCAGGTGAGTTCAGACTCCTCTGAGGCGGGCTGTGCTGGGGGGCTGGGCGTCTCGGGTTCTAGGAGCTTCCCCTCCCCCTGGAGACGCCAACCAGGTCTAGAGTCACAGTCACTGGCCATCCTGGGCACAACGGGTGCTCCGGGGCAGGAGATGGAGAACAGCGTCACCTCCTCACCGTCTCGGTGACCCTCAGACTCCAGCACTAGAGGGACAGCCTCGCCTCTGCTGGAAGCTGGGGGGAGGGGTCCCATACTCACACAGACCTTGGTGGACAGGGAGTGGCCACAGCCAGTAGAGGTGGGGGTTGTCCTGGCGTCAGAAAGCCTCTGGAGGCACTGGTCATTAGCCCCAGCCCCCGGCTTCCAGGGGAGGACTTGGGCCCAAGACCCCGGCGTAGAAAGGGGGCCGTGTGTCCACGGTCCTGCACCCTTCTGGCTGTTTCTGGAAGAGGGCGTCCCCTCTATCGTGGAGGCGGTCCCCACTGGCCTTCTGGCGCCAGGCCTGGGAAGGGTGCCTACCTCTCGGGGAGGCCCTTGGGAGGCGTCAGTCCCACAGCAGCGCCAGGGCGTGGCCCAGGGAGGCCTCCGTGGCCTCAGCCAGGTACGTGCAGCACAGCCAGTCCTCCAGGCCGGGCGCCTCCCCTGCCGCGGCCCGCTCGGCCAGGTGCAGGACCAGCAGCGCACGGCGCACCTGCAGCCAGGGCCCGAGCGGGGCTCCTTGCCCGCGCAGCGCAGGCCCGGGGCCCCAGAGCAGCACCTGCAGCGCAGCCCGTGCCTGGGCCGCCGAGGGCCGCGAGTGGGCCAGCCGGGCCGCCAGAGTCTCCAGGCCGGCTGCCAAGGGCGTGGCTGAGGGCGCCGCGGGGCCCAGGAGGGCACTGAGCAGGTGGCTCAGCTGCTGCGCGTGGGGGCCCAGGGGGCCCGGGGGCTGGGGGCGGACGCGGCCAAAGTCGGCCAGCAGCAGGCGAGGGGGCCCGGCCGTGGCACAGCCCCGGGGCGCTGCCAGCAGCAGGTTCTCGGGCCGCAGCTCTGCCAGGGCCGCGCCCCGAGCCTCCAGGTGCTCCAGCGCCGACGTGAGCTGCAGCAGCAGCAGGGCCGCGACCCAGGGGAACTCCGCGGGCCGCAGCCTCCTGCCCACCTCGGACAGCCACTGGGTCAGTGTGCGCTCTGGCACCTCGGCCGCCAGTGCCACGGAGCCGCTCCAGGGTGCTCCGGGCAGTGCGTCCTCGGGTACCAGGCCGCACAGCCCCTGCAGGTTGAAGTGTGGGCCCAGCGAGGCCTGCAGCTTCAGGCCCCACGGGTGGGGCTCCTCGGCTCCCGGCTTGGGCACCTGAGGGGCAAGGGGGGGGGGCCGTCAGGGGCCTGAGCGTGGAGACCCCCGCCGGCGCTCTGCCCGCAGAGGCCTTCCCGCCGCCCCTGCTGCGTGTGCTTGGCCTCCAGAAGCAGGAGTTGCAACGTGTTAATTCGCTGTCTGTCGCCAGCATGGTTTCAGGGAAAGCTCCGCTAAGGACGATGGGGTCGAGGGGTCGGACTGCAGCCCCTCAGAGGTGTGAGGAGGCGGGCAGTGTGGGGGCCAAGGGCAAGCCGTCCCAGAGAAACACGACCCAGGCCGGGGTGTCATTGGACGTTCCAGTAGCCACGTTCTGCACCTGCTAACTACGGTGGACACGACAACCCCCATACTCGGTTTAGTCGGAGCCAAGATGTCCAGAAGGTTAGCAAGCAGCCGCCGTGAGCGTCCAGGCTACGGCAGAGCAGGTGTCTCGCTCGGCGGCTCTGTCCTATCCTGAGATCCATCTCGGGGTTGGGGGGTGGGGCAGCCCTGGCTCAAGGCCTCTGAAGCTCCAGCGGCCAGAAGCCCTAGTGCAGGACAGCAAGGCTCTTTCTAGAAGGTCAGAGGAGCACCAGCTCTGGGAATTACATTAGACTCGCCGGGCGGGGTGGGGGCTTCCACGCGGGAGTCAGGGCCCAGCGGCTGTCCCTGACCCGCGCGGCCAGCCGCACTGCCCTTCCTTGCGCTCGGGGTGTGAGGGGGACGGGCCGCCAGCGCAGCCTCACTGCTGAGCATCGTCTGAAAAGTCTGCGTCTGACACGAGTGGCTTCACGGGGATCTGTTTTTTTCTCCCTGAGTGGCGCGTAAAAACGGAAGATCTTATGACAAGGGCGGTGCCGGTCGCGTAGCAAAGCGTGTGTGGGGATTCGGTGGGTAAGGGCGCTTTGGGCTCCGTAGGACAGCTCAGGGCGTGCAGAGGGGCTCGACATGCTGATGGTGGCAGAGACTAGGACTTATTATACGGTGGCCACGGAGCACGGTGGACTGGGTGCAGATGCGGATTGCAGGGCGCCTGGGAGGCGGGGGTTAGGACTCCCTGGCGACGCGCGCATCCACCGCCGCACACCTCGGACACGCGGTTCCCAGGGCTGTGTCCGCGCGTCTGTCGCGGATTAAGACGGGAAGCCCAAGCGGCGTGCGTCCCAGACGACACCCAACGTGGGAGACCGGGGGCGGCTCCGCGGAGCAGGGGCCCGGGCGGGGCTCACCTTGGCAGCCAGCATGTGCCACGCCTCGTCGCCCACCCGCACCAGGCGGTAGTAGAGGGCGTCCCCGCTGTCCACACAGGGTGAGCTGTCCAGGAGGCGGAAGCCGTGGCCGGGGTGACAGGGACCCGGGCGGCCCCCCAGCAGCCGGGCCCGGAGCTGGGCGTGCACGGTACGGAGGCCTTCCAGCTGCTGGGCCTCCAGGAAGGCGCGCACAGCCTCGGGGCGATGCAGGTCGGGCCAGCCGAGGCCCAGCGGGCTGTCGAGCGAGCGAATGTGTGGCTGCGCAGGGGGACCAGGGGCCCATGCTCGGTCGTCGCCGGCCTGGCTCTCGTCCACACTGTGGGACCCCAGATAGGGCCTCCGAGGCTGCCCTGCGGGAGTGGGGCCGGAGCTGGGGGCCCTGTGGGTGGGCAGGGACTGGGTCCTGGCCAGGGTCTTCTTGGGCAGAGGTGGGGGCAGGGGCTGCGGGTCAGCCAAGGGGGGCCTGGATGTCCGGGAGCGGCAGGCCTTGGATGGCAGCAGCTGGGCCCGGACCTCGCCTGATGGTGGGGAGCAGGGAAGGGGTGAGGACACAGGGGCTCGGGCCCCTCAGCCCCCACTGCCCCGTCTGCAGGATGGGAAGGGTGGCCCCGTGGGGTACGGGTGCCCCCGCAGTTCACAGAGGAGCGACGTGTCAGTGGCCAAGACACGTCCAGCCCACACCAGGCGACCCTGTGTCCCTGTGGTGCTCCGGCCAGGTGCCCCGCCTCATCTACGCGGGGAAGCTGGGGCTCCCAGCTGCTCCCTCCCTCAGCAGAGTTTTGTGGGGACTGTGACACTGCGGGTGAGCTAAGCCACCCTCGGGCAGGGGCCTCCCTAAGCCCTCGGGCTCAGCCGCCCGCCCTGCCCCAGTCCTCCAGCCAGGCCCCCCGGGGGCTCACCAAGGTTGCTGTAAGTGGGCGGAGTCGGCCAGGTCGGGGCGTCAGGCCCAGGGGTCTCGGTGGGTGGCTCAGGGCCGCTCATGCTGCAGTGGGGGGGGGTCAAAGTTGGGGACCCGCGGGGGTGGGCCGGTGCGGGGTGCTGATGGTGTGCGTGGGGGAGCAGGGAGCTAGGCGCGGGGGGCAGCCTCGGTCGTCTTGTCCGGACTGGCCTGCTGGTGGCCCTGGGCGGTGTGTCGCCTCCCTGGGCTCCTTTCCCCTGGGTGGGGCAGGAACATCCCGTCTCAACCGTCCAGGGCAGTGAGAAGGACCCTGTGCTTTTGCGACACGGACTGAATAGAAGGTCCAGCTGTGGGGGCCGGGCCAGGGATGGGGGGTCAGCTGGGGGCCTACGACAACACCAGGTCTCCTTCCCAGAGCTGGGCAGCCGGGCCACGCCCCACCCAGACCCCTGTCACCCCGACCTCCACGAGGTGCTGCTTCTGCCCACCCCCCACCCCAGCACCCCTCCAGGAGCCCCTACCTGCAGGACCCGAGTGACGGGGGGCGGGGGCAGTCTTGGGGTCAAACTCCGGGGCCGGCGCTCGGCCCCGTCCAGGCTGACCGGTGGCCCTCAGCCGCCCGGAAGCCCCGTGCAACCAAAGACCGCAGGGCGGGGCGCCCGCTGCATCACTTCCCCAGGCCGTGCTCCCTGCCTGCCCGCAGGGGACGCCTCCCTCCGAGGTGGTTAGGATCCTCTAGGCAGAGGACGTGGCCTGGGCCACGCGTGGGGGGCCGGGGAGGGGGCGACACGGGGACGGTCCCTGCGCTGAGGCTCAGATGACGGACGGCAGTGGGGAGCCAGTCCCGCCGGGGAACCCGGGCAACGCGGGGGCAGCGAGAAACACCCCCAGGCCGGCTCTTTCCTCCCTGGTTTTCACTTCCCCTTCTGCGGGGTCATGGTCACTGGAGCTGCCCCCCGTCCCCGCCCTCTGCCCGCCCAGCCTGGGACCCGGGGCAGGGCTGGCGGGAGCAAGCGTCCGTCTGAGCTCTGGACGGTTCGTCTATGATGGCCACACGGAGAAAAGCACGGTCGGTGGAAACCCGGGGGTCCAGATGCTGGAACTCAGCCATGTTGGGGCTGGAGGTTTGCCGCCGGGCCGC
Source organism: Mustela erminea (assembly GCF_009829155.1). Classification (NCBI taxonomy): domain Eukaryota; kingdom Metazoa; phylum Chordata; class Mammalia; order Carnivora; family Mustelidae; genus Mustela; species Mustela erminea. Next base: position 1,467,391 of record NC_045614.1, read on the forward strand.
GGCGTGAAAGGCGCCCAGCTCCCCACGGCCTCCCCACCCCCTCCGTGAAGGGAAAGCGGAGCCATCCCCTGCGGGCAGAGTTGCGATGGCACAGTCCATGCTGGGCTTCTGTCCCCGCCCCTGTGGTTTGGCTCAGGGGCCGTGAGCGCAGAGGGTAGGGAATTCTCGTGGGGCTCCATGGCCGGGCCGGGCACAGTGATGGGTCCTCGGGGCAGTGCTGGGTGCCCAGGGCCCTGTCTGCGGGGGAAAGCAGGTGCAGCCACAGGTGACCAGGTTCCACACGGGTCCCCGGCCCCGTTCTGGGCAACAGCGACAGACTGAGCTCAAGGCCTTTCCAGCGTGAGGTTCCCTGACTTGATCCTGTGGTCTCCCTTCTCACACTCAGCTTCCCGAGCCTACAGATTGACGGTCTCCATCTGTCACCGGTGGGCGCCCCTTGGGAACCTCACGACAGGAGGAGGGGGGAGGGTGTGGGCTCCGAGGGACAGATTTCGCAACTCCGGGGCGGTCAGGGTGGGACCAGAGGTGCCTGCGCTGCCCACATCCTTCTGAGATCCTTTCCCGACAGGACACCCGTGGGCGCCCCAGCTGGCAGCTGGCTGTGACCTGCCCCTGGGGGAGCGCGTGCTGGGCACCCACCCGAGCACGGAATGTACGGTGAGCATCCCACGTGAGACTGAAGAGACGCAGTGGGCTGTCCGGCCCAGGGCCTCCAGCGCCGCGGGTAAGTGACCTGTCTGTCCGAGAACGCGGCCTGGCGGGGTCCTGCGGGGCGGGGGCTGTTTTATTTGAGACGGATTCTTGCTCGTGGTGGACCGAGGCCAGGAGTTCATTTTCTTGGCTGATCTGGAAGACCGAGTGCCCGGCTTGCCCTTCCGTTTTGTGCCCGAGGGCAGGGCCTCGCTACCTCCAGCCTGGTCCCTGCCCTGCGTGGCGGCGTGGCCAAGCCGGGGCTGGGATGGGGGCCGTGAGTGGGCAGCGGGCTGGGACCGGGGTGACCTCTCCGGGGACTTCTGCTCCCAGGACGGGGCACGGTGGTGGGCTTGCCTGGGGGCAGGCGGCCTGCCTTGGGCGGGCCTCTCCTCCGAGGGCTCCCGGGGGGCCTTCTCAGGCGGGGAGGGCAGAGTGCCCAGCACCCCGCCGAGCCCGAGCCCCGCTGGGTGAGCCTCCCCTGAGGCTCAGGACTGGGGACCTTTGGCCTTGGCCCTAACCCGGGGCTGCCCCACCTGGGACCCATTCCACACTTCTGAGCTCCGGACGGTGGACTAAGAGATCCCAGCTGTTGTAAGCCTCTCAGTTCCCTTCGGGGCGTCCCTGTGCTCGGCTCGGGGACTCCCTGGGGAGGGCAGAGGCTGGAGGGGTTGGAAGAGAAGGGAGCCACACGGAAAGTGGGTCTGCGCCGGGAAATGGCCTTAGAGATGTGCGGTGTGCAGCCGCGGCCGGAGAAACTGGCTCACCATTCCAGCTCCGTCTGGGAGGGGAAACCGAGGCAGGGATGGTCAGTGCCCCCCTCCCGGGCCCAGGCATGCTGACTGGACCCCTGTCCTGTATTTTGGGGGGACCCACAGAGACCCGTGAGTGGCCCGTCCTCTGTTTGGGTTCCTTTCCGCTGGGCCTTGGAAGGAGGACCCTCCGCCCCACCCCAAGAACGAGACGGACTCAGGACCTCCTGGGTCTTGGACCTGGTTTGAACCAGGGAGCTGGGCATCGCTGCGGAGGGGTGGTTTGTCCCGCCGCTGCTGTGGGAGGAGCGGGGAAGGGGGGCTCCGGGAGCTCCAGGGCCAGCGCCTCGCCTAGCAGCTTCCTGGAAGTCAGGCGTGGAGGGTCGCCCACAGCCTGATGCGTCCCCGTCCTGCAGCGCGAGAAAGGACACTTCTTCCCAGCGTCAGATGGGAACCCGGAGGCCTGGAGAGAGGCCCCGAGTGGCTCGTGAGAGGCCGCCCGCGGGCATCTCACCCGGGTCAGAGTCTGCTGACTGGTCTGACCCGGCGTACCTCCTTCCAGAAAGGGTGGATAAAGTGCTTGGTTTAAAAGCCTGCTCTCGGGGCGCCTGGGTGGCTCAGTGGGTTGAGCCTCTGTTTTCAGCTTGGGTCATGACCCAGGGTCCTGGGATCGAGTCCCGCATCAGGCTCTCTGCTTAGCCGGGAGCCTGCTTCCCCCTCTCTCTCTGCCTGCCTCTCTGCCTGCTTGTGATCTCTCTCTCTGTGCCTATTTGTGATCTTTGTCTGTCAAATAAATAAATAAAATCTTAAAAAAAAAAAAGCCTGCTCTATAAAAAACAAAAACACATAAAAAACCCTATTTTTATTTGAGAGAGAGAGTGCATGTCCCTGTGTGAGGGGGCAGGAGGCTCCGGCAGAAAGAGTGTCCCAAGCCGGCTTGCGCTGAGCAGGGAGCCTGACGTGGGGTGCGATCCCAGGACCCCGGGATCACGGCCTGAGCCGAAACCAAGAGCAGACACCTGACCCGTCCAGGCGCCCCTAAAAGCTGCGGGCTCAGTCAGAAAAGCACGTGACTCTTGATCTCTGGGTGTGCGTTCGAGCCCCACGTTAGGGGGAGAGCGGAGTTAAATAATAAACAAATGAACAGACAAATCTTTTTTTTTAAGCTGCCTGCTTTTTCTCCCAGCCCCCCGAAGCAGGGAGACTGCTGGGACCCCCAAGCCTGGAGGGAGGAAGCGCAGCAGGGAGCGCCCCACCTTCCCGCCGCCGGGGGCTCTGGGCAAATGTTCTCCATCCCTGACCCTGCCTTTGCCCACGGGAAAGTGGGCTCCTAAGAGGACGCAGCCCTCAGGGCTCTGACCTGCCAGAAGGAGTCACCATGGGCTCTGGGGAGCGGCCCCCGGAGCAGCATGGGCGCTCCCGAAGCAAGACCCGAAGCCATCACGGTGCGCCGTTCCGTCTCCGCAAGCGCGCCGCGACGCAGGCCCGGCTTTGGAGCTGGAACCCGACGGTTCCCCCCGGGGACCCCGGCAGCCACTCCTCCCGTGAGCGTTGAAAGAAAAAAAAAAAAAAAAGCCCTGAAGTCTGTTATTAAATCAGCTTCATTTTTATTGGGTTCCAACCAAACACAGCAAGAGGGGGCTGGGGGCCTGGGGGGTTCCGGGTTCATGTTGGGGTGGGAGGTGGGGGATCCCAGGCGCCGCCGGTGCGCGCGTCCTGACGCTGCTGAGAACACACCCTCCCATCGCTGATGATGCTAAAGGCACTTGGATGTCAGTTTGAGGGGCCCTTGGGGTTGTTACGGCAACCACGGTCAGGAGGATGTGAAGGGAGAAAACCGGTCAGTTCTGCCCAAATCAGGTGGAGTTCGGGGGCACAGGACCCCTTCGGCCGTCGCTACGTCCCGCCACGAGTGGGGTCGAGGCAGGAGGGAGCAGAACCAAGGCCTACCGTGTCCAGCCACGCAGCCCGGGAGGAGGGCCAGTATCCCCTCCAGGTTCTGTCTGACTCCTGTGCTCAAACCCCCAGTCTTGGCCCAGCTTTCTCTCTGGCTCATCTCAGAAAGATCTTCAAGGATCCGGGATCCAGGACAACCATCAAGCCGGTCCGTGCACGTGGCCTCAGATGTGTGCAGCCGTGGATTTGACCTCAGACCTATGTTACAGACGAGGACCCCAGGGTCCAGGGGTTCTCAGCCATCAACTATAACTGCACTCCTGGAAGGGAACAGACCTGGTTTTGAGCCTTCCTACGAAGTCCTGAAGAACACTGTCCTAACCTTGGGGGGAGGCCAAGCTCCTTATTAGTCAAGGGGTCCCACAGTGTTTCCTGTGCCCCTTCCTCAAACGATGCCCTGTCATCTGGCCCAGGTGGAGGGTGGGGGCAGTAATCCACCTGGCAGAGGCAGGATCATGGATGGACCCCATTCCTGGGGTTCCTGAAGATTTTTGTAAAACATCAGCTCCTGTTGCTTACCCCCAGTGATGGGGAACTCACTATCTGAAGAGTAACAGGGCAGTAAGCTTAGAGGGGTTCTTCCTTAACTCGAGCTTCCATCTGCCTGTGGCTCCCTTACCCTTTAGCCCTAGCTCTGCTCCAAAGTGGCAGAGACTGCACTTAACAGGGACCCTCAGAACCTCACACACTCTCTGGCCTCGTTCCCCACAGATGCAGCGGGTCACAGCGCTGGGCCAGGCCTGATAGGGCTGCACTGGGGCCCCTCTGAGGCTGGCTGAGGGGGTAGTGTGGACTCAGGACTGAAGGTCACTCCAGCTGGCCTGCTGGAGGGGGACACCCCAGAAGCCATGCTCCCCAGCCAGGGGCCAGGACGTCCGCCCCTCCTGTGTGGCATGAGCAGAGGAGGCAAGTGGCCGCTGTTGCAGGTGGCAGAGGAAGCGGGGGAGATGGCTTCTCCTAGTGGGCAGCCCACCCTGCTGGGCTGGTGGGTCCCGGACTGGGGGAGAGTCTGGGGGCAGGGGCCCAGACTAGTCTGTTTCGTGCTGGGCCCCCAGTGGGAGCACTGCCTGTTCTGGAAGACCTCAGTGTAGCCCTGACACTCCCCCAGAGACAGCCAGTCGAGCGGGAGCTGAGTGTGAGCTGAGTATGTCAGCTATGATCTGTGCACATCCCAGGTGTGAGCAGCTTGTCCCGGCGTGAGGCGTGCTCTTGGGAGAGCCCTGGGTCCCCATGGCGAGCTCTGCAGCCTGGGGCGTGCGTTCAGCGTCAGCTGGTTCTAAGCTGGGTGTGTCTTGAGTGTGAACTGGATGTCGCGTGTGAGCCAAGTGTGGCCTGGCTGTGAGCCGTGTCCCGGGTGTGAGCCGAGTGCATTCCCAGTGTAAGCTGGGGTTGTCCGGTGCGTGAGCTGGGTGTCTCAGGTGTGGTATGCGTGTGTCCCGAGTGTGAGCTGGGTGTGTCCTGAGAGTGAACAGGGTATGTCCCGGGTGTGAGTTGTGCTCTCACAAGAGCCCTGTGTGCTCGAGGTGAGCTCAGCAGCCTGGGGCGCCTGTTGAGGGTCGGCTGGGTTCTGTTTCGGAGCTGTGTGTCCAAGAGCGTGTCCTGGGTGTGAACACCTGTGTGCTCCGTGTGCGGAGTGGAGCATCCGGGCATGCCATCCCCAGGGGATGGGCGGCCCCCCACGTCCCGGATGTAGGCCATCCTCCCTCGGGGTGCCAGCCGTGTCAGGGGGCCCCCAGCCAGGGGTAGGGGGGTGTGAACCATCCGCAGAGAGGGCTGTAGGGGTCTCCGAGCTCCCACCCAGCTCAGGAGGGACAGAAGACGGGGGGGACCTTTAGAAAATGCTCGAGAAACTGCAAAAGATGAGTCCTGATGAAAAGACAGTCCTGTGGTCGGGTCCCTACAAAAAAGGGGGTCAGTCGCGCGGGGCGCCGGCGGCGGGCGGCCTCCGGGAGATGCATAGGTGCTCGTGGGCCGGGCCGGCGCGCGCGGGGCGTCAGATCATCTTCATGGTGAACTTGCGGGAGCCGCCCTGGCCCGCCGCGGCCGCCGGTCCATCCACCTTGCGGAAGGAGTACTCCACGGAGAAGTGGTTCTTGTGCTGCCCGCGGCCGCGGCTCCACACGAAGAGCAGCAGGAAGCAGAAGAGCACGACGCCCAGGAAGGTGATGCAGCCCATGGCGGTGGACACGAGGATGGTGGTGAGGTCCAGCGGGAAGCGCGCGGCCGCCTGCGTCTCGTTGCGGCCCTCGCCCGGGGTCCGGTTGGCGGCCGGCTCGGGCTGCACGCTCAGCGTGGCGAAGTAGGTGTCGTTGCCGCCCGCGTTGCTGGCCACGCACGTGTAGGTGCCGCTGTCCTGCGGGCGCGCGCCCCGGATCTCCAGCGTGCCCCCGGGCAGCAGGCGCGCGCGGCCCGCGCTGTCGGCCGTCACGGCGCGGTGGCGCGGCGTCACCCAGGCCACGGTGGGCGCCGGCTCGCCCTCGGCGCGGCACTGGAAGCGCACGTCGTCGCCCGCCGCCGCCGTGACGCGCTGCAGCCGCCGCTCGCGGATCTTGGGCTTGCGGCACACGAAGTACTCGAAGAGCGCCGAGTCGGGCAGGCTGCGCAGCGCGTCGCCGCGGACCTCGGCCGGGGTGGCGCAGGCCGGCAGCCGCCCGTCGAAGTTGAGGGTCTTCCGGCGCTGCACGATCCAGAGCAGGCGACAGTCGCAGGCCAGCGGGTTCCCGTCCACGCGCAGCGTCTCGAGCGTGTTGACCGAGTGGAAGGTGTTCTCCTCCAGCGTGGACAGCAGGTTGTTGGAGAGGTTGAGCAGGCGGATCTGCCGCAGCCCCAGGAAGGCCTGCGGCTCCACGACGGCCAGCAGGGCGCCGGCCAGGTGCAGCTCGCGCAGGCGGACCAGGTCGCGGAAGGAGCCGCGCGGCACCGTGCTGATGGGGTTGTGCGACAGGTTGAGGCAGGTGAGGTGGGCCTGGTGGCGGAGCGCGGCGGCCGGCACGGCGGTGATGTTGGTGTGCGTGACGGACAGCGAGGTCAGGTTGAGCCCCTGCAGGCTGCCGGCGCCCACCTCCTCCAGCAGCGGCCAGTTGTCGATCTCCAGGTGCAGCAGGCCCGGGAGCCTCCGGAAGTTCTGGTCCTCCAGGGCGGCGATGGCCAGGTGCCGCAGCCGCAGGGCGCCCAGCCCCCGCAGGTGGCCCAGCGACTCTCCGGACAGCGCCGTGAGGTTGCAGCGCTCCAGGGTCAGCTCCTCGAGCGCCAGCAGCCCCGCGAAGGCGCGGCGCGAGATGAACACCAGGTGGTTGTCGCCCACCTCCAGCCGGCGGAGGCTGCGCAGGTCCTGGAAGGTGTAGTCCAGGAGGATGACCAGCTTGTTCTCGCTCAGGTCCAGCAGCGTGAGGTTGTCCAGGCGCGTGAAGACCCCGGGCGGGATGAGCTTGAGCAGGTTCCCGCGCAGGCGCAGGACGCGCAGGCGCGGCAGGTTGGCGAAGGCGCCCGGCTCCACGTGCGCGATCACGTTCTCGCTCAGGTCCAGCTCCTCCAGCAGCGGCAGCGCGGCCAGGTCGCCCGGGTTCAGGCAGCGGATGCGGTTGCGGCTGAGCTCCAGCAGGCGCGTCTCGGCCGGGATGCCGTCGGGCACGGCGGTGAGCCGGCGCCGGGGACAGGCCACCGCGCGCGTCTGCGCCGAGCACTCGCAGCGGGCCGGGCAGCCGGCGGCCGGCGGGGGCGCCGCGGGCAGGAGCAGGAGCTGCAGGCCCAGGACGCACAGCCAGCAGGTCATGGTGCGGAGCGTGGGCCTAGGGCCGCGCCAGCATCCTCGTGGGCACCTGAGGGCGGGGCAGGCATCAGCACGCGGGGCCACCGCCCCGACCCCGCCGCGCAAGACGCGTCCCTCCGCGGAGGGCCCCGCACGGCGGAGAGCTGGACGCGCGGCCACGCGAAAGCCGGTCCACCCGCGATCGCGGCGGCCGCGCTCCTAATGGCCAGAAGCCGGAAACTGCCCAAACGCGCATGGGCAGAGGCGCGGACACACACAGCGGGTCCCCCACGCGCGGAGCGTCCCTCGGCCACCAGCCGGAGCGAGGCCCCCACGCGCGGCCCAGGGTCGGACCCGAGCCCACGGTGCGCAGGGAGGGAACCAGACACAGGAGGCCACATGGAGTGTGAGTCCACCCGTGTGACGCGGCCAGACCGGGCTCCTCCCCAGGCGGGAAGGGGGCTCCTGGGGGCCGGGGGCTGGGCGGGGGATGGCTGATGGGGACGCGGCTGCTTGGAATGTTCTGGAACTAGCTAGTGCTGATGGTTACACAACTTTGTGGATACACTGAAAGTCACCAAAATGTACCCTTTAATAGGGCACATTTTATGTTATGTCCATTTTATCTCAATAAAAACATTACAAGAGAAAGCACTTACTGAACTGCAGAAGAACTTCACAACATAGTGTACAATTTGGGGGCTCCCCCCCACAACTTATTGAGTGCCTTCTGTATACAGGCTCGGAGTCCGCTGAAGGGCCAGGCAGCTGGAGGTCCCGCCCTCCTGGGGTTTGTGGACATCCTCCCAGCCGGGTGGCAGGTGGCCTCAGTCCTCTCCCTGGCTACCCCCAGGGGCCTTCCCGGGGCCCGCCCATGCTGTGCTCCCTCTCCCCTGTGTTTGTGTCGACACTGGTCCAACCACCGCACGAAATTAGGACGTAGTTTAAAACCCCGGTCATGGCTGCGACCTCCCAGGGGACTGTAACCTCTCCAAGGCCTTTGTCTTCATCACTTGGATTTCCCGAGAGCCCAGGAGTGTGGTGAGACCCGGCACCTGCTGGGGGAACCCCAGTGCTCCATCCACACCGACAGCGAGTCGGGGGTCACACCCGGACGCTCTGGATGGAAGGGTGGGCGGTGAGGGTGAATGGCGCTGCCGCCGCAGACCAGCAGAGGCGACATCTGAGCTGAGACCCGGCAGAGGGCTGGCTGGCGTCCCTCCAAGAGCCGTGTTTGAGTCTTAGCCCCTGATACCTGTGAAGGGGACCTCGTTTGGAAACAGGGTCCTGCAGATGTGATCAGTTATGATGTGGTTCTATTGGGATCAGGCAGCCCTACAGCCAGGGACGGGTGTCCTTGTAACCAGAGGGACAGGGACACTCACATCGATGCCAGAGGCCACATGAAGAAGAGGCAGGGACTGATCTGGTGCGTCTAAGCCAGGAAAGCCAAGCATTGTGCGGAGCCACAGAAAGCTGGAAGAGGAAGAGGGGGTCCTCCCCGGAGCCTTCGGAGGGGGCTGGGTCGTGTAACACCCCGATGTCAGACTTCGGCCTCCAGAACGGGGAGAGGGTAGGTCTCTGTTGTTTTAAGTCCCTCCTTGTGTGGCATTTTTGTCGTGATGGCCACAGGCAGCTCAGAGAGACCCAGTAAATGATCGGGAAGTGCCCTGGTGTCTGGGGAAGGGAGTGCCAGGCTGGGGGAACTGCCCGTTTAAAGGCCCTGGGGCAGGATGGGGCCGGCTGTGGGGGAGGGAGCCCGCTGACGTGTGGCGTGGAGCCTGCCCGCCCCACCGCCCTGTGCTCCTCCCTCTACCCTGCTGGGCTGCAGCCAGACCCTGGGGGTCGAGGTGGGGCTTGGCGGGGAGGGTCCAGCCAGATGGCCGCTGGATGGGGACTGAGAGCAGCTGCATCTCCCCAAGCATCCCCCATGAGGGGCTGCCTGTTTCCACACTGTTCCCACAGGACCGGCCGGGCAAGGACTCAGGCTCCAGGTCCTCCATCTGCTGGACATCTGGGAGGCCCGCTCCCGCCTGCCCAGACTCCTCGGGGAATGAACACGCCCGGAGCCCCGGTCCCTGCCGGCTTCACGCCGAGCACGAGGGGTTGGGCGGGGAGGGTCTGCACTTTGCAGGCACAATCCAGGTAAGACGAGGTCACCCTGGGCTCAGCTGGCCCTCACCCCATGACTGGTCTTCCGATACAAAGGGGAGACATGGACACAGATGCACAGAGCAGAGGCTTCCAGGCAGTGGGTCGGAGGGTGTGGCTTGGAGCCATGGGACGCCGAGGACCACCAGGAAGCCCTGAGAGCTGGACGATGCCCGCAAGGACCCCCGCCGCCCCTAGAGACTTGCGAGCGAGCCCGGCACTGCGGACAGACCCCTTGAGTTTGCTGCAGGGTCATTGGAGATAGCGAGAAAAAGAAACTGGACCTAACGTCCGCGTCCATCCCTAGGGCTTGGTCAAATTACGGTCTGTGTCTGCTGTGGCGTCGAGGAGACCCCCGCGCACCAGCAGAGGAAGAAGCTGAGATCTCGTTAAACCGAGGAGACCTGGAACTAACCGGTATTCGTCGACAGGGGCTCAGACAGGCGGCAGCCCGCGGCGACCGTGGGACCGGGGAGACGTGAACACACCCGCCGGGGAAGACAGCTGAGAGGCACTGAGACGGGGGTTAAAAAAATCTGGGTTGTCAGCGACAGAATGCACAAATAAAATGAAAAGAAACACCCAACTGAATTCTAGGTGCCCCCCACCCATGCCTGGGACTTCACGTACGCCGCGGAACAGCCCCGGGAGTGGTGGGGACGGAGCTGCTCACAGCACGAGGAGACCAGGGATCGGCTCTCAGCTCGTGGCGTCCAGCAGGGGACCAGCAGGGAGGCCGTGGGAGGCAGCGGGAGCCGGCTGTGCCCTGCCGCCGCGGCTGTCCTTAATTCTGACCTGGACGTTGCAGGGACACAGTCTCTCCCTAAGGCAAACTTCCTGCTGAGGCTGTTTTTCTAGGTCATTCTGCCCGCGTTGTTGCCCAGCACGTGGGGAGGCTGGGTCCCCGGAGAGGAGAGAGGCGTCCCCCGCTCAGCTGTCCGTCTCCCATGTCTGGCAACTTCCTACCTTAAACTTGCCCCTGACTCTGAGCTTCCTCCAGGTCCCTGCCCCAGCCTGTGCTGCTCCCTGTGGTCGAGGGGTAACTGTCCTCGCCCTGGGAGCTAGTGGCAGGGCCTCAACAGCCTGATTCAGGGGGACCTGGGGCCCCTCTGGCTTTGCCCCAAGGAGGGAATGGGTGGTATGATTCAGCGCCAAATACAGAGTCCTTGTGGGGACAGAGCTGTCTGGTCTGTTCTTTCTGCAGCAGAGAACCGCACCCCCGTCTGGCATATAACGAGGCCCCAAGGCTCCGCACAACCTGCCCCGCCCTCCCCCGCCGCCCCTCCTCCCTCTCTCCCCCGTGCCCACTCTGTTCCAGCCACCGGGGCCTCCTGGCCGTTCCTCCCACACACGAGGCCTGGTCCTGCCCCAGGGCCTTTGCACGTGGTGTCCCCTCTGCCTGGAACACTTTCCCTGCATGGCTCCTCCCTGACTTTATCTGGGTCTGGTCTCGTGTCACTTCCTGGTGACTTTGTACTACAGTCCTCGTCCTAGTCTCTCTCGATAAAGTAAGCTCTGCACCCTGCGTGGGTCTCGAGCCCACGACCCCAAGATCAAGACTCTCGCTGCACTGACACCCTCGCTTGTCGCTGGTCTCCCGTCCGCCGGACCGGGAACGCCGCCGCCGCCGCCTTCAACACGGCAAACGCCGAGGAGCCTCGGCTCTGGGCCGGCCCTGGCGCAGGGTCTCCGCCGGGACCCCAGCACATGGGGGCACCTCGCTGTCACCCTTCCTTCCCAGTCGGGGACACTGAGTAGCACAGCACCTCGGGGTGGCGGGAGACCGTCTCGGGGGGCAGCGGGCAGCGCGTCCGGTCGCAGTCCGGAGCACAGCTGCTGCTGCCGGGCTTTTTAAAAAGGACGATTTGCTCGAGGGCGGCTGACAGCAGCTGTGCGTGGTTTCAGGGGAATCTTGAAACCGTTTTTATTGTGCATAACGCGGGGCCTACTTCTGTCACCTCAGAGACACGGCCATGCAGCTGCCCCGCGGTCCCCGCTTCTGTCCACTAGTCAGTCAACAAACAGCTCCCCGGGGCTGAGCCAGAGCTGGTGAGACGCGGCGCCCAGGAGACAAAGAGCCTCGCCCCGGCGCCGGGGCCGGGGGGAGCTTCACGAACACCCCTGGCTCCGGTCCGGAGAAAGACGCCAGGGGAGGGACGGTGGGGCCGCGGAGGGGTTCGCAGGCTCCAGAGCGGGGGCTGCTCTGCCCGAGACCGCGGAGGGGGCGGGGCTGAGCCCGGGGTGGCAGGAAGGGCGGGGGGGGGGGGGGGCGCCCGCAGACACCCTGGGGTGAGGCCCTGCGGTTCGGGCAAGACGCCAACACGGACGTTGCCCGTTTTTTAAGCTGTTTCTACGTCGGAAAGAATTCTTACCCAAGAGCTGGCCCCGAACACGGAGGACGAAACCGGGAAGTAAGGACTCGGCGGCCGGAGGGGGGCCCGGCGGGGGCCGGCAGGACCCTGGGGGCACCTCACCCGCGTCCCTCACCTGTTACTGGGCGGCCAAGCCACGGCGACGCCCCGGATGGGAGCACCGCTGGCCCTCGGCCACGGGGCCCTCCAGCTGTGGCCCAGCGTGTCCCTGACCGTCCCTCAGGCGTGGCCACCATTGCCTCCACGGGGCTAGGGGTGAGGCAAGCCCGGGGTGAGGCGAGCCCGGGAGGGACCCTCACGGGCCTGTGTCCTGACCCTGGGCCCCGCAGTGGGGTTCCCATCCAGCTGGAGGTCTGGGCGCCCGTCCTGCTTCTGGGGGTTCCCAGGGCCCTGCGCCCACTGCTCTGCAGGGCAGAGGCGGGCGGGAAGGGCAGGGGCACAGCGTGGACAAAGGCCCTGTGGTGGGCTGTGGCCGACAGGGAGAGGAGGGCCCTGTTCTTACCCTTTCTCTGCCCCTTGCCTTCTTCCCAGGGCTGGGGTCTCGGGGGACACGCACTCCAGACCCTCCCTCCCTGACCTGGGGCCGGGCGCCCCCCAGGGCCTCTCCTCCTGTCCCTGTCAGCTGACGACTCTCGGTTTTCTGTCTTGGGCGGCACATCTCCCCCGAGCTCCAGTCCTGGGGACCCGGCCGCATCCCCGACCTCTCCCGGGGGGTTGCTGCAGTGCCCCCCACCCCGCCCCAGCCCCGGCAACGGGGGGCCGTCTCCACTCCACGCCCCCGTCCCGCACACGCTGGAATCATGGCAACCCCCGCCCCGGCCAGTGCACTGGCAGATGCCCTCGGCTGCACCTCCAGATCCCGGCCTCTCCTGGCAACGCCAGGCCGCCGCGCAGGGGAGACCGCTCCCACGGAGCACCCACCTCCTTCCGTCTGGTGGCCTCAGTGTCCCCCCTGCAGAGCAGCCCTGGGGGCGGTCAGAGGAGACCTGCACCACAGACAGGGTGTGGGGTCGTCCCCCGGGGGGCCGTTCCAGCCAGGGCGGGGGGCCGAGCCTCATCCCCGGCCCCCACCCACGTGAGGCCAGGAGCGCCACCCACCACGACCACCACAGGCGTCCCCGGACGGGGAAGTGGGGCACCCCGGGGTGAGAGCCCTGTCTGGAGGTCGCACGACACATGACAGGCACACGGTGGAGCCCCTGCACCCCTGGAATCAGCTCACCATCGGTCTGTGGTACACACGGGGACACAGAAGCCCAGAGAGAGAAAGGGACCTGCCCAGGGCCACACAGCGGGTGACGAGCAGATAAAGCTCAAGCCCAGGACGCCGTCTCCTCGTCTCCACGGCTCTCCCAGGGCCAGGGGACCCCATCCCCCGCGGAACCGTGAAGTCTGCGTGCTCCGCAGACCCGTGTGTCAGCCGGGCAGGGCCGCGAGGCCCCCAGCACCGCCGCGCCCTCCTCCACCGCCCAGGAAGGCTTGGGGTCGGCAGCGTGGGGAGCCGGGCCTGCGCGCTGCCCCCGATGAAGGTCCCCGAGGGCACTGTGCTGGGTGCTGGACGCTCAGCCTGGGGCCACCCAGACCCCCTCACAGAACCAGGCCTCCTCCCCCCGGCCCCCGCGTGCCCCAGATGGACAAGCCAGCACCGGGGACTGGGTGCACAGCCTCGTCTGCCTCCCGTAAGCCAAATCCCATGGGGGCGGCCTGGCCTCAGCGTCCAGGTGGGCGGATGACCTGTTTCCCGGACGGCACCCCGCTGCTGTGACAGGCTGTCCGCGGTGGGCGGGGCGGTGGTGGTCACCGGGGACCCGGGCCGGGGCGTGGAGGCTCCCTGCCACCCACTCACACTCCGGGTGTCCCGTTTTCCTCCTGAGACCTACCGCGTGCCACGCCCCGACGGGTGCCCGGCCCCCACGGGCACATTTTTCCCATTTCAAGTTTTTATTTGGTGCAGTGCCTTTTAGTGCATTCCCAGGGTTGGGCAACCATCACCTCTATCTGATTCCAGAACATTCCATCAGTCCAAAGGAAACCTTGTCCCCGTCGGCCATCACTCCCCGGCCCCCACGAGCCCTCTTCCCGGGCGTGGAGGAGTCTGGTCTAGACGTGTCACACACGTGGACTCACAGCCCGTGTGGCCTCCTGTGTCTGGTTCCCTCCCCGAGCGTCGTGTTGGGTGAGAGCGGACAAGGGTCATGAAAGTGAACACAGGACATCGAGGGCTTAGGAAAAGTGGGGGTCTGTGACGGTCTGATGCTTTGCCCAGCATGGCCTGGGGGGCTCCTCTCTGAGCCCAGATCTGCACGGGAGGCGGGGGTCAGCCAGGCGACAGTCTGGGAAATGGTGTTCTGAGTGGAGGGACCGTAGGAGCCCAGTCGCTGGTGTGGTGACAAGCCCGGTGCCTGAGGCGCAGCCCCGAGGGGCTGGCGTGTGTCTGCGTCTGGGGGCTGGGACCCGGGGTCGCTTGGGGTGGAAGCCCACGGGGCGTGGACCCCGCCGAGGGGCTGGGAGCCAAGGCTGAGCGCGGCGGCCGTCAGGAGGGGCTCAGGGCAGGACCAGGGGGCGTCTGTGTTCGTCTGAAGGTGCGTCCGCTCCGTGTGGCCTGACCCTGTCGCCCCGCAGCCCTGCAGGCCCCAAGTCCGGACTGTCCTGCCTACCCCACAAGGTTGTGACAGCGAGCTGTACCCTGTCCCGCTCTGCCCCCGCGGCGCGCTCGGAGCTGGGTTGCTCTGGGGCCGGGCCTACCCCGCAGACACAGTGAAGGACCCGCCAGCCTCTGGGGCGGGACAACGCCCCGTCCCGTCCACGCCCGCAGGCTGGCCCGCGTCCCTCCCTGCACCCACCTCCCCAGGCTGACCGCAGGGGGAGGGGCAGATGCTTTGTAGAGAAGGATCCTTCCAGAAGAGTCTGCCCTGGGTGCTGGCTGGGGTAGGAGCCTCGAGTCCTCGCTCGGCGGGGCCCTGCCCGCACTCTGTCACTCACTCCACGAGCGCTTCATGGGCACCTGCGGGCTACGAGGTGCTATTCTCGCTCTCGAGGGCCACGGCTTTGAACAAAAGAGACAAAATCCCCGCCTTTCCGTCTACGGGTGATAAACAGAAGAAAGAGGTAACAGAGCGGCCCCACGCAGACCGTGCTGTGAAGATCAACGGGGGGCGGGGTGTGCAGGCAGCGGGTCGGCAGACGCCCCAAAGACGCGGGGAACATGCGCCTGTCGCGCTCTGTGGCCAAGAGGAGGCAGTTTGCCAACGAAACCAAGGGTGACAGTGAGCGGACCTCAGACGGGGAGACTGCCCTGGGATCCCGGGGCGCCCGACGTCCTCTCGAGAGGGCGGCAGAGGGCCGGGGGTCCCGGAGACGGGCAGACCCCGGGCTGAGGGCGGGGAGGCTGGAGGGGGCCGCGGGGCAGGGAAGGGCAGGAGCCGGGTCTCCCTGGACCGGGGGGGAGCAGCCCTGCCCGCGCCGGGGTTTTAGGATGTGTGAGCCCAACGTGTCAGAGAATCGGAGTGAGTGGTTTTAAGCTGACGCTGGTTTGTGAGGGCGACCCCAGGAGACTCATGCAGCCTGGGGGAGGTGGGCTGGGGCCGCTGCAGAGCTGTGAGCCTGCTTCCAGCGGCAGGGAAGAGCGGGGGGCCGGGCTCCCCATGGAGGAGGCCATCAGCACCAGCTTAAGTGTAGGGACACACCTGGGGACGGGCCCCGGAATCTGTCCATCACGGCAGCCCCTGGGGAAAGGGCCCCCCTACGCCCCTCCACCCAAAACTGTCCAGGGCTAATCTGCCATAAACTCTCCACCCAAGGAGGAGGCAGAGTGTGGCCGGGGCCCTCGGGCCCGTCCCCTCGGGCAGACGCAGCCTGGCCAGGCCCCCCTGCGTCTCCCGTCCACCTGCTGTTCTGGCGAGCTTTGTCCCAGGCCAGGGGGTGCTGAAGATTGCCTTGGGCAAGGCCCGGCCAGGCCCCCCTGGAGGCAGCAGCTGAACCCATGGGGGTGGGGGGAGGTGAGAGATGGTGGAAGCTTGACAGCGGGACCCCATCGCCCCCACCACAACCCGTCTCCCTGTCACAACAGGGACAGGAGGGAGCAAGGGGAGCTGGGTTTCGCAGGAACTAGAAATATCCCCCATTTCCCCTTCCCAGACTTGGGGGGCCCAGCTGCAGTGGCACCGGCCCTCCGAGGCCTGCGTTTGGGAACACACTGCCGACCCCCCCCCCCATTTGGTGCATCCTTTGTCCTAGATCCAGGCCCTCCTGGGGCTTTCATCCATGACAATTCATTAAGCCCTAATTAGCCTCCGTCTGCTGTTAGTCCCTTAACTCTTAGGGGGGCTGGGGGCCTCCCGACCCAGTTTCCTTGCCAGCCTACACACGGGCACTGCCAACTGCCCTCTCTGGGAGAGGTTTCTTGATCTAGAACTGCTCTTCAAATGCCCACCATACACTGAGGCTGCTCACCTGCTGGCCCAGCCCTGAGGGTGGGAATAATGAAGCCCATTTGGAGAAGAAGAGACTGAGGGTCCGAGTGGTCCAGCTCACCTAGCATCACGAAGCTTAAGGGTCAACATTTGAACGTGGGTCTGATGCCAGCTCCTTTCATTAAATTCCAGGGCACTACTGGAGGGCAGAGGGTACCCTCCTGTGGCCCAGGATTGACACGTGGTGGTGGGCGGCTCACTGGGGCCCACCCGGCACGAGCTTTCCTTGGAGAGCCCCCGGGGAGGCTGTCTACCTGGTGACTAGGTGGTGACTCAGGGGAGCCCAGGAATGACAGCACGGGGGAGAGCAATCAAGTGGCTGCCTCACGTCGCTTCCTGGGCCCACTCAGCGAGGCACCTGCAGATCCCGGGCCTCTGCTGGGGCGGCGAAGAGCAGCCGCCCCCATTCTGTAGAAGAGCACACTGAGGCCGAGTGGGCACAGGGCAGGGCTGCCGCCAGGGCAGCAGGGGCACTGAGCACCAGACCAGGGCCCAGCGTGCATCCGCGCACCGTCACATCGGCCTCGGCCCCGGAGGCCTGCGAGCGTCTCTCCAACACCCCCCGTCACCAGCTGGGACGCAGAATGGAAGGAAAGCCAGGGTGAGATCACCGGGTTTAGCCCTTCCGAACCCCCGTCCCGGAGCTGGGCAGCCCCTTGCTGTCACCCTATGTCATCCGGGTGGAGTGCAGGAGCAGGGTCTGTGGGGGAAGCCTAAGGGGTCTGCCCGTGGGCTCTTCCCGTCTGGATGCTGCCTCAGCTGGTTGCTTTGGCTCAGAGGGGCCCAGAGCCCGCCTGGGTTGAGACTCCTGACAAAGACGACCCTTCCTTGCTCACCACCTCGTCCACACTGAGACCGCGTGTCCTCCACCTTCTGTCACTCTCTTGCCACACCCTTCCCAGCCTCCACACTTCCTCCAGGGAGCCCTCCCGGATTGCTCCAGGTCTCACTGCTCTGGGGCCCAGAGGTCCCCCATCAAGTCCCAAATGGTCCCTCGGCCTGCTGCCACATCACACAAGACACCCTCCCTCCCACCCTCTGCCGGCTGCAAGAGGTTCTCAACCACCTCAGGACACACACCGAATCACCAGGGTCTGCTTGTTAATAATGCAAGGTCTGGGGCCCAAACCTAAGAACTGGGGGGCTGGGGTACCTGTGTCTTTAGTGCCCAGAGCACATGTTAAAGAAACCACTTATTAAGGCGCTCTCCAAAGTCAGGACCGGCTCTTTTCTTGGGCCCAGACCAAGGCACAAGCCGCTGTCTGCTCCCCCCCCCAACTTGTTGAATGGGGCCCAGTGGTCTCACTGACCTGCTCCAGAGGCCCAGGGGGCACCCAGGCCCAGCCTGAGGGGTTGGAGAGAAGCTTCCTACCACGTCTTTGGTGTCGCTTGGACACAGGCCCACAGTGCAGAGGGCTCAGCCCCATGTCCCCAAATACCTCCCCACCAGGCTGAGCAGTCCCCAGCCCCCAGGATGGAGCCTGTCCTGGTGCGGACCCCAAAGGCCCCCTTCTCCTTCGGGGCACTTCAGCACCTCCGGGTGGATCAGACCCAGAGGCAGGAATGAAGTCTTTAGCCTCATGGCCCCCCAACCCCTCCCCCAGACCCAGTCAGGGCTCCCTTCTTCCCTCATGGAAGGGGGCGCATCCTTCCCGCATCCCCACTGCCCCACAGAACCGCCCAACCCGCTCCCCGCTCCCCAGTGCCCCAGGGGACGGGAGGGGGACCCCAGCGTGGAGAGTGGCCCCCAAAGTTTCCAGGGGGAGCGCTGGGGGCCTGGCGGAGAGCCATGCCCCCAGGAGGGGTGCGCGGGGCGAGCGCCCCGGAGGGAGGAGAGGGGCGCGGGTGGGGGCTGCGGGGCGCGGGCGGAGCGGGGTCGCCGGCCCTCGCGGCCACTCACCTGGGCGGCTCCGCCGCGGACACGGCGCGGGCTGCGGCGCGGGGGCCGCCCGGAGCCGACACGAGCTACCGCCGCCGCCTCCTCCCGGGCCGCCGTGCGCGCCCCCGCCGCGCGCGCCCGGCCGCCCTCCCCGGCTCTCGGGGCGGGGGCGCGCGGGGCTGCGCCGGGCCGTGCGCGCCGCCCGCTCGCGGGGTGCGCGGCGCCGGGGCCGCAGGTGTGCGGGGCGCGCGGGGCCACGTGCGCGCAGGTGCGGGGCCGCGCGCCAGGGCGGCGGGCAGGGCCGGGAGCAGGCCGGGGAGCGCGGGCCGTCTGTGCGCACCCGCCCGCGTGGGCGCCGGTCTGAGGACCCGCGGGGCCGGGGCTCGGCGGGGCTGCGGACGCCGCGGTGCGGGAAAGGCCGGGGCGCCCTGGCTGCGCGCTCCGGGACCTGCTCCCTGCCCCTGCCTCGTCCTCAGGCCCGGCCGCCGCACCTGGCTCTTGGACGCCTGCCCCAGCACCTTCCGCCCCAGCCAGCTCCCCGCGGGGCTCCGAGCCACCATCGCTCCTCATTGCCCTCAGGGTCTTGTCTGAATCAGCTGTGTTTCTGGCTCTGCCGCATCCCCTTCCTCCCAGCCTCCCCCGCACTGTCCCCAGGGAGGGCCCTGCTCTTTGCAAGCCCCGCTGGCCCGCCCCAGGGCTCTGCACCTGCTGTCGCCTCTGCCTGGAGCGCCTCTCCCTTCATCCTTCCTGGGCCGTTGGTCATCACTCGTGTGTGTGAGGGTCAGGGCCCGTGGCCCGCCGCGCCCTGGGAATGTTGGGTCTCCTTTTATCCCCGGTGACTAGTTTGGGGGCCCGTGGGTGCCCCTCTGCTTGGGAAGCTCACGTTCGGAGGGGGCCCACCCCATCTGCTGAGAATCCCAGAATGTCCCCGTGCAGCGTGCAGGCTCCCGACCGACTTCCGAGCCCCAGGCTGGGATGCCCCGGCTCCTGCACGGAAGCAGGACGGGGCAGCAGTGGGACTAGGAGTGGGTCCCCTAACCTGCAAGACGGGCCTGCCCCGCACCGGCCAGGGGTGAGCCCGGACCCACGGAGGGGACGCACACTGTGGAGTCCGGCAGGGCAGGGGGATGTTACTACAGCTGGGGGCCCCGGGGCGAGGATGGGGTGGGGCACCCCCTCCCCCATTGCGCTAACACCACCAGTGCTCAGCTCGGTTGAAACTCGGGCCCTTGGCGGCTTGCTGTGCTCGTGGTCCCCTTGCCACTCCTGAGAGGAGCACACAGAGGCTGCGAGATGCCCTTGCCCCCAGGGAGGGGCGGGCAGAGCTGCCTCGGCGCCGAGCGTAACCTTGTACTCTCCCACCCCGACTTCCAGGCCTGCCGCATCTTCCCGGCGGCTCGGCGTCCGCTCAGCCACCTGTGACTCAAGCAGGCTCTGTTCCCAGACTGTCGCGTTGGCTGGAGGCCCAGAAACTGCATCTCAGGAAGCTGCAGGCCAGGCCCCCCACAGGCCAGGGTGGGGGGTGGCCCCTCCCTGGCCGCAGAGAGGTCCAGAAGGGGGATGCGGGCGGCCCTCCCTCGTGGCTCCCCGCCCCTGGGCGCAGCCCGGAACGCTGTGCAGAGACGTTGTCCCAAGGGACCTGCTGTGTGACCTCAGGGTGGTCACTTCCCCTCTCTGAGCTTCTGTGTCTCTCCTTTGATACCGGCCCCTGCCGATACCTGCTCCTCGGGGCCCTTGGAGGAAAGCGTCATTGAGCGCCTGCTGTGTACCAGGCCAGGTGCCGGACGGAGGAGACACGGGGAAAGGAGGGGCTCCCTGCGGCTGGCGGGGGCAGCAGGCACATGAAATAATCATGAAGCGGGCGGCAAGCTCAGCAGAGACGGGCAGGGCCCAACCCGGGGAGGCTTCCCCAAGGAGGGGCCCTGGGGGTGAGTCCTACAGGCCGAGAGGCAGCCCGGAGCTGTGGCCCGGGTTCCAATCCAGATGCAGCCGCCGATCCCTGGTCCTGGGTCCGCGGGAGGCTCCCCTGCAGCTTCCGTGAGCACATCCGCGATGCAGGGGTCTGACGCGACCCATCTGCTCGGCCTGCAGACTCCGCTGCCGATGACAGAGGGGACACCGGGGGAATGGCCGCTCTGCCCAGCTTGTGGTCGAGGCTCCGAAGCCGGCGGAAGGGCAGGGGGAGGCCTCCTACCAGCGCAGCTCGGGACCCGTGCAGGGCTGTTCCCTCCGTGTACGGTGCCCTTCCCCGGACGCCCCCTCCTCCGTCCCTCCTGACTCCCGTCTCCACTGCCCCCGCTCCGGGTGTCTCCCCCGTTGGGACACTGTGTGATTTACTGACTTAGTCTCTTTGTCGTGTGTTCCTCCTTCTTTACTGCTGTGGCTCACAGGAGGACACACACAGGAGGCGTCCCCTAGATAGTGTTTGCTCCCAGAGGTGAGGTTTCTGAGCCGGGAAGTGGTACCCTGATGTTCCTCTGCGCATCTACCCCACCCCAAAACCACGGCTTGTCTTCTCCTTTCTGTCCTTGGCCAGCATCTTCCCACTCCCTGTCCCCAGGGAGCCCCTGGAGCACACAGTGGGTGCTCAGCAAACAGCTAGCGCGAGCCCCTTGGCCAGTGCTGCTCCGTTGCGTCCAGCATGGTGAGGGAGGCCGGCCAGCATCCCCAGCAGGATGCCGCGGGGGCGGGCGACGGGGATGAGGGGACCTGGAAAGGGGGTGTGGCTGAGTTGGGTGGAGCCGGGGAGGGGGCGTAGTACCTGGTTGCCAAGGTTACGACCACCTGCGCTGGGGATGTTGTCACAGAGATGCAGCACCCAGGAGGAGAGCCCAGCTCCGGATGCAGAGGCCGTGGGAGGCGGTGAAGGGCAGGGAGGTGGCCGCCTGCCCGGGGCGTTCAGAGCCCTGTGCGCCCCATGAGGGGCTGTGCCTGGGTCTCGGGCTCTGCCATCTTGTGCTCTTGCCCCCGAGAAAGGCAGCAGGAGCCCTTAGGGAGCAGCAATTATCTCTAAAATTAAAAGCCCTTCTCCTCTGGCCTCTCTCTGCTGCGTGCCGGCGGAGGGAGGCTGCGGGGGCAGGTGGCCGGGGAACCGCGGGTGTGGCCCCGCACAACGGCCTCCCCGTGTGACAGGGCGGGGAGTCATCGGTTCCGAGGGGCAGACGCGCAGCGACGGAGACCATCCCTGGGGTCCCTGCCGTGGGACCGAACCTCTCGTCGGCATCCACTTTGTCTCCCCACGTGTCCCGCGGGGCCCTTGAACCCGCACTGGTCGGTCAGAGGAGTGCGCCCTGGACAGCAGCATCTGGGCGCAGCCAGTGTAGGCGGGTGCTGTGACGCCCACGACAGCCCTGCGGTCAGCGGTCTCCCTGCCTCGGGGGCCTCCCCTTAGCTGTGCCCCCAAGGAGCTGACCAACCCTGCTTGGGTCCAGGGACCCCCAAAACACTCCACACAGGGACCCTACTAAAGGCCGGGGCCCGGTCCTGCTCCCTGGGGGCCTCCAGGCCTGCCCGGGCCTCCCTCCCACGGGTCCTGTGAGCAAGAAACTCCTCGGTCTCGAGCCTCTGGGGCCCTGGTCAGGCAGGCTCGCCGTCCAGGACCCCGGGGCTCTGTTTAAGAACCGTAGATTTAACAAAGTCACAACAAGGGGACAGATCGATTGCAACAAAAGATGAGTATGAAGACGGCCTCGGGGCGCCCAGCTGGCTCAGTCGGTAGAACGTGCGGCTCTGGATCTTGGGGCTGTGAGTTCAATCCCCACGTTGGATGTGGCGATTCCTTAAAGAAATAAAATCCTAAAAAAAAAAAAAAAAAAAAAAAAAAAAAAGAGGCATCCAGACTTTTTCTGAGGGGACGCTGGGAGCCGTAGAAGGTTCTAGGCAGGGAACATGAGGATTGGCTTTGTGTGGCCACATGGGAGGTGTCTAAGCACAGAAGCCGCAAGCTTTGACGAGTGTCCCCTGAGCAGGCAACACCTTCCATCGAGCGAGAATCAAACTCAGCCTCCACCACTAAAAACACATCTGCTCTGATACACAGAGCAGGTAACAGTTTGTTACCGAAATTTTATGTTTTTCTTTTTTAAGCAGGCTCCGCCCCCCGTGTGGGGCTCCTGCTTGTGACCTGGAGATCAAGCCGCAGGCTCCAGGGACTGAGCCGGCCAGTGGCCCTGGAAATTTTCGAACACGAGCGAAGGCTGAGGGCGTCCTGCCGTGAGCCCCTGTGCCCCCGTCACGGGCCGCGGCCCTCGGGCTTCGTGGAGACCCCTCAGTTCTCCCAGGCAGACGCGGCGGGAGTCCCGGACGTGTGTGACTCCGTCCGTATCTGAAATATAAGGACTCAAAAACACGAAACCAAATCCAACAACTCCATTATCATCCTTTAAAAAATTCACAGTCATTGTTGAATGTTCTCCAACGTCCGGCCGGCGCCCAGCTCCCCTGACTGTCTTGTGAGACGCTTTTACTTTGTCCAAGTTGGGTCCCAAGTCGGTCGGTTCGGTGCCGTCGGTTGATGCATCTCTATTAAGGGACAGGGTCTCTCCGCGTCTGACCTTCCCTGTTTCCGTCTCCCCGGGGGCGGCCTCGTTGTTGAGGAAACCGGTCCCCCCGGAGTCTGTGGCCCATTCACCCCGCTCTCACCGCGGCCCCCAGAGAACCTGGCGTCTTACCCCCGCGTCGCAGCGTTCAGAGACAGATGCAGTCCCTGCCTCGCAGAGCCTCCGGGTGAGTGGGACCCGCTCTGTAGGTGCCCAAGGTGGCTGAGCATCAAGGGGGCCGTTTGGGAGGACGGGCAGCATCTCCCGTGGAGCCGCAGCCTGAGGAAGTGGGGGGTGAGGTTTGTGAGCGTGTGGGAGGGAGCATGCTCAGGAGCTCAAACAGCACACGCAAAGGTCCTGAGGCAGGAGCGAGAGCAACGCACTGGAGAGTCAGCAGGGAGGCTGCGGTGACCCCAGCGCAGTGGAGGGAGCGTGGCCGAGGGGACACGGGCAGTGTTCCCTCTGCCTCTGTGTCCTGAGCGGTGGGGTTGGTGTTCCCGGTTCCTTAAGGAATTCAGGGTAGGTTCGGAAGGGAGGCCTCTGGACGCTTGTTGATGGGATGTGCGGGGCGGCGGGGATCAAGGGTGACCCTGAGGTGTGTGGCCTGAGCAAGTGGGGGGACTGTGGGGCTAGAGCCCGGGGCCAGGACGGCTGGGGAGTGGCAGCAGGGGAGAGAGAAGGTGGAGTGCCAGCTTGGGGTGCGCGACTTTGGGAGGCCACGCGGATCCCCGAGTGGGTGTGGCCCTGCTGTTGGCGGGAGGGCTGGGGGCTCAGATTCTCAGCAACAGGGTGGGGGCCTCCCAGGATGCCAGGAGTGTTTTCTGCCTCTGGGTCGACTGGCCCCGGTGAGGCCTGACCCCCGCAGCCAGCGCAGAGTGGGCGGCACTGGCAGGGGCGGATGGGGCCCCAGAGCGCCGACGGGTCCTGGCGGAGGGGGACAGGCAGGCAGAGGCCCGGCTGCACGGCCTCCCCGAGAGCCGGAGCTGGCCCCGCGAGGCGGAAAGTCAGAGGCCTGATCCGGAAACACTTCGCGGCAAGTGCGGGTCCCCTGCCGTGGGGGTCCCCGCAGAGCTCCCCAGCGAGGGCCCTCCTGCAACAAGAGCTTGCCCTGTGGGTTCGCCTCCGTCACCCAACGCCGCTCGGCCTGGACACGCGAGGGCTCCGGGGAAAGTGGGGGGTGGGGTCGGTTCCACATGGTCTGGGCTCCAGGTAGAAGCTTGTCAGACGAGAACCACGTGACCAGTCCAGGGGACCCTGTTTCCCGGGAGGCCGCCGCTTGTCCCTGACTGACAGGTGGAGGCATCCTAGCGCGAGGGGAACGGGATATCCAGAGATCCTGGAGTCACGAGGATGTCCACCCGGGCAGGACTGGACATCGCTCCTGTGGGGTCCGCAGGAAGCCCGCGCTCCCGGGAGCCAGGATGGGGCCCGCGTCCTCAGGGCCGGCTGTGCCGGCTCCCGCCGCGATGGCTCAGCGGGGCATCTCCCGGGACAGAGCCGGCCCTCCTGAGGGTGACAGGGACCCTCGCTGATCTGGAAGCCACTGCCCGAAGGCCGTAGGAGGCTCTGCGTCCGTCCCCCAGGACTCAGCCCGGGTCGTACCTGGAAACAACCAGCTCCGGTGGGACAACTTGGAAAGTAAGCAGTGTACCCGCGTTTGTAGCCCTGCTTGGCCCCCATGGAAGCTGGAGGGCGGGGAGGTCTGGCCAGAACAGGGAGGCCTTTGTTAGAACCCCACACTGCATACGGAGACCCCCTACGTCCTGGCCTCCATGCTCCCCCGGGACAGTCCCACAGATGCAAGTTCCCAGAGAGGGACTCCTCTCCCGCCCCCTCGGGGGACAGCCCAAGACTGAAGGGGACTCCCCATCGCCTGCAGCCCTAGCTGAGCCGCGAGTCCCGACCAGCCCACCTGTCCCAGTCCCCGCAGCCCAGACAGAAGGAGCCCCTTGCCTGCCTCCCGACGGGGTCCTCCGGGAACAACCAGAGTACGTCCCCTCTTCTGTGTCAGAGCAGCGTCCCGAGGGCCTGGGTCGTTCCGGGAGGACGTCGTGGCCCTGACCCAGGTTCGATCTCACCGGCAGGGATCCCTGGGTCGTGGCTGTCACCCTCTGCTGGAACCCGGGGACCTCTGCATCTGGACGGGGGTGCAGACCCGGGCAGGCGCCGTCCACCGCGTTCTGCACATGTGCACCCGCTGGGGACGGCAGCAGGACCTCAGACGGGCCCCGGATGGGCCCGCCAGCCTGGGCAGCAAGGCCTGGCCTTCGGGGACCACAGGGCATGGGGTCTCTGGGAGGACACGATGGGGCGTGTCTTCAAGCCGGGGTCCCTTCCCTGACTTCCACCCCGGCCTGCCGCATCCTCGGGGGAGAGCAGAACCGAATTACCTCGTCCAACCTCTGTCTCGTTGGTGGAGAAACCACCTTGCGGCTCCCAGACCCCGGGTGGTGCTGGAACGTCCAGGCCCGGCAAAGGCCAGCCCCCGTGAAGCCTGAACCCCGCCCGTAACAGACCCGTTCCTGAAGCGTGGCCTCCAGGGCCGCTCGGTCTCCCTCAGGACCCCATCCTGCCCGTTCTGGAAGCCGACGGGGAGGACCGGGGGATTCGGCACCCCCGTGGGCCCCGCGGGGCCGCCCCTCCACCCCGGCGCTCTCAGCCCAGACACCCGGAGTCTCGGTACGTCTGCCGGCGGCTCAGGTGGTCCCCACGGCAGCGTGGCTCAGCAGTGACCTCACGGTCCTGCCACAGGACCACAGGGCTCCAGGGACAGGCCCCACCCGCCAGGCCGTGCTCTCAACAGAGAACTCAGGGAGCCCCCCAGCCTGTGGGTGACCCGCTCCGCCGTCCCCCCCCGCCCAAGGAGAACCGACGTCCCCGGAACCAGGGCAGGGAGCTGCCCCGACACAAGCCCGGAGTCCCCAACAAGGACCCGCCTGGGACAACGTCCCGAGCCTGGGAAGACGGGCACTTCGGGGGTTCCTCGGGCTGGGAGGCTTTTCTAGGGTCTGGACTCCGGGGTCCGGGCACTAGCCAAAGCCCTGTAGGAGGTTTTAAGAGGCCCAGACCCCGACCCGCTTGGACAAAAGGGCAGACGATGAAGTGCCTGGGGCCACAGTCCCCGTGGGGGACGCCTGACCTTGAAGAACCCCTTGCCTCACTCCTATCCCAAGGGCAAGTGGTGGCCGAGGGGTGGTTGGCCGAGGACCGGGACGGCGTGGGGCCGACCCACCGCTGCGGTCTCACAGAAGCAGGACCTCCGCCAGCCTCTAGCGGCGGGCGCCCCGCACCAGCCCCTCCGCCCGGACGCCGGGCCTGTCCCTGGACTGAGCCTTGGGACCAGGGAGGCTCTGAAGAGTGGACGTCCACCAGCCTCGCAGCAGGTGCCCCCTTTCCTCTGCCCCTCACTGCCGTCCGAAAGGCAAGGGGACTTCAATGGCCAAGAGCTCCCTCTGCGCGCCCCCCCAAAGACCGCCATCTCCTGCAAGCAGGAACCAGCAGGGGTAGCGGACCCGTCATTGTCGCCGCGGCCCGTGGAGGAGGTCGAGGGAGGCCTCCAGGTCCATGGGGCGGCCGCCGAACCCAGCCCCACCGCCTCTCCCGGGGGGCGCCGTGTTGCCGGGTTCCCGGGCCTCTCTCGCTGCACCCACCGCCTCACCCTGGCCTCCTCCTGACCACGCACCCCGTCCTGATGTCCGCTCCCCAGAGCCTCAAGTCCCGCACGAAATGCATCTCCTTGTGCCTGGGCCAGGTAAACCTCTAGCTGCTGGAGGATGGCAACCCCGAAGGGGACCCCCAAACACGGCGAGCCGAGATGTCGGCTGCTCCCTTCTGGCCCTCCAGGGCTCCGAAAACCCGGACAGTGCGGGGACCTCTGGGGTCCCAGGCAGGTCAGCGTCCTGCTCGCTCTGATGTTATCACAGAAGAGGGACTGTCGCCCAGTCCTTGAGGAGAACATCAGAGGCGGCGGCCAGGCAGGTTCTAAGAGGACTCCGGAGGCCAGCAAAGCGGGGGCCAGAGGCCGGTCCCGATGGCCCCCCACAAAGCCCCAGGAAGCCGGGTCAAACCAGACAGGCCCGAGACCAAGAAGGCAGAGGCCCTGACCCACTGAGGGAGGAAAGATGCAAAACCTGCCCCCAACAAATGCTCCCCCCTCACTGGGGGTCTGGCCACAGATAGACCCACACCCCCACTGTCCCTGGAGACCCCCACTCTCACGTCTGGGAGCACACGCGCTTCCATGAACCCCACCTGCTCAGCTCAAACTCTGCGTTTGTCCTTGAACGTTACGGGAGGGGACAGACCGGGAGCCTCCAGGGACACCTCTGGGATGGGCCAGGTGGAGGCCTCAGGGCCGGGGTCTCCCCAGGGCGCCAGGCCACAGCTCCCGGTCGAACGGGGAGGCGGTGCGGCAGCTGTTCTTGCAGACGGTGAGGCTCCGGGAGTGGGGGGGGCTCGGCGCCGGGAGCAGCCGTTCCGGGGGGGCCAGCCCCGAGCTCAAGCCACAACCCCGTGGATGTGAGAGCCCCCCAGACTCGTCCTGTGGGCCAAAGCCCCTTATACCCGGGCCCCTGGCTGAGCCCTGTGCGGGTTCACAGGGAAGAGGCCTGGACACTCACAGGAACACCCGGATGCCGCGGGGCTTCCGGGCTCTGCAGCGGATGGCCCCACGCCGCTCGGCTGCGTCTGGGTGCTCCCGCGGGGCCGTGGCTGTCGCAGGCAGGTCCTTCCTTGGCCGTTGGGGTCGGGAAGGCACCCGCAGCGCTAGAGGGAGGAGATGGCTCCCCGCGAGCTGCTGGGGCCGGGGCGGGCCGGGCGGGGGGCTACCTCCTTTCCCCGTGCGCCCGCCCCCGACTCGCGTGTCACCCACCCGGCTTTGGGCTGCGGTGACAGGCGGTCCGCCTTGGCGGCGGGTCGGAGAGAGAATACTGGGGGCCGCCCAGCCCCAGAGCCTCAGCGTCCTCATCTGGAAGCGGGGGGCGACAGGGTCTGGGGAGGCATGTGCCATCCCGGGGCACGTGAGCCGTTGCACGGGGCGTCCGGGGCGCGGAGGGGCGGGGCTGACCGGCCGCAACCTCAGGATCGCGTCCACCTTCGGAAGCCTCCAGAATCTGCCGTGCGGTGGGGTCCCGGGGCTCTCCGGCTGCTCCGGCCTCCAGCTGGGGCCCGCCCCTCCCTCCGCGTGGCCGGGGGCTGCGGGCACCGTCTCCCAGAGCGGGGCCTCGGCCGACAACACCCGAGGCCTCTCGGCCAGCACCCGGAAGCCGCGGGCCGTGGCGACCGTGTGCACGTGCAGCAGGGCCGGCCCCTGGTCCGGCGGTCACAGCATCCGCCCCGTGTGCCCAGGCCGGTGTGGGCCGCGGCCCGGGAGCTCGAAGGGCCGGATCTGGGCAGGAGTGAGGGGGCGCCTCCCCGGGGCATGGCCACAGGCTGGCCGGCTGGTGGGGCGGCCGGGGGTTTATAGCCCCGCAGGGAAGGCGGGCGGACGGGACCCGGGGTCACCTGCCGGGCCGCCTTGCCCTCATGTCTCCCCGATCCCTGCTCTGCCTGCGCTGTCCCCCCACGTCCACCCCTGCATCTCCCCGCTTCTGGTCTTCTCCTACCCTGGCTCCTCGTGAACTATTAAGATTTCAACGTGATACTCAACATCCACTCTCTCGTGAGACGTCCGAACACCCACAGGAGGCCCACACCCCCTCGAGCGCCGTCCTCGCTTCCAGGTCAGCACAACCCTTCCAAATCTTCTCTAGACCTTCAAAAGCACAGAAGCACGAGGCCTTCTCAGCCACTCTCGTCCGGAGGAAACGGGGTCAGAGCAAAGGAGTTGGTGTGCCCCGCTGTGTCACACTGTCCCTGAGTCTGGGGAGCGTGTCACTGGGTCACAAACACCGCCGGGCTCAGCGGCCTCCGACTGGTTTCCCCGGGACGCTGCGCGCTGGCTGCGAATCCCTTTGCTGCTGTCGCCTGGCTTACGGTGGGGGGGGCCTCCCCCCGCGGCGGGGGCACCTGGGCTGGGGGTGGGAGACCCTTTCAGGGCTGCGGGCAGCGGGCCCAGCTTCCTTCCACCGTGGCGCACGTCGCCGGGGAAGGTGGGCGCCGCAAGGCTCTTTCTACCACGTCCTGATGGTCCAAGCCGGTGCCCGGGTTGTGGGGGGTGCAGACGCCCCCTTCGCTGGTGACAGCTGCGGAGAGCGAGAGGCTCTATCTCATCGGCCCCCACGTGCTGAGAGCTTCCTCTTTGCACAGTCACTTCCCAGTTGGTGGGAGGAAGCAGAGTCTATGCCGCAGACCCCCGGTGACAGGCGGCGAGGCTACTTCCGGTCTTCCACAAACCAGGTCGGCGGACTCTCGGGCAGATGCGGTCCCATCGGACAGGCCCACTTTACCCCCTGCTGGGGAATTCTGCCCAAGCCCCAGGGGTGAAGTCTCCCTCTTTCCAGGGCCCCAGAGCACCGTGTTCTCGTTCCCAGACTTGACACAAAGCCTCGCGCTCTCCCCCTCCCCGCACAGCCGTGGCCCGGCACCTGGCCTCAGTCACGGCGTGATGCCTTTCCTTGATGCCTCAGAGAGGTGGGACGCATCCTCTAAACCACACAGCCACGGAGGGAGGGGACTGGAGCCCTGCGCTCTGCGGCCACAGAGGGCCGCCTCTGCCGCGGGGACACGGAGGGTGGGGCGCACAGCAGTGGGACAGGAAGCCAGGCTGCCCCCGGGGCTCTAATGTCTCGCTGACCTCCAAGACCTTGGTGCTCACTCCCCCCACCTTGGGGTCAAGGCTTCTGGGCCGACTCAGTAGTGACCCCAAGGACTCGGCCCGCTGGGCCGGCTCGGTGTGTGAGTAAGCGGACGCCCCTGTGCCTGGGGGCCCGGCCCCTCCCCCACATGGCCTCACCGACCCTGTCAAACAGGCACCAGGGAGTGGCTCCCCCGCGCTGAGGGTGGGCAGGCCGGACGCCGATTCTAGGTCACAGCCTGCGCCTGCGCGAGCCCGGCATCTGTCCCCGTCACCCCCCCCACCCGCCCAGCTGCTGGGGGTCTGGCTCCGGGATGAGGCCGCTGATAAGGGAGCAGGTGGAGGCGGGGCCGCAGGGAAGCCGGCGGGAGGAAGAGGAGCGAGCACGGGGCTCGGCCGTGGCGGACACGAATTCTCAGCAGCAGCAGCCGCGGACGCTGCCCACAGCCACGGAACCCAGGTCCCCGCGATAAGCTGGAAGCCGGCCGGCTTCGGTTTCTTTGGTGGCGACGCGCAACGGTAGCTCGTGCGTCCAGCCAGCCCCGTTCTGAGCCCGTCTGACCCCCCCGTTCTGAGCCCCTCCGGCCCCCGGTCCCGACTGCCGCCAGCCTCTGGTGCGTGCCTCGCTGGCCGTGAAGGGGTTATGGGGCCACAGATCCTCCCAGCCCTCCTGGGTGACAAATCGGGCAAAGGAAGCTCGAGCAGGGACGGTGCCCTGGGGAGTCCTAACACATACACGGAGTTGAGAAAAGAAGGCTCAGGGGAACGTGCCACTTGGAGGACAGGACACAGACGGGCACTCCCGAGGGCGGTCTGGAGCCGTCCGGGGAGGGTGGTGGTCTAGAGAGGCCCTCAGGGGGCTGCTGGGGCAGGACCCAAGGGAAGACAGAAGCCGCAGGGCCCAGCCGAGACGAACATCTCCCTGCTTTGCTCTCATGTGGACCTAGGAGGCCCTGGTTTCCGGGGACCCTGCTGGCCGGCGTCGGGGCGCACTGAAAGCACAAAGCAGGGATGGGCCACCGGGGCCTTCCCATGGATGCGTGTGGCCCAACCCACAGGCTGGCCCTGGGGGTCCACACCTGCCACGGGGCTCGGGGGCTCCAGCCTCACACGGCCCCTCCCCCGGCGCGCACGGCCTGGACCCAGCACCCAGCACACCCGTGGGCTGTACCCAACCCCCGGAGGAAGGGCCTGCCAGAAAGCCCAGGCTGAGAGCAAGGTTCTGGGGCTCCGGGACACTTGGGGTCTGCGGTTTTATTACGAAAACAGAAACATAACCTATATAAAAAGGAGAGTTCCGTCCTGCGGGGGCACGCGCGGCAGGGGAGGGCAGCTCCGAGTCCTCGGGCGGCCGACGGCGCCCGCTAGGCGTCCTGCTGCTGGATGAAGGGATTGGGGATGGCCTCCATGCCGTCCTGCGGGCAGATGAGCACCACGGAGGTGCCCCTGCACACCACCAGGCCCAGCTGGCGGGTGTCCTCTGTGAGCTTGTACTGGTCGTCGGGGTCTGTGGAGAGAGAGGGGCAGTGGCAGTGAGACGGCCCCCGTGTGGCTTCTAGACCCGAGGGACGGGCACGGGGGAGAACTGTGGGACAGACGGGGCGGGGGGGGGGGGTGGCCCGAAGGAGCCAAATCAAGGGAAGAGGCTGGGTTGAACGACAGGCCAAGTGTCTCGCCGCCCCCCACCCCCAAAGCCCAGGCACGCTGCCCTCGTCTTGAGATGGCCTGGACCACGAGGGCGACAGCGCTGGCGACAGCGGTCCACGCCGGCCCTCTTTCTGCAAACACGGCACAGGGGGGAATTCCGGGGCAGGCCGCTAAGTGGGGACCCTGGCGGCTAAGCCAGCAGGGACCACGTTAGGAGCCGCTGGGAAAACAATCAGGCTGGGACTCCCGGCTCCTGGAAAATCCTGGAAGGCCCGTGCGGGTACCGCTCGCCCCAGGTTCACGGGCAGGTAGGGCTGGGATGAAAGGCCTCATGGGAGTGACAGCAGCTGAAAACCGTGGTCTCCTCTGCAGGATGCTGGGGGAGGGCCAGGCGGTCCCACGTGCCGGAGACCAGGTCTCTGGGGCACAGCTCTCCCTGACCAGATCGTGCAGGAGTAACCTCTGTGCTAGGCCTGATCCCTCCAGGAACCCACGTCGGGGGCTGCTCTGGGGCTGAGTCAAGACGGCACCGGCCCCACCACGGGGAGGCCGCCCCGGAGGAGCAGGCTCCCGGGGCCTCGCGGCCCGGGGTGCACCCCAGCACTGGCCTGTTTTCCTGCCAGGCCCACACGGTGCAGCTCTCACAGAGGAAGACACCGTCTGGCCACGGAGGCCGGGCCAGGATCCCCATGGGGGTGGCTCCATAGGGGAGGGGAGAAACTGAGGGCTAAGCAAGAGGCCTGGGGCACCGGCTGTGCAGCCACAACTGTGCTTCCCCAACAAAGAGGGGGCCCTGTGACTCTGTCACCAGAGTAGGACAGGCCGTCCCCGAGGGGCAGGACCGCCACCCTCCTGGACCTTAGGCAGGCTGAGCTGCACGTCCTGTCGAGAGATGGGCAGACGCCGGCCGACGCCCTATGCTGCCGCGTGGGATCTGGAGACTTGCGGGGACAGGGAGCAGGACCCTCTGCCAGCAGTGGAGCGTCCACCAGGGGCGGCAGGAGACGGGGGACACCGGCCATGTGGTTCACAAGCTCCGTGTCCGCGGTGTGGGGGCAGCTGGGGGTTCTGGGGCAGGACGAGCCCGGCAAGGAGCCCCCGCGCCCCACGGCCGTGCCCACCTCTCATGTACTCCACGGTGCCGTCCAGCACGAGGTTGAGCAGCGGGTCGAACCCCTTCAGGATGCCACTGGCTTGTAGGAACCACCGAGAAGAGAAACAGAGAGGCGTCAGGGAAGCGGCTGTTCTGGGACCGGTGCAGTCGGGCTACCCCACGTGCCGATATGGGGGGAAGCCTCTCCAGGGACGCGAGAGACGGGACACCGGCTCGGGGGTGAGGGCGAGGGCGGGCTCCAGGCCGGGAGCCAGGAGGGCGAGCCCAACCCCCCACGGAACGGGGCAGCAAACGTCTTCGCAAAGGGCCTGCGGGAGCAGTTTCAGCAGTGCGGGCCCATGGTGTGGGCCCGCGGTCTCCACAGCAACCGCCCGCTTGGCCTTCCGGGGCGAAGCAGCCCCGGGGCATGCAGACGCTCGGGAGTGGCTGCGCCATGCGGAGACTCCCCTTACGGATACAGAAACGTGTGACAAGCGTGTCATTGTCTTCAAATGCTCGGGGTTGTTAAAGACTGTCCCCACCTCACCAACCACGGCCCCGCGCACTAAAGGAGCGCAGTGACGACCGGCGCCGCCGTGTGACGCGCAGGAGACGAAGGGACCAGCTGTCTGGTCTGAAAGGCCCCCCCCCCACCCCGCCGCACAGGCCTCCCCTTCCCAGGCACAGTGGGAGAAGTGGGCGTGCCCCCATGTCAGTATGGGGGCAGAGCTGTGGAGTCTGTGCCATGAGCAGGGCTGGTGTGACCCGCAGCCACACGGGAGTAGGGCCGGGTCTGCAAAGTACAGCCCGCGGGCCAAAGCCGGCCACTGTGCTTCCCAAAGTAGCCAGGCTGGCTCACAGCCGCGTCCACTTGCTGACGAACGGTCCGTGGCTGCTTTCCTGCTGGAGCAGGAGTGACCGCTGTGACAGAGACACTCGGCCTTTATGGAACATGTCTGCCAGCCTCCGACTTCCTGGTTGGATCCCCTGGCTCTGCGGCTTCCTCTCCCTGCCGGCCCCCAATCCCCACCCTGCAAAACGAAGGTCAGGAGGACACCTGCCCGACGGGGCTATGAGCAGCGGGCACTGCGCCCACTCCTGTGGGTCTGCCTCAGTGGGGCGCGAGCCCACGTCTCCCACCCCGGTGACGACCCTGCGTCACCCCTCCCGTCAAGTGGGGGAGGGCACCCACGAATGCGATGCGATGTCATTCCCGTAAGGGTGTGATAGGACTAGGAAGACCAACGAGCCTGCAGAAGTGACTGAGGTCCCCGAACCAGGGCACTTTCAGCTCCTGCAGAGACTCTGCCCAGCCTGACCCGATCAGATGCGCTGTGAAGGGAACAGGGTTTCGTAAAAGAAGGACCTGGAAGCACGGGAAGGATTTTCCTGCGGGGCCTGAGGGAACAAACTGCCATGCTGGGGACAGCGTCCTGTGGCAAGGGCTGGCAGGCCACCTCGGGGAGCCACGTGTCCCCAGACAGCTGAGCAGGACACGGAGACCCCGTCCTACAGCCACAGGGACCTGAATTCCGCCGACAACCCGCAGGGCAGGGGGAAAGCCCGGGCCGGAGAGAACAGGCTCCTCGATACTCCTTTACTGCAACCCGTGAGACCAGGAGCCCCAGCACCCCGACTCCTTCCTGACAGACGCTGCGGGACGGGAAGTCCGTGCTGTCTGAGCTGCCCGAGGGCTGGCGATGTGCTACGCAGGGTGGAAAGCCCACGCGAGCACCCCGGGAAGCGAGAGCGGTCTCACCGCTGCCAGCTGCCCCCACCTGCAGGCACCGTGCCGTGAACCACGACGGCGCCACCCAGGCACCCACGCCTCAGGGCACCCCCCGGGGGTCAGAGGCAGCTGGAGCGACAGGACGTCGCTCCAGTGCTTGCTGGTGTCAGGAACCGAGCTACGCCTGCCTCCAGCCCTGCAATCCTCACCGAGGCCCGTCAGGTAGGCGGAGGGGAGAAAGGAGCGGCGCCTCAGGGAAGGTGAGCTGTCCCAGGTCCCCCAGGCGGTGTGCCGAAGCGCTAGGGCTCCGACCCCAGAGGCCGGGCTGCGGGGATACCCAGGCCGCGCTGCCCACATGCACGCGCAGCACCCAGCCGCCTTCCTGCCCTCGCCGCACTGGGTTTCAGGGGAAGATGCGCAGGGCAGTGTGTCCGGGAACCTGGGCAGGTGGTACCCGGCGCTTACACCAAAGGGGCGTGGCCCCGAGTGGTCAGGGATGCTTCCCACAGCAAGAACCTCGCGCTGAGAGCAGGAAATGACTCTGGCGTTACCCCGGGGTTAAAAAAGAGATGAGAGACCCCAAAAGGAGCGACCTGCGCCCAGCCCACGCCCCTAACCTCACTGCAGCCTCGGCTCTCCCAGGAACACAGCCTCCCCCAGTCACTCTGGGACTCCCGGGCGGGCTCCGGGGAGCTGGTCTTCCGGGGCGATCCCACCAGCCCTGGAAGGAGGGCGAGCAGGGCCGCTCCGTCGGTTCCCGCAGCCTCCTGCGCCGAAGACCTCCCCTTCCGTCCGCGGCGGGGCTCCCTCGGGTCCACACCGCGTGCTGCGGCAGGAAGCCGGCAAGAGCTACGAAGCTCACAGGTTTCCATCTCCACCGGCAACAGCCCGAGCTGGCGGCCCACTGCGCCGCACGCCCTTGGCAGCCCCGTGGTAGCGCACGAGGCAGTCCTGGGAGCCACGAGGCTGTCCTCTCCCCGGGACCGCGGCGGCGGACCGCAGCGCTGCAGGCTGACCGCAGGGGCAGGTGGTCTCCGCGGGGAGATGCCCGGCTGGGCGGTCACACGGCCCCAGCGGCACCCAGGCTTGCCGCTCAACATGCCCGAGCGCCCCGGGCAGGCCCCGCCAGCGAGAACGACGAGCGCGGCGCCCGGGCAGCGCGGGGTGCAGGGGCATCACGGCCCGGCTGGGGCCGCTCCCGGGAGGGACACAGCGAGAGGCGGGCGCGCAGCGCGCAGGCCGGGGATGCCCGTCCCGGCGGCACGTCCGCGGCTCGGGCTGTCCGGCCCCCGCCCGGGCCTCGGCTTCCCCGCGTGCGGACCGCGAGGCGCAGCGCCGACGCCGGCGGGCTTCGGAGTCCCGCCGACTTCTCCGGGCCCGGCGCTCGAGGCGGGGCCGCATCCTCCCCGCCCCCCTCCGCCGGCGCGCGCCCCAGGCGGCTCACGCGGTGCGGGCGGCGGGGTCTCACCTTCGCGGCCGCCCTGGAACTTCACCCGAATCGTCTTGTCGATGTACTTAGACAAGTCCAAGATGCTCTCTTTCTTCTTCTTCTCTTTGTCCTGCGGGGAAAGCAGAGCGCGTGAGGCGTGGAGCGCGGCCGGGTCCCGCCCCGCCGGCCCCGCCGGCCCCGCCGCGCGCTCACCGCCATCTTGCCGCACGGCGCCCCTCTGCGCAGGCGCCGCCGCGCGCCCTTTGACCCTGCCCCCGCGCGCAGGCGCGGAGCACAGACGGCGCAAGCGCGCCGGGCGCGCCGGGGCGTTGCTGGGAAACATCTGGCGACGCCTGCGGCTGGAACCGGCCGACATGGCGGCGGCGGCGGCGGCGCTGGCGCGGCTCGCGGTGGCCTTCCTCCTCCTCGTGGCCCAGGTGAGACTGCGCCGGCCGCGCCGGCCCCGCCGGCTGTGACGCCCGGCCCCTGGGCCCCGGGCCGCGCGCGGGCCCCGCCCGACCCGGCCTGGGGGTCGGCCTCGGGTTTGCGCGCCCCCCTCGCGAGCGGCCCGCGGTCCGGGCGCCGGGCCGTGACCTTGCGGGCCTGTCCCCGGCCGCTGTCTCTCCTCCGCCGCGGAGCCCTCCCCCGCTGTAGCGTCGCTCAGCGCGTCTGGGTCTGGAGTTGGGGAGTCCCCCTACCTCGCCAGGCCCCGCTCCGTTTCGAGGTGTCCAGCCGCCGCCGGGGACGCCCCTGCCTGGCTGCGTGGCCTTGGCCGGGCGGCCGCCAGTCTCCGAGCCTCAGTTTCCCCTTTCGCGCGGTGTTCGCGCGGGTCCGCGCGGTTGCGGTAAGCACGGGGCGCGGTGCCTGGCCGTGTCGCGGAGCGGCCAGGAGACCCTCCCTGGAAGTGGGGTCGCGTCGCCGCCCCGGACTCTGTCCGGTGACCTTGGGCAAGGGAGGTACCCGCTTTGGGCGTCAGCTGCTCACCTGCGGCGGGAGGAGGAGAGTGCAGTGAGGACGCGCCCGGTGGTGCCCGCGGGGTGCTGTATGTGCTCCTTCCCCGGCAGGTTAAGGGTCTCGGGCTGGCGGGGTCTTGCCGCCCGCGGGCTGATGGACTTCATCGGGAGCCCAAGTCCTCACCCGCTCTCCCCTGGGTCATGCAGCTCAGGGCGCGGTGTCCCTAACTGCCCTGGGAACGCAGCCATTCCCCTTGACCGGTGCACCCCAGCCCACTGCCCCTCCACGGCGGCCGGTGCTCTCCCGCATCCCCGGTCCCCTCCCAGACTACACCCAGCAGGAGCGAGGTCTTTGAAAGTGTGTCAGGTCCTGCGTCCCAAAGAGCGCCTTCCGAGGCGGCCGGCCTCTGTGCTTTGGCTGCCTGGGCAACCTCCCGTCCTTGCCTAGTTCGCGGAGGGCACTCTGCTCTCTGGTCTTCCCCGTGTCCCTGGAACGGCCCTGGTCGTGCTTCTGGTCTCAGCGGAGTTGTTCTTCCCTCTCCTCACCCCCGGGCAGCTCTCTGCGCTGCCCCCTCCCCAGCTCTGGGCTGAGCCCCCGGCCCTGCCCCAACGCCCTCACGTTCCTCAGCAGTCGAAGTCCGTCGGGGGCAGGGACATTTTGAATGGGAGCCGGAGGAGACGTGGACACAGGGCAATGGGGGCCCCACGGAGGGAGTGACCCGGTTTGCTGGGGGAGGCTTTGTGGAAGCGGGGACCCCGGAGGGGTGTTCTGAAGGTTGAACAGGAGTTTGCCAGGTCTCGGAGGCAGAGGGAGGGGCCGCGGGGCTGAGCGGCTGGAACAGGGGTGAAGGTGTGAGAGCTGACGACTCATTTCGAGCAGGTGAGGAGTCCACCCTGGTTGGTAACGTGCTCACACCCCGAGAAAGATGACACCCCAGAGGAGGCCCTCGGGTGCCCTTGAGGGGAGCTGGGGTTGCCCCGGCAGCTGAAGGGCGTGGGGGAGGGGCAGCAGGAGTGGCTCCCAGGCCCAGGGTAAAGGGCAGGCGCCCGGCAGGTGGCGAAGGCTCGGGGCGCTCCTGGGCAGGCTGAGGGTTTTGGACTTTGTCCTGTGTGCGAGCAGAGGACGGTGTCGCAGCGTGTGATGAGCACTTGTGCTGGTTGTTCCGGGCAGAGCCCGGGTCTGTCTGTCTGTCTGCCCCGGGACAGGACCGATGGCACTGTGGGGGGTGGGTGTGGTTCTTCGTGCAAGTTTGGGTCCTGGTGCCTGAGGATGAGGCCAGCTTTCCACCGGCTGGGACGCTGCTTGGGGGCAGCCCCGAATTCATCTGCCACCACTTTGTGTCCCTGGGCGAGGGAGTCCCCAAATAGACATGTGTCCCCCAGTGGCGACAAGCTGCGCACATAAGGATGGTCGTGGGGTCTGCTACTCGGCAGATCTGAAGTCAGGTCAGGGCTCTCCCCGCCCGTTTCCTCCCTTCTCCATCCTGTCCCCTCGGCCCTCCTCAGCCTGTCCCCTCTACCACCCGCACCCCCCGCCCCCGCACCTGTCCCCGCTCCTCCTCTGCCTCAGCGCCTCTTCCCACGCTTCCTGGGCTCTTACGCCCCACCCTGTCCTGGAACTGACCGAGTCTTAGAAGCACGACTGCTTCCGGCCTGGACTCGAGCTTTTCTCAGACGCCTGCGGGTGCCTTCGTGGTCTCCCGGAGCGTGGTTTCCCTAGAGGCTCCCGAGCCCGCTTAGAGACTGTGATGTCAGAAGGTGGTCTGTCTGGTAGTCCCAGCGATCTCCGGCTCTCCGGATTGGGGTGGGTCCTTCTGGAGAACGTCTGGGTCCGCTCACTCCGCACGCTGGCATCTGACGTGCACGCGGGGTCACTTCCTAACGGGCAGCCGGCCGTGCGGGCTGTGGGGGGCGAGGTCCGTGAGGTGCGCCTCTGTGCGTGCAGGTGACCTTTGTAAAG
Organism: Mustela erminea; assembly: GCF_009829155.1. NCBI lineage: Eukaryota > Metazoa > Chordata > Mammalia > Carnivora > Mustelidae > Mustela > Mustela erminea. Next base: position 1,505,493 of record NC_045614.1, read on the forward strand.
AGAAGCGGCTTCTGCGCGTCCCCGTTTTACACAAACAACACTTCTCCCCACAGTCTGGATCCCACAGAACGGGGGTCAGCAGACGTGTCCTGAAAAGGGCCAGACAGCGACTGTTTCTGGCTTCGTGGGCCACGTGGTTTCGGGCGCAACCTCGCAGCTCTGCGGGGGTCACGGAGAGCAGCCAGAGGCCCTGCGTGCGGGAATGGGGCAGGTGTGCTCCAATACGACCCCACTTAGAAGTGCAGAAGGAGGGGCGCCGGGGTCCTCTGTTCTGAGCCCGCGGTTCTGAGCCGGGGGTGACCCTCTGGAAGCCGAGTGCGGACAGGTAGAGCGCTTACGGCCGGGCGGACAGGTGCCCTTGGCGGGTGTGGTCTGGTGGGCAGAGTGGAGGGGAGGCTCCTGGTTCTGCCTCCAGAGGAGGGAATGAGGGGCCACGAGAGGTGCGCGGAGGTCGCCAGGGCAGAGGAGGGAAGGGTGCGGCCTGCAGGTGCTCTGAGACCCCTGGTTGGCCTCAGGCAGCCCCCAGCTCCTCCCCTCACGAGCCTGGGTTCGGGGAGCTCAGCGCCCCCCCAGCACGGCTTCTCCGCACACCCCCGGCAGTGCACGAGGCAGCAGGCAGCGGGGTCAGGTCAGAGGTGCCGGCTGGAAGAGCCGGTAGTCGGGGTCCCTGGAGCGGACCCTGCCAGCTGCGGGGTCTCCACGCTGCCATCAGCTCAGCGTAACCAGGGCCGGGGTGAGAAGCCCCTGGAGTGGCCGGGGCCTCGCCGGGCTTCCACCGTGGGTCTGGCTGTGCAGAATCCCGTCAATGGCCCAGGCTTGGTGTCGGGAGCCGTGATCCCGTGGGACTGCAGCCCAGTCCACTGCGCACTCTGCCCCGACGGCGGGGCGTGTGGCTGGTGGTGTCGGCCAGACCCTATCAAGTGTCCGCGTCCAGACGAGCAGCTCTAGGTGTTTGGCTCCTTGGCACATTTTTGGGGGTCCAAGGAGGGAGTTTCCCATCTCAGTCTTGGGTGATTGCAGCCTACAGGGAGCACAAGCTCCAGAAGTGTGGGCCCTGCGAGCCCAAGGTGCCCAGAGCAGGCTTCTGGGCCAGGCGGGTGGGGCCCCCCGAGGTGCAGTGGCCGGACTGACCCCCTCGGCTTCTAGCACCGGCTTCTCTCCTAAGACCCCTCCTCCCTCAGCACGCCCCTGGGACCTGCTCGCACTCGGGGTGAGCCCGCCTGGGGCAGAGCCGCTGAGACCCGGGCCCCGAGTGCTGTGGGAGTCTCTGCTGACGAAGTGCTCCCAAGAGATGGAGCCTGTGCTTGTGGGGGGCTCTGTGCCCCGGCCAGAGCCCAGGGAGGAGGTGGGAAAGGCCTGCCAGCCAGCCGCCGCAGTCCGGGGAGGGCTGCGGTGTTCCAGGCAGGAGATGTGGGTGGGCGGCACGTGGGGACACCTTTGTATGAAATGGCAGGTTTTCATGGGGAGTAAGCTGGTGTTCGACCGAAAAAAAGAGAGGCAGCCCCTCTGGCCCAGGCCCCCCGCCTCGCCGCTGTCCTTGAGGGGCGTCCGGTGTCCGAGGACTCCGGGTGTGCCCCACGCCTCGCTTGTTGGGTCGTCAGGACCCTCTGGCGCGGCGCTCCCCGAGCAGCCAGCTGTCCCGTGGGCTTGGAAGGAGGACCGTGGCGCTAGCAGCTCCTCCTCCTCCTCCTGGGAAGCTGGGGCAGGGTGGGGAGACCCGCTCTGCTGGCTCCGGGCCTGCGCGGAGAGCCGGCCGTGCCCCGTGGCGTCCGCATGACTCTCCTGGGCCGCAGAGTCCCCCGGCTCCCAGCCCCAGGGCGGCCGGCCTGCAGACCGCCTGCTTCCTGCCGTGCCTCCGAGCGGGGCGGCCAGGCCCGACCGGGCTTCCGCTGGCCTGTGCCTGGCAGGGGCCAGTCCTGTGACCGAGGCTGCGAGGTCCCCCCGGAAAGTAAGGTGTGGGACGAGGGCCCGGAGCCGGCTGGCCTTCCCAGTCAGTGGCCGGCAGGTCATTCTTCCGGGAGCCCGCGGGTGAGGGTGCCCCGCCGCCGCCGCCGGGTCTGCTGGAAGCTCCTCCCGGCCTTGCCCTGTCTCCCGGCCTCGAGCCGCCGCCCAGGGCCTGGGGATGGGTCTGTGTCCCCCCGCTGTGTCCCCCTCGTGACAGAGGCACGGGCTTGTCTTCTTCCTGTCCCACGGATCCCGCGCTGTGTCCCCCTCGTGACAGAGGCACGGCCTTGTCTTCTTCTGTCCCACGGATCCCGCGCTGTGTCCCCCTCGTGACAGAGGCACGGGCTTGTCTTCTTCCTGTCCCACGGATCCCGCGCTGTGTCCCCCTCGTGACAGAGGCACGGGCTTGGCTTCTTCCTGTCCCACGGATCCTGCGTGAGGCCCGGTGGGGCGGTGCCGTCCCTTCCGCAGGAGCCAAGGGAGAGGACCTGACAGGGCCGCAGTCAGCACCCGCGTCTCCCTGGGGACACCCGTCCCCACCCTTGCGGCCCTGCCCGGTTTTCTCCAGCATCAGGCGTCTGGCGGTGTCCCGTCTGTCCTGTAGGAGGGGGAAAGCAGCCCGAGCCCTGGGCGCGGGGCTGTCCTTGTTAGGCTCAGACCCTGCCGCGCCCGCCAAGCGCTCCGACCCCTGCCTTGTTGTCCCAGGCGGCCTGTGAGTACGGCATGGTGCACGTGGTCTCCGAGACAGGGGGCCCCGAAGGCAAAGACTACTGCATACTCTACAACCCACAGTGGGCCCACCTGCCACATGACCTTGGCAAAGCGGTGAGTGCCCACTGAGGCCCTTCCTCAGGACGGTCTTCCCACTGGGGTCTTTCCTGGTGGGCCGTGCAGGCCCGGAGGTGCTGTGGGACGCCCCCTCCGGACTTGGGGTCGGGTCTGTCTTGCAGGAGGACAGAGGAAGGGCCTCCGCTGTGAAACCCCTGCGAGGGGTCTGGGCACACTCCCGGGGCTGCTGCGGTCTCAGGTGGCCCCGGAGCGGCCCCATAACCTTTCTGGGCCTCAGTGCCCTTGGTCAGAAACAAAAGATGTCCAGCTGCTCCCACTAGGGGCACTGGCCACGTCCCCACGCACTGGCGGGGGGCCGGCTGGCAGAGGGGTCCCTAGAGCAGTGAGGGGGGGACCGGCAGCCCTGCTGTGGGTGCGTGATTCTCAGCCCGAGGCCGCTGCTCCCGCCTGCCGGGCAGGCACGGAGGGTTTGCCGCAGTGTCCTCTGAGCACTCACCCATTCCTCCGTGTGCCTCGCGCTTGGGTGTGTGTGCGTGTGCGCTTGTGCGTGTGGGTGCGTGTGGGCGTGTGTGTGTGAACGCACAGGTCCGTGTGAACGTGTGTGCGTCCCCCCCCATTCCTGGGGCGGCCGGTGTAAACGCGCCCCGCTCCCCAGTCTCTCCTGCAGCTGCGGGACTGGACGGCCTCCATGCTCTGCTCCCCGCTCGACGTCCCCACCAGGGGCTTCAGCAACCAGATCCCGCTGGTGGCGCGCGGCAACTGCACGTTCTACGAGAAAGTGCGGCTGGCGCAGGGCGGCGGGGCGCGCGGGCTGCTCATCGTCAGCAAGGAGGCGCTGGTAGGGCCCCGGGCCGTGCCGGATGGGACGTCTCGGAGGGGCGCGGCCCAGAGCGGCCCTGGGGTCCTGTAGGGCTGTCCTACAAGGCCTCAGGGCAGAGCGTGGGGGCGCCCTCTGAGGGCGGGTGGCATCCCAGGGCAGGGTGGCCCCTAAGCGACTTGACCTTGAGGCCCCGAAAGTGAAGCCCGAGCTTCTTCTCCCCCTGCAGGGAGGGACAGTCACACACACAGTCCGCCTCTGCACCCTCCAAGAGGGCGGGCTCGGCGCACCCCACGGTCGGGGGCAGCGCCTCGTCCCGGGTGGGCCTTGGTAAGCTGGCCTGTCCCTGCCGCATTCCCCGCCTTGGCCCCCAGGTCCCCCCAGGAGGCAACAAGACGCAGTATGACGAGATCGGCATTCCCGTGGCCCTGCTCAGCCACAAAGACATGCTGGACATCTTCAAGGTGGGGCCTCCTGTCTCCTTCCGTCCGCGCTGGCCGGGCGCGTGCGTGCCTGCTGGGTGGGTGGTTCGCGCCGCACACATCACCAGCTCCCCCGGAGAGGGCAGGAGTGGAGAACCGCCCCGAGGTCAGAGTGCCCGGGTCCCCAGGCTGCCCTGCCCCCGCCTGGCCCCGTCTGACCAGGGGCCCGCGTTCTCCCGCAGTTTGCGGGGTGCCTTCAGGAACCGGCGAGCTTCCAGGCACAAGAGCAGGAACATTCTGTCTTTGTGGAAGCATCTGCGCGTCCCCCCAAGCCTGCTAGACGCTCCCCACGCGACGTGCCCCTCCTGTGCACATGCGCGTCCCCGTTCAGGGCTCGTGTCCCCACACGCGCACGGGTCCCTTCCCCTGACCTCGTGGGAAGCTGATTTTTTTGGGGTGGGAGTGGCGGGTGAAGGCATGGGGCTCGGGGCCCTCCGGGACAGGCCCCCTGGGGTGGCTGAGGGGACAGGGACAGCGGCTCCAGCCTTGAGCTCCGGTGCGTTCTCCGAGGCAGAGCTTCGGCCGAGCGGTGAGGGCCGCGCTGTACGCCCCCAATGAGCCCATGCTGGACTACAACATGGTCATCATCTTCGTCATGGCTGTGGGCACCGTGGCCCTCGGGGGCTACTGGGCTGGGAGCCGGGACGTGAAGAAGTGAGTGCCCGGGGCCGCCAGTGACGGGGCCGCGCTGGGCGGGTCTGTGGGTGGTCCCAGCGCCGTAGGAGGGGATCCCGTCACTCGCCATCAAAGTGGCTGTCACAGCGTGGCTCCCGAGGTCCCTGGCGCCGGTGTGGCGCCCCCGTGGAGGGCACGGCAGGGACACACAGTGGGCGTGGAGAGGGAGCCCCTCGGCATCTGGGTGCTGTGCCAGCCGGGGGGCGTCCCCTGGACGCGTCTGTGCCTCCCCCAGAAGGTACATGAAACACAAGCGGGACGACGGGCCTGAGAAGCAGGAGGACGAGGCCGTGGACGTGACCCCTGTGATGATCTGTGTCTTCGTGGTCATGTGCTGCTCCATGCTGGTGCTGCTGTATCACTTCTACGACCAGCTCGGTGCGCCCCCGCCCCTGGTGCCCGAGACCGAGGCCCAGGCCCCCAGCCCACCGGGAGGAGCCCCGCTGCTTGGTTGTGGGGTGGATGGAGCCCGAAGGAGGGGGCCTGGGGCAGGAGCTGTGCCTCCCATCCCCCTGTGAATTCGGGACCCCGCGGGGCCCTTCCTGCGGGTGGGTGTGCCCGGCCCCCACCCCACCCCACCCCTGGCGGCCCCGCCCCTCACTGGCGGCCCCGCCCCTCACTGGCGGCCCCGCCCACAGTCTACGTGATCATCGGCATCTTCTGCCTGTCCTCGTCCACCGGTCTCTACAGCTGTCTGTCACCGCTGGTCCAGAGGCTGCCCTTCGGCAGGTGCAGGTAAGCCCGGGGGCACCCCCCGCAGGGCCCTGCGTCCCCGCCCCGGAGCCTGGGCCTAGCCCCGTTGGCCCGCCTCCTGGCCCCTGAAGCTCCAAGCCCTACTTGGACCGTGCGGAGGACCCCCTCCCTCCCCCGCGGCCGTGGACAGGCCCCCCGCGCCGCCCCCGTGCTGGCTGGGGCTCCTGGCGTCAGAGCAGGGCAGAGTGGAAGGGGGGAGTTCTCCGGCCTCCCCTCCCTGCCACCGCGTTGCAGCTCAGACCCCGTGGGGACAGCGTGGATGCATGTTGGACCGTAGGGGCACCAGCGCTGCTGTTCCAGACCTGGAAGGGGGTCCGGTCTGGTTCTGATGGGCCCGGCGGCCATGGCCGAAAGGTGCTCAGAAAGCTCAGCTTGTGGGGTGAGGCCTTTCCAGCCTGCTGTCCCAAGGTCAGAGGTCAGGGGCCTGCAGCGGTGGGGCCGTGGGCTCCTGGGGGGGCAGGGCGCGGGCCGAGGTCTGTCCCCTACCCTGCTGCGTCCTGCTCTACCCTTGGGGACCTCCCTCCTGGAGCTGCCGTAAGGCGTGAAGAGGGATGTTCGTAGGAACATGCAGTGGCCGAGGGGGTGAGGCGGGGGTGAGCGGAGCCCCCGGGTGCTGGGCGGGGGCGAGGACCCAGCTGCCCTTGACGGCCCGCCCGCCCCCAGGGTCCCCGACAACAGCCTGCCCTACTTCCACAAGCGTCCTCCGGTCAGCCTGCTGCTCCTGGCGCTGCTCTGCCTGGCCGTCAGCGTGGTGTGGGGAGTCTTCCGGAACGAGGACCAGTGAGTGCCGCCCCGTCTGCCACCTGTCCTCAGACGCCCCTGGGCCTCACCTCCCCGAGCCACGAGCGTGGGCCGTGTGGCAGCCAGAGTGGCGGCCGCATCCTGTGTCACTGCGTCTGTCCTGCTGCCGCGGGAACGGCAGCGATGGAGATCTGGGTCCGAGATGCCGCCAGCCCTCCTGGCCCTGGGCGCCCCGAGCGCGTGTTCTGCAGGGCACCCACCGGGGGGCGTAGGGAGGCCTGGAGCCGGCGGGCCCCCCTCCCCGCTGCCTCCGACACCGTCTGGCGCTGCTCTGAGCTCCGAGAGGCGGTGAACCGCTCTTGGCGGCGCTGCCACTTGGAGCCGTGACAGATGTAATTGGCAGAAGGAAAACGTGAAAATATTTTGAGTCCTTTGTACACAAAGAGAACACGAGCTCTCCCAGTTAGATCGAAGCCAGACTTGCTTCGTTCTAGAAAGTCAGAACAGGCCGCGTTGCCACCGCGTCTGGGCACCCACTGGCCGCCGGCGAAGCTTCTCTTTATTCTTTGCCGCCGCCCTGGTCGCCCTAGCCGGGAGAGGCTTCCATCCGGCTCGGTGACGACCTCGGCACAGACGGGGCAGTGGGGGCGAGCCGGCACGTGGCCGGCGTGGCCCCACGGTGGCAGCTCCCTGTCGGTGCTGGGGCCACCCGCGCACCTCTGTGTCCCCTCCGCCTCCCAGTCCCCGAGCCCCCGTTTCCCAGGCGGAGAGGCTGGTGTGGAACGTGGCTGAGCGCGAGTTCGACTTTTCTAAGTTGTGGGAAAAGTACTTTTGAAGAGAGATTCAAGTTGCTGCACTATCCCTGTGCCCGCCCCTGATGTGACTGTGGACGCTGTCCCCAGAGGGGGACACATCCCAGGGCGTGTGTGGTGTCAGAGGGCCGCTCCCCACCCAAGCCCAGCACAGCCCCTGGCCCTGCCCGTCCCCCCGGGGCCGGCGGCCGAGTTGTCGCAGTGTGACGGGCCGGCTGAGCACGGACAGCTTGGGAAACTCGCCGCCTCAGCAGCTGAAGAAGGAGCGACGGGCGGGTGACGCCTCTGGCACAGCCCCTGCCGCAGCGGTGACGCCGCTCTGCCTTCCAGGTGGGCCTGGATCCTTCAGGACGCGCTGGGCGTCGCCTTCTGCCTCTACATGTTGAAAACCATCCGCCTCCCCACTTTTAAGGTGAGAGCCCGAGGACGTGGGGCCTCTGGGTGGGTGCGGCGGGACGGCGGTGTCCTGAGAGCCTCCGTGCCCACTGCGGACCTCGAGCGGCCCCAGGCCTGCCCTCACCCGCCTGTGCTCGGGCGTCCCTGGCCCTCCGTGGGTAGCGTGGTCTTCGGGCCTCGGCCCTCCTGCCGCCTCCCCAGTGACAGGACTCCGGGACCCGCCGCAGCCCCCGCGTCCCGGTGTGACAGCCGTGGCGGTGACCACAGAGCCATGAGGACCCCTGGAACCCTGCCCCGGGCAGGGCTGCAGGCCGGGGCTCCTCCAGGGGTGGCCGCTGTGCCGGGGGGAGCTTGCTCCGGGCGGAGGCGCACATACGGGCAAGCAAGCGTGGTCGGCGGCCTTGCACGGGGCCCCGGGCCGTCATCCCCGAGGGGGAGCACGTGGCACGCTGTGAGAAAGGCTCGGCACCCCACCCCCTCGGTGACCAACCACACGGCGATCTCCTTGAACCTCACGCCTCCCGGCTTTTCCGTCCCTCAGAAGCCTTGTCTGCCTGACCTCGTGGTGCCGGGGACAGGCCTGGGTTTGCTCAGACGGTCCCCTCGTGGCTTTGTCCCGGGGGCGCTTCTGAGCCTCGCGGTGGAGGGAGGCGCGTCCGGGGGGGGAGGGGGGCGCGCGTCCCGGGGGTCCGTGCGCCCGCCGCCACGCCGCGCGCCCATCAGGACGTCGCCCCCAGGCCTGCACGCTGCTGCTGCTGGTGCTGTTTGTCTACGACGTCTTCTTCGTGTTCGTCACGCCCTTCCTGACCAAGGTGGGCGCCCCCGCCCGAGCCCGGCTGCCGCGCGCCCCCCCCCCCACGCTCCCCCCTCTGACGCGGGCCCCTCTTTGTTAGAGCGGGAACAGCATCATGGTGGAGGTGGCCACTGGGCCCTCGGACTCGGCCACCCACGAGAAGGTGTGTAGCGGGCCCGCGGCGCTGCCCAGAGGAGAGAGGCGGGCTTGGGCGGGTCCTGGAGACGGCCGCCTCCTTGCCCCCCCAGCTCCCCATGGTCCTGAAGGTGCCCAGACTGAACGCCTCGCCACTGGCCCTGTGTGACCGGCCCTTCTCCCTGCTGGGCTTCGGGGACATCCTGGTGCCAGGTACTGGGGCGCGCCACGCCGTGGTGGGCATCCTCAGGAGTGTCGGGTCATGGGGTGGGGGCGGGTGTGGACGGTGAGGAGCGGGTGGGGGCGGGCGGCCCCTCGGGCTCCCGTGCTGCACGTGGCAGGTGGACGTGGCACGGATGTGGTTTGTGGCTGCACTCATGGCGGGGGTGGCGCGGCCCGGCCCACGCGCCTTGTCCCCGCAGGGCTGCTCGTGGCGTACTGCCACAGGTTCGACATCCAGGTGCAGTCGTCCCGGGTCTACTTCGTGGCCTGCACCGTGGGTAAGTGCCCTCGCGCCCGGCCTCACGTCCCCGCGACTCTCGAGGCCGCGTTTCCTTCGTTGTACCCTCCTGTGCTCGTGCCCTGCTTGTTTCTTCGGTTACCAAAGCCATTGACGCGGAGGCGACCTTTTCTGGGGAGCCCCGGTGGCTCCTAACATTTTCCAGACCAGCCGGCTTGCCGGCCTCTGGTCCTCCCTCCGGAGGCCTCGCCGGTAGCACTCGTCAGTGCACGTGCGTCCCCACCCCCCGCCAGGTGGGAGGCGCTGCGGCCCCTCCTCGTGCGCAGAGGCCACGTTCACGGGACGGAGCACAGCCCCGCGGGGGAGGCCCCGGCATGACCCAGGCTGACCTTGCGGGCGCACGTCGGGGTTGTCCCCATCTGCCCCTTCCTGGCCCAGCTCATGTAGCTGTGGGCGCAGCCGCTCGTCTGCTCGCTGTCCCTGAACCTGCCCCCAGGCCTTGCATCTCGGCGGTGGTTGTCAGACCGCTGGCTGTCGGGGACCTCGTGGCTCCTTGTCGCTGGACCTGCGCCCCGCGATGGGCAGCAGACGCCGCTGTTCCCCTGAGGTTGGCTGCTGTTGGGCCGCTGCTTTAGGATGCGGGGCAAGTGATGAACAGAGCCCCGGGGCGCCAGGCGAGGGTCAGGCCAGAGCCACGGGCAGGACGAGAGGCCCAAGACTGGGCCATAAAGGGTTGTTTCCTCGTCACTCCTTCCTGAAGCCCCCCAGGTCGCGGTCAGGACGAGGAGCCGCTGTGCCCCGTGCGGTGGGAGAGCCGGCCCCGCGACCCGTGCCGCCTCCCCGCCTGTCTCCGGCTGTGCCATCGCGGTCCGCCTGGCCCCTGGGGCTTCTGACCGCGTGCCCGCGTTGCTCGTGTCCAGACTTACCTCTGACTGAGGGCCCAGGAACGGGACCCTCAGGCGCAGTCACGAGCCTTGGTCTGGCGGCCTCTCAGCCCAGAGCTGGGCCTCGCCGCCACCGCGGTGTCGCTCCCGCCCGTCTCCTGCCCGCCCCGTGCGCTCCCGTCTGTCCATCTGTCTGTCTGTCCTGCTCCACGTGCCCGCGACAGGCAGGGGCTGGGCTGTGGGGCCGCCCGCCGGGTAACGCATCGCCCGTCTCTCCCCACAGCCTACGGCATTGGGCTCCTGGTGACGTTCATGGCCCTGGCCCTGATGCAGCGCGGCCAGCCCGCCCTCCTCTACCTGGTGCCCTGCACGCTGGTGACAAGCTGCGCCTTGGCACTCTGGCGCGGGGAGCTGGGCACGTTCTGGACGGGCAGTGGCTTTGCGGTGAATACCAGTTTGCTCTGAGTGTCCGCGAGCAGTAAGAGCCCAATAAGCCCCAACCAGACTTCCAGTTGCGTAAAACCTCCCAGTTGGACGACCGAGCCCCACAGCCTGTGTCCCTGGTCAGCGCTTCCCGTTCCCAGAGGCCTTTGCTTTGCCGTCAGTCTGTGTGGCTCTGTCCCTCCGGGTGCGGCTTGTGGACACGGCCCTTGCTCTGAAGGGCCAGTCCCAGGGGTGGTGACACGCCATTGGATCGGACATTGGTTTCCAGGCATTTCCACCATCAGGAACGCAGTGCCGAGCTCTGGGGGGCCCGGGGCTCCTCTCCAGAGTGGGCACTGGCCCTGCCCCGGCCTCCCATGGCGCTTGTCTTGCTGCTGCCGGTTTCAGGGCGGGAGGCCCCTCTTACTGGAGCACCTTGGATGTGAGAGCATGAGGTTCCGTGTGCCTGTGTCCCCGGGACGGAGCTGACCTCCTCTTGCCGCCCTGTCAGTGAATCACGGGGCCTGGCCCCTCCGTGACGGGAGCTCCGAAGGGCTGTCTCCCGAGCGCCGTCTGCGGCCCCAAGTTACTGTGTCACGTGTCCTGCAAGTCAGAACACTTGTCTCGTCCTGGCCTAGACATGGCGGAGGGAGGGGGGCTGCCGGGCACCCCGTCTAATTACCCAGACGCTGTAGCCCGATGCTGGGGCCTTTAGCCCTTCCCTGGACCCTCGGAAAAGCACGCTGGCTTCACTGCCCACCATCCTCGAGGGGTCTCAGGCCCAGTGAGTGCTTAGTTCTGGAAGGTTCAGGTGGTGGGGAACAAGCCAGAGATGTCAAAGTCAGGGTTTCTGTCGGGTGGCCGTCCTGGGGTCCCAGTGCTGCTGGTCCTACGTGGTCTGGAGGGAAGGTGGCTCCTGAGCCTGGAGCCAGACCCTCCAGGGACCCCAGCCAGCCTTCCCGCCCCACCCCTGCTGCCCCGGCCTCTTCCAGCCGCACCCAGGCCTGACTCGGCCTCTTCTCTTGCAGAAGGACTTACCTCCATCTCCTTGGGCGCCCTCTTCCGCCACCGGCCCGCAGCCCGGGAAGGACTCCGACACCAGCCTCTCGCAGCCGCCTCCAGGCGAAGGACTGGCCAAGTGCCCCGTGTCCCCAGAGCAGCCCCCAGAGGTGTCCACACCTGAGGAGACCGGGGCCGGGGCGCACCCACAGGAGCCCGTAAGCCCCGCGGGCTGCACCCCCGAGCCCGCAAGCCTGGTGGGCGCCTCAGCCTAGGAGGTGGCACAGACTCTCAGGCCCTCGTCGCTACCTGCCGCGCCGAGAGACCCCGAGACTGGACCTGCCCGGCCCCCCCACCCCAAATTGGTGCTCCGGTCTGGCCGATGCCCCGCTCTTCCTCCTCCTCGAGCCGCGCCCAGCTGTGCCCCGGATCCTCTTCAGCCCTGCTCCCCGCTCCCGTGGCTGCCGCGAGCCCCTCCCCCGCTCCGGCCCACGAGGTCACGTCGCCGTCGCCGTGACAGGAGTGGCTCCCAGCTCCGCGCTCTTGCCTGTCCGCCCGGGGTTTCCTCGGCAAGAGCAGGAAGCGCTCGGCCGCGGCTGCCGGTCCGCCCACATCTGGTGCTTCCCGCGCTGCCGCTCCTCAGGTTCTGGCCCGCAGAGCCCCGTCGTGCCGGCGCCGGGTCGGACACCTCGGGGTCGGCAGGGGCGCCCGGTGGGCCCTGCCCTGCCTCCATCCGCCCGGGCGCCTGCGCTCCAGCTTCTCCGCCTGTGAATAAACGGCCACGACGTGTTGAACTCGAGTGGCGTCGCCTCTTGGGTCTGAGTCTCGGCCGGGCCTCGTCGGGGCAGCCGGGCCCCAGGCGCGCCTCCATGGGGCTGCGTGTGTCCGCTCGGCTCCGTCCCTGCAGCTTAGCTGGACTCGGGCCCCCCAGCCTCCGCACAGCACCTGCACGCCCTCCACCCCCCCCCAGCCCGGCCTCTAGGAACACCACCGGCCAGGCGAGCGCACTTCCTATTTAGACCGCCCGGGAGCTTCTGGAGTGTGGTGAATATTCCGGAACCGGCGTTTTGTCTTCTACCTCACTGACAGGGCTCTCCGGACGTCACGACGGAAACGCCGCCGCAGCACTGGCCGCGGGAGGCGGCCCCATGCCGTGGCACGCGCCGTCCATACAGCCTCCAGACTCCAACCCGAAAGCTGTTTGCACCGACGTGACGTGAAGGCACAGACCCCCAGCCACGCGGTCCCAGCTCTGTCCCCTGTCCGTCCGCTGCTCTGCCGCAGATGGCAGGCGTGGGGTCAACCGTGAACCATTCCAAAAAATACCAGCGCCAGACAGACTCACACACAGCCTTTGCCAGCCCTGCTGCTCCGAGGAGAAAGGATGTTGATTCAAAAAAACAAAAAGACGTTTTCCACCTGTCCCCGTGTCTCTTTAGAGGACAGGTGACCCGGGAGGGAGACCGGCTGGCCCTGCTGGCCCTGAGAGCTGCCCAGTGGGTAAGGCCAGAGCGGGCTGCAGGGTCCACGCGCACGGTCCCCACCGCAGCCGGCACGTCCCTCTAGGCCGTGTCACTCGTCTGTGTAGGACCCAGAATCTCTGTTTTCTGTGTTTGACAAATGTCAGGGGATTTGAAGGCGGATGTTTGTTCCGGAAGTTTCTGTGTGCAGTCTTTGCCTCGCTTCTGTTTGAATCTTACGATTAAACATAGCTTTTGAGAGTTGCCGCCCGGCTCTCGGCTTCTCTGCGGTGCGGCGGCAGGCGGAGTGCTGTGTGGGGCGGCTGTGGGCCCAGGTGTGGCCCGGGTCGGCAGGGTCGGCTGCCCCGGGGTGTGGGCACCTGTCCACACAGCCCGCCGCTTGCCCAGGCAGACGGTTGAGCTCTGCTGTGACGTGGCTGGTGGCCGTGTGGGGCTGGGGCCCTGATTCCCGGCACTGGAGAGCTGTGGGGGGGCCTGGGGGGAGCTTGGTCGGCCCTGTGTCGGGTCACGCCTCGCTTCTCCATGATGATCCAGGATGCGTGGAGGGGGGTGCCTGTTGTGGGCCTGGGGACCAAGCTGGCCAGTGGCTGGGGTCTCCCAGGCCACCAGGTCACTGCCACAACCAGTCGGCTCTGCTGCTGTAGCCCACGCCTCACGGCCCATGGCGGACAGGTGGGGCCGGGGCCAGAACACTGCTGGACACGGACACGTTGTGTCTCACGTGGTTTCCCAGGTCAGGAAGCAGCCTCCCCTGGGTAGCGTTCAACTAGTCAGGAAGCGGCGGCCCTTTCTTAGCGAGCCTCTGGGAAGGCCACCCCCAGGCCCTGCTCACCGTGCACTGACGGCGGGCAGCGAGCTCAGCGGTGCCCAGGCAAGGAGGGCCCTACACGCTTGTTTTCACGGGTGGGGAGGCACAAGTCGGTGCCCGGGAGACCATGTTCCTGCTCCGTGGCGGGGGGCGCACAGCTCTGCGTGACCGGGGCACTACAGAGATGGGACAGGGCTGTGAGGACACCAGAGTTCTTCACTGAGCTCTGGTTAATGGTTTCCATTAACTGTTCATTGCCCCCGCCTTTCCTGAGCGCCGACTGTGAGCCAGGCCCCGACTCCACTGGGGCGCCTGGGTGGGGCTCAGACCCGCTCTGCCCCAGGTGGACACGGGCCTGCACCTGCCTCTGTCTTGGGGGCACGTATCAGGGAAGGCACCTTGGAGGAGGCAGGCGGGGCCTCTAGGAGGGAGATGAGTGTGGCTGGTGGGACGGGCAAGGGTCACTGGCCACATGGGGAAGGCATGGCCCATGTTGCCCGAAGGTGAGGAGACTAGAGTCCTAGAAAGAGCCCAGCAGTGGGTGGCTGCCCTGCCGGAGAGAGGAAGGCAGCCCCTCCCCATAGCGTCCCTGCTCAGGGCCGGGTGCAGCGGTGGGAAGAGCCCACCGGCTTTGGAGTCCTGGCTTCTTGCTGCAGCCCAGGGACCTTGGTTGGTCACCACCGTCTCTCTGGGGCTGGAGGCCCTCTGTCTTCTGCAGGGCCTGCCCGCATGTGTGTGGGAAAGGGGACCGCACTGCAGGCAGCCGGGACCCGGAGGGACTGCTCCCTCTCCAGCACCACGCTTGGCTCCCCGTAGCTTCCAGTGCTTCCCACAAGAGTGAGCCTCCACTCGGGGCCGGAAGGCGTTGCCAGCAACGATGGTAAGCCCACGGGCGCGAGGGCAGTCCGACAACCCCAGAGCATCTTGAGCAGCGATGATGGTCCTAACGAAGGTTGCGTTCTCGTGGGCCTGCGCCGCGGGAGGAAGCTGGAGGCAGGCGGACAGCTGGGCTGCCGCGTGGCTGTGGAAGGTGCGTGAAAACCGAGGCCAAGCCCCTGCCCCAGCCTGACCAGGAGAGATGCACCCAGCCCCAGCAGAAGGGCATCCCGTGTTCCCCTGCTGGCCCTCACCAACTGCCCATGGCGTCAAGGAGCCTGAGAAACCCTCCGAGCGGGGGGGCCGTGAGCACAGAGTGAGTGCGTTGGGGGACCCAGGAGTCCGAGTACAGTGTGGATGTTGGTTCGCGGGTTGTGACAATGTACGGCCGGAACGTAAAGGCAGGAAACAATGCAGAGTAACGTCTTCTCACCTCTGTAAACCCAAAGCTGTTCTGCAAGTTTATTTTTTAAACGATCATAGTTATTCACGCACAGCCCCTTCCCCAGGCTGTCTCCCCAGGGTCGTGCAGGGCCCTGTCCTGGCTCACCCGCCAGGGAGCTCACCAGCCCCAAGGCTCACCTGCCAGACCGCCCTGCCCTCCCCCTGCACACCTGAGCAAGGCCTCCGTGACCCCGCCTCCCTGCCGGTGCCGCCCCCGGCCCCGCCCCCACTCCCTGGTCCCCGCTGCAAGGCCCGCTGGAGCAGAGGCGGCGGCAGCTTCGGCGGAGGGCGGGCGGTGAGTCGGGGTCTCCGGAAAGGGCTGGGGCGGCCTCTGTGGGTGCTGAGCTCCCGGGTCAGGCAGAGCCGCTGTGCAGCCGGCTGGACCGGCAGAGCGGCCGGCCGGGGTGCGCGGATGAGGCCACAGTCCGGGACACCTGCCCGCGCTCCCACCTCAGAGCACCCTTTCCCGCCTTCGCTCCCCACTGCGCTGGGCAGTGCGGGGCGTGGCAGGAACCGGGGGCGAGAGCCGGGCAGGGTGGCCAGGCCCGCTGTGGGGAGCTGCTCTGCTTCCCCTACGTGGCCCTCAGCATCTGCGTGCCCCGGGGTGCCCGCCTGACAAGAGTACTGGGGGTCACCCTGGGGGGTGCCATGAAAATGCCTGACGCGGGGTGGGGGGCGATGCGTGGCAGGAAAGCCAGGCTGGCACGCGGGGGCAGCTGTCCTCGGGCTCTGCAGTCAGCCAGGATGGGCTTTGCCCAAGAATCGGCGAAGGATGGCCCGGCAGGGCCCTGCTCGGTCGCCCATCTCAGGGGCCAACTCCACACTCCTGGACCCCACGGGGGAAGGCGTGGCCCCTGGCAGTGGTTGGAGTTTTGGGGACCGTGTGTTCACATCCAACACAGGCCCTCCAGCCCCCTTTAGCGTCCACTTGCTGGGATCCGGAGGGCGAGCCTCTGGGCACCTGGCAGATAAACTGGTGTCTTGTGCACCAGCGCGGTGGGACACGGCCGTGAGGACATGGCCTCGTGGACCCCGGGCCTGCGCTGCCCGTCTGCGGCCCCGGCCCGCGGTGGTGTGTGTGAGCGCACATCTGCCACCGTGTGACCCCGTGTGTGAGGGCGTGCCTAGTTGTATGCGCGGTTGCGGGGAGGCTGTGCGTCTGTGTCGCTAGTGTGTGACCACGTGTGTTCTCCAGATTGCGTGTGTGATTGCGTTGGGAGGTTGTGGGTACGGTAGCATGTGTGCGTGAACTCCTCCTCACTTGGAACACGGGGCTCGCCACCACTCATGTGGCCCTGATCACCAGACCACGGGAGTCCCCCAAAGACGCTGCGGCACGCAGCCCTCTTGTCCCACCAAACCAAACGTCGGGACAGTGGTGCCGAGCCGACGGCTTGTGTGGCCGGAGCCGTGAGCCCCGCAGCCCCTTCTGGCCTCGGGCCCCACGCTTGATGAGCATGTGTGTGTTGTGTGGGGTTCACTCGGTGTGGAACTGTGGATGTTCAGGGAGAGCAGTACAGAGCGGGGGGTCTTTGGACGATGTGCTGGGCGGCCTCGGGCTCGAGCTTGGCCTCCTCTTGGAACAGCCGGTGTCCAGTGATCTGAAGAGAGAAAGTCCTCCTCTCGTGACCACTGCCGTCCACGGACAGCTTGACACGGTGGCCGAGCTGAAGCCCTGGGTGGGGGAACCCGGGAAAGGCAGCACGGACTGGCCAAGGCAGGTGCCCCTCTGGCGGTGGCCAGGTGAATCCTGGTCATCCTGGGGAAGGACAACAGGGCAGGGGAGGCCGAGGCCCCCGTTCGGGCTTCGCTCTCATCCGTGCGGGCCCAGAAGGAGACACAGGCCAGGTGCACAACGACGCGGCTGTGCAGCTGGTGCCCGGGAGCTGAGACCCCCACCCCAGCGTAGAGCCCGCGGTGCCCCATCTCTGCGGCTCACCTGCCTCACCTGGACAGCAGGGACCCACACTGTGGTAGAAACCCCTGGAACTGTAAGAACAGCGTGCAGGGGAGACGGGCGGCAGGAGACGGCGGCAGAGAGGGAGACAGACACACAGAGACGAGCCCAGGCATCTCTCCAAGCCTCGGTTTCTTCCTCTGTAAGGGGGGGCTGCTCGTGCCGCCCCGTCCCCCGGGGTCCCTGGGAGAACCGAACGGACGAGAGGCTGCCCCCCACCCGGGTCAGTGTCGGGCATGACCTTCTGGCGCGTGGCGGCTCCTCTCTTGCCATAAGCACACCTCGTCTGCGGAAGCAGAGACGGGGCGCGGCTGTCCCCAGTTATGCATTTTAACACACGTGCCTCTAACGTCAATGCGGGGAAGATGCCTGTAGGAGTCTCTGCTGTGTCTGCTGCTTTACCTCTGTTCATCAAAAACAATTTTGGAATCATTTTAATTGCAAAGAAGGCACGGAGGGTCCCCACACCCCCCAGCTTCCCCAGCGTTACAGCCCTCCGTCCCCGCGGAACCAGCACGGGCGCCGCGCTCCCGGCGACCCTGTTCCGGTTCCCCTCGCGTTCCAGGCTCCAGGCTGAGACCCCGGATGCCATCTGAGGAACTGCATTAATGTAAAATTACACAAGTCGTAAGTGGTCGGGAGTCTCTCTTTTTTACCTCCGAGTCTTCATCCACTTTCCTGGGGCTCGGCCGTGTTTATCAGCTCCCCTGCCCGGGGCCCGATAGGGTCCCTGACTCCTAGGTCCTATATGCATGTCACTAGCTAGAGGACACGATGTTGTCACGCCGGTAGTTTTCCCACAGACACCTCTTCCCATGAAAACCTAACAAAAAGGCCACAGACAAGCAGGGGAGAAAAGAGCCCGAGCTTATTAAATTTCCCATCGGCTCGCTGAGTGATTTAGTCCACGAAGTGGGGGCGGCAGGCGGGGGAGTTTTCTGGCGAGGCCCGAGCCCCCGGAGCGGCCGGGGAGAAACAGGAGAGGCTGCGGGGCGGACAAGGGACGCCTGTTCCGTGAGCCGAGTGGGGTGTGAGGGCTGCGGGGGCCGAAGGTGAGGAGCCCTTCGGGGTTTCACTGAAGTGGGCAGTTAGCCCCTCTCGGGAACAGCGGACCCCGGCGCCCCCTTCCCCTCGGAGAGGCTGGACCCGCGCTCCAACCGGCTGGGCCGAGTGGCCGCTGGAAGATTCGCGGCGGCTCTCGGCCCTGAAGAAAGGATGGGGAGCCGAGAGGCACGCAGAGATGGGGCGAGGGGCTGCCTCGCCAGCCGGGCCTGCAGCCTGCGCAGTGCGTCTCAGAGGCTGCGTGGCCCGGTCTTCCAGAAGCTAGCCGACCAAAGCGTGTCTCAGGGCTGCCGGACCGGCTCAAGCCGTAGAACGTGACTCCTGATCTCGGAGTCATGAGTTCGAGCTCCACGTTGGGGCTGGGGTTTACTTAAAAACATCCACATATTTATTATACCACGGTTTCTGCGGGTTACTCAGCCGGGTGGTCCGGCTTGTGGTCTCCGGTGTGTGGCAGTGGGGACGCCAGACCAGGGGGCCTCGTGTAAAGCAACCCCGCCTGTCCGGGCAGGAGGGGCCGCTTCCAGGCCTCTGCACAGCACTACGGGAGCGTCCTCTTGGCTAGTGGCCTCTGAGACAGCCGGGCGGCAGCCACATGACTTTCGTGGCTGCCCTCTAAAGCCTCAGCCCTTTGCTCGGGTATACTCCCCTGGCTAGGAGCGAGTTGTGGGGGCCAGCTCACGCCCAGAGGGAGGCAAACAGGCTTGACCACAGAGCAGAGCTGCAAGTCACTGGGGACCTGTGTTGAAGTTGCCACGTCCTGTGGCCTGGGGCCAATTCCCTACTTCTCCCATCAAGGCACCGGCGGTCCCGGCGGAAGGGGTAATAAATCAGTGGTTCAGCACAGCGCCTGTCACGTGGAAAATGCTGTTTATGTATCTGTGGCATTTTTCCCAGCCGATTTTCCCTCTCCCGAGGAGCGACATCCTGGCAGCTGCTGTGAGGCCAGAGTGTGGAGTGAGAGGACTGTCCTCTCGGGCAGGACGGAGTTAAAGAATGGAGAGAAGGAGCCAGTTGTTCTCTCCCTGGCTTGCACTTCTCCCAAAGGGACATGGGAAGTCCAGGCTCAGCACCTTGGCAGAAACCATCCTGCAGTCGGTTCCCGTGGGGGCAGCACAATCCGGGAAAAAACAGATCTAGTGGGGATGTGGAGGGGGATGGAGGCATCTGCCATGAGGATGTAGATAAGCATGGCAGGCAGCAGGCACAGCAGATGCAAAGGCCCTGGGGTAGGATTGTTTGAGGAGCCGTGAGGAGGCCCTGTGGACAGACCTGAGGGACAGAGCTGAGGACAGACCGCAGAGGGTGGGTGGGATCAGGTCCCGCAGGCATCCTGCCCTCGGGGAAAGCCACAGGCAGGACTAAGCAGAGGTGGGTCATGGCCTGAGTCTGCTTTCAGCTGCCCAGGATGGAGACAGCCAGCCCTGCGAGGAGACGTGGGTGGTGCTCTGTTGAGCACAGGGCAAGCATGGCAGAAGTCGCCCAGTTCTAGATATCCTGGGGGCAGGGCTGACACCACGTCCAGGCAGACTGATGGCCGCTGTGGAACGGGGTCATGGGGGCCCCAGGGGCTTCAGTCCAAGTGATCACAGACACGGCTGCGGGAGGAACAGGCGGGGGGGGGGGGCCGGGAAAGCTATGGGTCCCATCTGATCTGAGCAGCTTGCCAGCCAGGGTCGTGGTCATAAATCATCACAAATGCGGTAGCTTGAGACGGTGCACACTTCACACCTTCCGGTTTCTGAGGGTCCGGAGTCCGGGGACAGCTTAGCTGCGCCCCATGCCCAGGGTCACACGAGGCTGCCATCAGCGCACTGGCTGGGCTGCGTTCTCCACTGAGAGCCAGACTGGGGACAGGCCGACTTCCAAACTCATTCACTGGCAGATGAGGGAGGGTGTGGCTTTGGTGGCCTGGTAGGTGGCGGCCACCCTCAGCTCCCACAGGCCACATAGGCTTTTCCTGCACAGCCACGTACTTCACCAACCAGAGAGGGGATTGCTAGCCCCAGTCTGCTGAGACAGAGTCCTACATCACACAATAGAGTCACCACAGGGACAGCCTGTCACCCCTGCAGCATTCAAACGGGTAGAAGCAAGTCACAAACTTGGGGAAATGAGACCGCCCAGGGCTGGGAACAGCAGGAGGTGAGGGCCCATGGGGTCACCCAGGAGCTCCCAGTAGCCAGCTGGACCGAGTGTGCAGTTCAGAAGAGTGTGGCCAGGAGCTGGGGCAGGTCAGGGAGGTTATTAAAACCACAAGACCGGATGGCATCACAGAGGGGAGGGCACGACTTGCAGGTAGGCCATGAAAATACTCATTAAGTCTTTAAATGGTCTATTTAAAATTTAAAAAAAAAAAAAAGAAAAGAAAAATTAGTCACTGCTACACACAAATAGAAGACAAAAGGGAGGCCGCCTGGGTGGCTCAGTGGGTTAAAGCCTCTGCCTTCGGCTCAGGTCATGATCCCGGGGTCCTGGGATCGAGCCCCGCATCGGGCTCTCTGCTCAGCAGGGAGCCTGCTTCCTCCTCTCTCTCTCTGCCTGCCTCTCTGCCTGCTTGTGATCTCTGTCAAATAGATAAATAAGTTCTTAAAAAAAAAAAAAAAAAAAAAGAAAGAAAGAAAAAAAGAAAACAAACAGAGGTGACCAACAATAAGTAAATTCATGCAGGGGAAGAAAGCCAAACCCAGACTGAGGCCAGGCCAGAGGACACTGAGTGATGGTGGGAAGCAATGTTGTGGTATGATATCCTGGAAAGATCGAGTGAATGCAAAGGGTTTTCCGACAAGCAAAATATTTTTTTGCTTTTAACACAGACAGCCCGTGCCAGGGCTGGGTGTTGGGTAGGGTGGAGATGGTCGGGTGCGTGTTAAGTGGGTCCTGTCTTTGCGTGCAACGTCGATATCTCATTGTTCGCGGATTTTTTTGATGATGTTTATATTTTTAAAATGTTGGGTAAAAATATTCACCTCAACTAAAGTTCCAGGTGCCCCTGCTTAAACTTTGCCCCTGAAGCCAGTACCCGGATCGCTTCACCCTACACCTTGGGCTGGGTTTTTGCCCTGAAGGCTGTGTACCCACAGCTCATGCCCTCCTTTTGGAAGCAGTCACTGGCAAGGGTTAGAGTGGCATTAAGGACACGTTGGCCCTAAGCCGAGGCTCTCCGTAGCATCCCTGGGAGGCTGGTGGTGCTTGTCCCTGCCTTGTTCCCAGTACAGCTCAGCTCACATCTTCTTGCTCTGCATTCCTTTGGGAAGCCCCGAATGGCTCCAGAGCCTTCCTGGCAGATGAGGATGGCGGGTGGGGTGGGGGTGGGGGGTAGGGTGACCAGATGTCCTGATTTCAGCTTCTAACTACAACAGTCCCAGGTGACCTGAGATGACTGGTCACCCCAAACGGGAGTCACTCGCTCGTGTCGCCCCATCACGGCTGACCTGGGAGGGCTGTCGGGCTTTGCGCCTCCGACCCGAGCCAGAGGCTGTGCGGGCAGTGGTGTACGTCCTCCGAGCTGGAGGCCGTTCGAGCCCCAGGCTCTAGTGGGAGATGCTGGCGGTCAGAGCTCCCAGCTCAGCTCTGCGTGCTCTGGGCTTTTGTCCTGTGCTCTGGAGACTCTGGTTATTCCTTCCCTCTATCTCGGTGCACGCTGCAGATCTTACAGCCAGTGTCAGCTCTTCGTGGACCTTCTACGGATAGTTCCCGTAACTGGGGACAGCGCGTCTCTGGCTGCTCCTTTCTCTTATTTTATAACTGCATACTCGTTCTCTAGATTGGTCTGCGGTGTTCTCATGTGTCTCTTGAGCACAGGTGGTAACTTATCCTCCTACATTTCTTGCAGAAAAATAAGCTCTGCCTCATCCTGTCCAGGGGTTTCTCTTAGCTCAAGGTCACGGTGAGAGCCAGCGGTCGCCGTCTTGTGTTCGCTCTTATTCTCTCTCAATCAGCGATCTTCCCTCTTTGCGCTCGGCTTTTGTCGTCCATTCTCTCCCACCCCCAATCTTTGCAAAACACAAAATAAAACGAATTCTAGAAGACATTTTGTAATCTGAGAGTCAGGGCATGAAGGGTCTTCTGGAACCTTCCAGACCTACACTCTCGCTCTCTCTTGAGTAAACTGCCCACTTGTCTGAGACAGGCTGTCTCCATTCCATCTTAGTGAAAAGGGAAAGATACATCGGAAGGGGCAGACTTTGGTTTTGGCTGACATTTATTCTAAGTCCTAAATGAACTTTGTATCTCAGTCAGAAGATAAATTCTACTTAGGAATACGGGTGTTTGGGGGAAAGTTGAGTTTTAAAGTGACTTGGCTTTATGACCGCTCATTAGCCCGTGACCCATCGGCCTTCCGCTGTTGTCTCTCAACATTCAGTGGAAGATGAAGCAATCCGCAGAGGCTGCTACTGGGGGTCTGCAGCCAGCTTTTTGCAAAGTCAATATAAGCGCACCGACAATTTATTTGTTGCCAAAATTGCCAGCTTTTCACTCAAGCAACAAACGCCTTTTCTGTGACAAATGTGACAACTGTTTGCAAAGACGCCCACCACCTGCCATCTCCTCTCTGCGGGGATGAGACTCCTCTGGGGTCCTCCTGGGAGTGGGGTCCTGTGGGATGTATCATCCTGGGTCTGGATCCTCTCCCTGAGCCCCGTGTCCTCAGGGTCCCTCCGTGTTGTATCAAGTGTCAGGACTCTTTTGGGAGCAGAACAAACATGGAATGGCTAGCGGTGGGAGAAGGGGGAAGCGAGTGATGAGTTGGGGAGGAGAGTCAGGGCCAAGACTTTGAACTTGGTGCTGAGGGAGGTAAGGAGCTACTGAAAGGCAAGGGAGTAGCGCCATCACATTTGTATAGACCAGCGTCTCTTCCTCTGGGCAGACATCTGGTCCCTCTCTGTGGGGGTCTCCTGGGCACTGGGTGTGAAGGGGTGGTAAGCAGCACCTCTGACGCCCACCCCTTCAATGCTGAGAGCACCCTCAGCTGTGACAGCCACAAACACCCCCAACATTTGCTCAGCGTGCCCTGGAGGCAGCATCACCTGGTGAGATCGCCTGCTCTAGGCAGATTGCTCTAACTGCATGAAAGAGGAGTCGTCTGGGGCAGGCCTGGAGTCAGCTAGAGCATCGCTGGCCCAGGGAAGCAGGAACGGCTGAGTGGGACCGCAGGAGAGGAGGAAGAAGGTGAGGAAGGAAGAGGAAGTGGTGGAGGGTGGGGTGGGGTGCTGTTCTAGAGCTGCTTTGGGAGAGGTGGTCCCAGAACCAGGGAGGGAGGAGTGGGCGGCTTTGCTGGGAGAAGACACATCCCATGTGGGACACGCTGAGGTGCAGGTAGAGAGATCCAGGTGTCTCTTCCCACCTAAAGCTCCAGGAGAGACACGAACTGGAAACTTCCATGTAGGGGTTGCTGGTGGATAAGTGATCACTGGTGCTGTGGACCCCTCTCGGGGCAGCAGCAGAGAAAGGAGCCGTGGAGAATGGGGCGGGAGAGGGTGTACAGACAGTGGTGACAAGGAGCTTCGGCACAGACTCTGGCACGGGCACGACAAATGCCTCGACATGCTTTGCTTTGTGGCTACTGCCACGGCCCCGACGAGATCTGCCCAGCAAGGGAGCCAGCGAGTGGGAACACAAAGACCTCCCGGGAGCCGTTCTATCACTCCTGCGGCCTGCAGGGATCTCCTCGTCGGATCGGAAGAGGAGCTTAGGATGGCGTTTCCTCTCGGGACCACCAGCTGGGTGAGGCCGCATGTCCCTGAGTCAGCGAAGGCCGTGCTGGATGGGCGCCCCGACGTGGGGGCAGCTGGAAACAGCTGGAACTCCAACACCCCTGACGCGGTGTTGACTCTAGCTTCTTGTCTTACTGAGCCGCAGCTGAAGAGGTGGGCGAGGAGTGTGTCCTTGTAGAGGTCACCGAGCAGTTCCGGTCTGTCCATGAGCCCCAGATCTTGATCTTGGAAGGCCGACGACCCCACCCTGCAGCTGTTCGAGCAGAGACTGCCTCCTTCGCCTGGGCAGTCCGGAGGGCCTGGCCTCTGGTAGAGCTGGGTCAGTCTGTCCTGCCCTCTGAAATCACTCCCCGCCCGCGCCCCTCCCATCCACCCGGTCTCTGCCTTCCGGCTGGCGGTCAAGATGGCGGCCGATGGCGGCCACCATGAAGGACGCTTGTTCCCTCGCGCTACTAGCTGAACTGCGCGAAACCGATCACGTCCTGTTGTTTTTGTAAAAAAAGGGCAGCTTCATAGAGCTGAAACTCAGGGAAGAAAGTTCGACCCCTTGGACCAAGTGCTGACTGCACTGAGGGGTGGGCACTGTGACCGACAGGCGCGGCTCAGAGTGGCCTGGCACAGATGGCGGTGGGCACGAGAGCCGTGGCTGGCAGGTCTGGTGGCCAGGTGGGTGGGCAACAGGAGTGGGCTGAGCCCTCTCCAAAGAAAGGGATCTGGGAAGACAAAAATGATGTTGCCACCCCACATTGAACTGAGAACTCAAGGGATAAAGCCGATCACAGGCCATAACTAGGCCTGAAGAGGTGAACTAGCTTCCTGGGGGTCATAGAACTAGTCTGGCTAGAGCTGGCATGTGCGTTAGTCTTCCAACGACCAGCATTCCTTCCAGTTGACTAGAGAGCACTCTAGGGGACGGGCAGGTCCTGACTTCAGGGTTTTTTCCTACAAAGATGCCCAATGTCCTGAATCAACGGCTCTCTCCTGGGTCAGTATTGCCCACAAAAAGCCCCTATTAGCTTCCTGCTGCTGCTCTAACAACGCAGGTCTACCAGATGTAGGCGGGACTGGTCGCCCTCGGGGCCCCAAGGACACCCAGCTCCTGCCTTTTCTTGGCCTGTGGTCCCCCTCCAACCTCTCTGCCAGCAGTGCAGGGTCTGGCCATCTGTGGGACCCCCACCCTCTGCCTCCCTCTTGTGATGACCTCGTGGGGATGCCGGGCCTCCCACCTACAAGGTCCCTTTAATGTGAGGTGACATCCAAAGTCCACGGGACGAGGATACGGACATCTTTGGGCCATTATTCTGCCTGCCACACGGTCTAAGCAAAATGCCGTTTCTGCGAAGTGCCCAGGGACACAGTTGGATTGTTTGGACCAAACAGTCACTGCCTTTTCGGGGCCTTGCTTGGTTCAAAGGCAGATTTTGTAGCCTGATTTTTATCTGCCCTTCACCATGCCTGCCAACTGCTGGATGAGGTTTCCCTGCCCTTGGAGGAGGCCGCGTGGGGGTCGTGCCGGGGCGCGAATGCGCTGGTGCGAGTCCAGCCCGGGGTTCATCGGGACTCGGAGGAGCAGCCAGCAGGCGGCTCGGCCCAAGTCCCCTTGTTTGCTCAGAGGCGGGCTCCTGGCTCCGCACGTTCTGGATGTTTCTGCACGGAAACAGCTCAAGTATGTCCCGCTGTTCCCCACAGCTCTTGGCTTCCTACACACCTCCTCCAGTTTGTGGCTTATGTGCCTCCTCTCTCTCTCCCAATTCCTGCCGGGTCCTTCTGGGTCTGGCTGCTCTCACTGAGCTCCGTGTCCTCGGGGCCCCCCCGCATCGTGGCAGGGGGCAGGCTGGACTGTGTTCCGCGTGGGGATGGACCGCGGTGTGTGTTTATCCTCCAACCACTGATAGACACTTGGGGTGTTTCTGCCTCCTGGCCGTTGTGGATGCTGCCGGCGTGAACACAGGAGTGCGAGAGCCTCATGACCCTGCTTCCAGTTCCCATATGGTGGATAATTCTACGTAATTCACATGGTAATTGTATTTCAGTTTGAGGAGCCACCAAACCCGTTTTTCCCTGCGACCGCCCCCATCTTCTGTTCCTACAAGACTTTTTTTTTTTAATTTATTTGTCAGACAGAGAGAGAGAGAGAGAGTACACACAAGTAGGCAAAGAGGCAGGCAGAGGCAGTGAGAGAAGCAGGCTCCCTGCCCAGCAAGGAGCCCGATGCAGGACTGGGTCCCAAGACCCTGGGATCATGACCTGAGCTGAAGGCAGCAGCTTAAGCCACTGAGCCACCCAGGTGTCCCCCCATAAGACTTCTGACTCCACATCCTCATCAGCTCTGGTTCTGGACAACAGCCCTCCTGATGGGCTCTCCCTCTTCAATTCCTCCTTTGTGAGGAGTGTACGGCCAACTGTGAAGTCAGAGGCTAAGACTGCTTCCACGTCTGATGCCGTGTGCAAGTGCTGGGGTGTTCTGCACTGAACTGTGTCCCCTCAGACTTCATGCTGAAGTCCGCACCCCCAATATCCCAGAACTGTTATTTGGAAATACGGCCTTTACAGAGCTGATCAAATTAAAATGAGGTCATGAGGGTGGGTCCTGGCCCTAGACGACTGGTGTCCTTATAAAATGGGACACTTGGACAGACTCCCGCACAGGGAGTACGTCCTGTGAAGACGGAGGCAGAGCTGAGATGACGCTTCTACAGGCCAAGGGTCACCACAACTGCTGTGACCCGCAGGATCTAGGAGAGAGCTGGGGGCAGGTTCCCCTTCTTGGCCCCGGAAGGAACCAGCCCTGCTGCCACCTTGAATTTCGGATTCTGACCTCCAGAGCCGGGAGACAATCAGTCCCTGCTGTTTGTGCCCGTCAGTTTGTAGAGCCCCATTCCGGCAGCCCCAGGAGACTCGCAGGGAGATCCCCACACGACTCTTGGCTGTGACAATGCCCTAGAACAACTCAGAACTCACTAAAAGCTGTTACAGTTGCAGTCGCGGTTCACAGGGATTAACACGGCAGATTAAGACCAGAGAGAGGAGCACACGGCAGAAGCTGGCTGTCTCAGGCCACGCAGGGGGCTCTAGCAGGACACCACTGCCTCAGTAGCTGATGAACAACACGTATTTATTTCTCATGGCTCTGGAGGCTGGAAGTCCAAGTTCGAGGCACCGGCAGCTTCCATGTCTGGAGAGAACCTGCTTCCTGGTTAACAGATGGCCGTATTCTCCCCACGTCCTCACACGGAGCGGGGAGCTCTCTGGAGCCACTCTTGTAAGCACGCTCTTCCCATTCATGGGGGCTGCACCCTATGATCTAATCCCCTCCCGGAGCCCCCACCTCCGGGGAGTAGGGGTTCAGCATATGGTAGGGGTGCTCCTCTCTCTGGTCTTAATCTGCCCCGTTAATCCCTGTGAACCGCGACTGCAACTGTAACAGCTTTTAGTGAGTTCTGAGTTGTTCTGAGTAGGGGTTCAGCATACGGATTTTGGGGGCACACAGACATTAGCCCATGGCCCCAGGAGAACACCAACATGGCGCTTCCACTGCCCTTCCCCTGGGCAGTGAGGGGCTGTTGCTCTTGGGACATGTGGGACGACACGCATGGAGTATCACCAATCCAGATGACCCCCTAACTTCCAGTTTTGGGGTTCACGGTTTTTACTGGGGCTCCACTGCATAGTCGTGACTGACTCGTTGACTGATTCGCTGATTGCCCACATGGCTGATTTTAGCCTCCAAGAGCTCATCTCCCAGGAACTGAGGGCAAAGTCTGGCCTTTCTTTTTGAGCAATCCTAAATTTTGCCTACATATCCTTTTAACAAGCTCTTTGTCCCCCTGAATTCCCCCTTGGCTCTCTTCTGGCAAGACTGGCCTTCTCGAGACTTCTTCAAGAAAAATTTTAAAAAGAAAGCTAGCACGGTGGCCCCATGAGTACCCCACGGGCCATGGGGACATAGAATGGGTCTTGCTTGGGACAGTAAAACCCAAAATGTGGACTTCTCTTCCAAGGACACCAGGACTCCAGCCGCTGACCTCCATGCGGTGGATGCTGTGTGTGGGCTGAGGCCGGCGATCTGTGTTTTCCAGGTAGGGCCAGTCAGATGCGGGGGACCATAGCGTTTTAGCTGGCACTTGTCCAACACGTGGCTTGATGTAACACTGACGGTGACCACTAAGGCCAGCTTTGGCTGCATCCAGTATTTTGTTATGAAGCATTCCCTATTGTTCAGTTCTAAATAGTTTATTTAGGGGCACCTGGGTGGCTCATCAGTTAAGTGTCCGACTCTTGATCTCGGCGAAATAGTTTATTTAGTTTATTTGGCTATGATTTCTTCTTGGAATCATTAATATGCCAGAACTAATTTTAGATTTTCAATTAAATTTCATTAGTTCAGCTATCTAATTAAGCTGCACTGCTGTGAGACACGTACACTGAGGGTAGAATTTGTGGGTTTCATTGACATTTGCTTTGTGGTTAGGTGCGTAGTTAACTTTTGTAAATATTTTGTGTGTGCCTAAAAATGTAAGTTTATCTCCTAAAATAGGGAATATAGACCCATTAATTCAACCTGTCTAATGCTGAGTTTTGGTACCAGGTACACAAGAGTTTAGATTTTTCTCTCTTCCATTTTGTGTCTTTCGTTTTTTACCAAAAAAACGCTAAAAACACCTACCTGGCTTAAAACAACAACAGCAAATCTAAGCTCACAAATTCTTTTAAGTTTAGAATATTTGTACTTTCCTCCCCTTCTCCTGCATTTTGTATCTTTCTCACTCTACTTTTTGGAAGCTATCGATTTCAGTTCTATTACTGAAGATGCTCTTAAAATTTTATCATGCGTGCTCGTGCTTCATTTAATGAAGGCTGAAATTCATCACTAATCTCGCCTTTTCCCTCCGAGCCTTGGAGTCTTTCAACTGTACTCATCCCTCCGTCTTCTTGCTGGTTCAGCCTTGGGATCGTGCACCCCAAGTTGCCTCTGGTTTCTGTTCCGACACCCGCTGATGCTCTTAACCAGCATTCCTTTGTGGGTGGCCTGTCTTTACTACCTAGTTACTTCTATAATCTTGTCGCTGTTTTTATTCTGTAGATTTACTCTGAGGATTTATCTGTAATGCTTGGCACTGTGCCTTTCAAATCTGAAGATTCAGGTCTTAGGGCAGTTCTGGAAAGTTCCCAGCTACTTTCTAAGACTGACTTCATTTGTCTAGTCTCTCCTTCTCAAACTCCAGGGAGCTACGCACCCTGCTTACCTCCGTGCACATCTCAGACTGCCCCTCCTCGTGATTACTGTGGTAGGCAGAATTCCAAGAGGTTCCTAAGATCTCTGCCCTGGCACACGTGACCTGTATTAGCCCTTCCTCCCAAGTGAGAAGAACCGCTGAAGATGATGCTATGGTCACTCCCTTGATTAGGCTGCACTAGAGCACACGTGGCTCCCACTGTGGCCTGACATTCTGTAGAACTCCAGCCCGGCACACTACAGTGAGTCTCCTCTGCTGGCCTGGACCAAGGGGCTGCCGTGTGGTCAGGGGCCTGTGAGCTAAGACCAGCCCCTGGCCAACAGGCAGCAAGGAAGTGGGGGGCCTCAGCCCCGTAACACAGGGACACAAATTCTGGCAACAATAGGGATTTCAGCAGTGGGTCCTTCCCCAGCTGAGCCTCCGGATGAGAATGCGGCCCGAGTAACACGTACTTGCTGCCTAGTGAGACCGTGAGGACCCAGCTGAGATGTGCCAGGATTCTGCACACAGAAAGTGAAAGCGATTGTGTGCTACTGTAAGCTGCTTTGTCTGTGGTAATGTGTGGTGGCCACAGCTGACGGACTCACTCTCTCTGCGCTGGCCCCCACTTTCCCTGCTCCTGCTACAGGGCTTTATGCATCCTGTCCTTGCTGTGTGGAAATCTGCTCCTTCCGTGGCCACTTACTGAGTTCCTGCTTATCCTTCAGAACTCAGATAACACACCCCTCCCCCAGGAAGCCCTTCCTGACTGCCTCTGCACTCCCCCCCGCCCGCCACCCCCCGGCTAGATCAAAGCTCCTTTTTATAGACTCAAAACCCCATGGACACGTCTTGATTTTCAAACCTGAATTGCAGCTGTAATTTTAATTTATCTGGGTCCCTGCCACTGAGGTTTAAGCTCTCTGAGTGCAGCGAATCTCATCTACCTCATTCAGGGCTGGGTACTCAGAACAGAGCATCTAGGCCTGGTCTGTCATAAACATCAGACGGGCGGGAAGCTGAATGAATAGTGCTTCTATATTCGATGCTAAACAGCACCGGGCCCCTTCTGCGGTGTAATGACAGTGATGACAGGACAATTCGGAGAACACAGGCATCCTTAGAAAACCCACGGGCTTGGGGGGGGGGCGCCGGTAGCAGGGGCAGCTGGGCTGAATGAATATAGTGTGTGTGTGTCTGGCCGGGGGCGTGTCAATGAGCTCACACACTAAAGTTGAGTTTCCAGCCCTAATCGCAGAGGTGAATCTTGGTGTCTTTGTCCCTAAAACATTTCATCAAGCGATTCTTGGAGATTCCCTGGCTCCTCAGAGGGCCCTGCAGCTCAAGTGTTAGAATAAAGGGGTAAGTGTTACACGGCTCCACTCCCCGCCACCCCCGCGCATCTCCCCTTTCTCATCGGCTGGGGAGGGTGGCGGTGAGGCACGGACTGGCCATTCCCAGCAGGGACACGCTCCCTTGAGGAGGGGATGCCTCGGCTGGGCCCCCGCCCTGGGCTCCAGACTTAACCATGAACACACAGCGCGTAAATCTGAATTTCAGATGAACAGCAAATGCCTGTTTCCTTAGTATGAGGATGTCCAGATGTTGCACAAGACGCATGAAGGGCTGTGTTCGGGAGGATCTCTACAGACACACAGCCAGCAGGGAGGGGAGACGCGTTTAAGGAACCGGCTCACAGGCCACGGGGCGGGGAGTCGGAAACCCGCGCGCGGCCTGGAGACCCAGGGCGGCGCGCATGCTGCAGCGCCACCCCGTCCTCTCCTCTGCAGGCCGTCAACGGATGGCGTGCGGCCCACCGCAGCCCCGACGGTCATCTGCTGACTCGACCTCTACTAGTTTGAAAGTTAATCACATCTGGGGACGCCTGGGGGGCTCAGTCGGGAAAGCGTCCGCCTTGGCTCCGGTCCTGATCCCCGGGTCCTGGGATCGAGCCCCATCTGGGGTGTGGGGTGGGGGGGGGGTCCCTGCCCAGCGGGGCGCCTGCCCCCCACCCCCCCGCTCTGTGCTCTCCCCGCCCCCTCAGCTAAGTGAGACCTTAGTAAGAAAGGGAAAAGGAGGTTAGTCCGATCTACAAACCGGCGTCAGAGCAACACCTAGAAGAGTGCTGGGCCCGAGCCAGGCGACGCGGGGAAGTGACCAGGCCGGGGACACACTTACCCCACAGGATGCTCTGCTCCTCGGGAACCTGAGCGTCCCCGGGCGCCCCCGAAGCCGCTCTGCGACCCGCGAGGCCCGCGCAGAGAGGGGGTGGCGGGAGAGCCGCAGCACGGAGGTGGGTCCGGTGAGCGCGTCCCGGGAGGGAGGGTGGGCGGCGAGCCGCACTCCGCGCCGCGGACACGCGGACGCCGCGAGCCTTCCCCCGCCAGCGCAGGCGCAGGAACTGCTCGCGACCCACGCGGCTTGGAGCCCGGGCAAGGCCTCCTGGGTCCTCGCGGCGTCTCTCGCGAGACTGCGACCACGGTCTGGGCTAGTGAGACCCCCGGCTTGGGTCTCTCGCGAGACTGCCTCAGGCCCCGCCTCGTGGAGTCCCGGCGAGGTGTCTCGCGGGACCATGATCCAGGGGCGGCCTCCGCGGAGTCTCTCGCGAGACTGCGACCGAGGCCCGGCCTAATGGGTCCTCATCTGAGTCTCTCGCGAGACTGCGACCGAGGCCCGGCCTAGTGGGGGCCCCCATCTGAGTCTCTCGCGAGACTGCCACGAAGGGGCGCGAGGAGCACATGGCTGCTTCCGGGCCCTTAGGTGCCGAGGCCCGAGCGAGGCCAGTGTCCGGCGAGCGGGCCGCGGAGGAGGCAGCGGCCTGTCCGTCCGAGGGGATGCTGGCGGCCGCGGGTGGCCACGCAGGGCCACGAAGGACGAGGCGGGCCCCCGAGCTAGCGCCGGGCCGGGCTCCGTGTCGTTCGCTCGGTGCCCGCGGCTTCTGCGTGGTGAGGCCGATCGGCGGCCCAGGGCGTGCCTGGCCCCGTCCTCGACCTGCGGACGTGTCCCCTCCCGCGGCAGGGGGGCCTCGTCAGGGCCGCGAGCCGGGGGTGACCCTGGGTTCCCGGGGCGCCCGGCGTCCTCACCAGGTCCTCACGAGAGGGAGGCAGAGGGCGGGGGTCCCGGAGACGGGCAGACCCCGCGCTGCCGGCGGGGAGGATGGGGGGCCGCGGGCCAGGCAAGGGCAGGAGCCGGGTCTCCCTGGGCCCGGGGGGCCAGCCCTGCCCGCGCCCGGGTTGTAGGACTTCGAGCCCCGAACTGCTCAGCAGTAAATCTGGTTCCTTCTCAGCCCGGGTTTGTGGCGATTCGTCACGAGCGTCGCCGGAAAGCCGCGCCTCCCTCCGCGGCCGCCACCCAGGGGCCCGCGCAGAGCCCCGGGCACAGGCCCCGCCAGCTCCCCTGAACCCATGCTGTGCTGCGTTTGTTCTTGTTCTGTTTTTTTTTTAAGATTTTATTTACTTGTTTATTTGTCAGAGAGGCCGAGACGGGGAGAGAGCTCCAGCAGGGGCCGTAGGCAGAGGGAGAAGCTGGCCGCGTGCGGGGCTGGGTCCCACCCGAGCCTTCGGCACAGGCTCCCCCGCCTGAGCCACCCAGGCGTCCCTGAACCCATGTGTCGCCAGGGAGACGGGCACCCAGGGCGCTGTGGAAGGCTGCCGCGTCTGCACGAGGGAAACCCTTGCTTAGGGGACAAGAAGCGTCCTCCAGCTCTGACCCTGTGTTTCCGTCCTTTTCCTGCTGGGATCCAGGTCGCCTTCCCCGTGTCCAGGAGCCATGGAGCCCACCGCTGGTGACCTACAGCTTGTGCCTGGGCCAGCAAAGGACGTCGCAGCTCCCGGTGCCACGTGCCGCCGTGTGACCCTCTCCGCGGTGGTGGCCACTAGCCTTGTCACGGTCACCCTGGCGGTCCTCGTGGGTAAGTGGCTGTGAACTCGCACGGGTTCACACGCTGGGCGACGTGCGCAAAGATGTCGAGTGGCTCAGCGGTACCCGTGCTCTGACTCCAGGACCCGAGGCCTGAGCGTGCAGGCGTGGACTTGAAGGCTGGCCCTCAGGTCACCAGGAGAAAAGTCAGGCAGGCCAGGAGCTGGGGCCTGGTGTGCACTGGTTGGCTGTGGGGGGCGGGTGAGTGCATGCGGGGGCCACGGGGCATTCGCGTCTCCCGCGGACCGGGCTCTCCCAGGGAGTTTTCACCACGGGGTGAAAAAGGAGACAGATGGGGACAGTGAAACGAGCTTTTTTAAGGGTTGAGGAATTCGAGAAGCTCTTGTGCTTTCTGAAGCGTAAAGAACGAGCAGTGGGGCGTCTGGGTGGCTCAGTGTTGAGCGTCCGACTCTGGGTTTCAGCTCAGGTCTCGACGCCAGGGTTTGGGGATCAAGTCCTGCATCAGGCTCTGCGCCGGGTGTGGTGGCAGCTTGAGACGCACCGTATAGAGAGGCCGTGATTTTGTACGGTTCACCCGGCAGAATGATCTAGAGACGCCCACGTTAGAAGCAGAAGGGAGAGGCGCCGCGTAGCAAGAAAGGAAATCTCGTCCGCCTGTGTGCGTCAGTTTTTCTGCGGGGGGGGGTCTGCCCCCGGGTCACCTCCGGGGTGGGGCAGCCCACGGGCCGGCACAGGAGTGGTTTGTCACCAGATGGCCTTCGGCGGCTTCTGATTTTGAACCTGTGGATCCACCCACAGTGTCGTCTTGTTCTAAAGCACAAAACAGGTCACCACGGCTGGCCACGGCCTCCCTGGGTCTTCCTGCCACGTCTCTGTGGCTCACGGCCCCGCAGGTCTCCACAGGCACGCGTTGCCGGGGTTGAGCTCTCCTGCTGTCTTGTGAGAATTCGTGAGGGGACAGCGGGTCCTGCATGCTCTTGGGGGACTTGCCACTCCTTCCACCGAGTGTTCTAGATTCCCCCGCATGCCTCTCTCTCTCTCTCTCTTTCTCTATATATACATGTTTTTTTAAAGATTTTATTTATTTATCAGAGAGTAAGTGAGAGAGAGAGAGAGAGAATGCAAGGGCATAAGCAGGGAGGGCGCAGGCAGAGGGGGAAGCAGGCTCCCTGCTCCGGGGAGCCCGATGCGGGGCTCGATCCCGGAACCCCGGGATCGTGACCTGGTGAACGACTGAGCCACCCAGGGGTCCCCCGTCATGTTTCTACGGACGTTCCCTGAGAGACCGCGAGCCGTTGTCATTCCTCACCACCACAAAGGGCTCTTCCCGTGGTATCAGCCTCCGTGTGGCCGAGGATGAGCCCGGGGGTCTGTTGCCGTGAAAGTCGTTAACACTAAATAGTGTTTACGAGTCAGTTCCTGGCCGGGATGAGTTACTCTGCTCCCAGCATGCAGCGTCCTTGAAAACAGAGTCAGTTCCCCGTCCCCACCCGCCACCTGCACGGGCAGCTCATGGGGGACACCGCCTGGGCGGTGCGTGTCTAGAACATTCTGTCATCACAGGAAGCTCGCCGGGCGGCCCTGACCCGGAGCAGGCCTGTTCTGAGCTGGTGGGCTTCCCGCAGCTTCCCCTGGGGCGTGAAGGTCCCCTTGCCCTCGAAATAGTGATAGGAAGTGGCAGTTTGGGAGAAAAGGTTGTCCTGTGGCGAAACAGTAAGCTGGGAACCCCCGTGGGCTTCTGTGATCTGTGTTCCGTGTTGGAGACGGGTGTTACCGGAGCGGCCGGACTGCCCTGCGTCCCGAGTGCCCTGGGGCGGGCCTGGTGGAGCCCTCTAGTGGCCGCGGGTGCAGGTGCAGGAAGGTCGGTGCTCTGGGTGTGCCCCAGTGTGCGCGTCCTCGCCAGGGGGAGGCGGGGGCACCCCGGGAGCACGCACACACGCGAACAGCAGCATAAACGCGGCCCCCTGGGACCCCTGAAACTGAGGCAGGCTTTAAGAAACACACACTTTTTAAACGTTTCTTCGATTAAAATTAAAACGTATCCCCACCCAGCTCACGAATTGAGCTGGGGACGCCAGCCTGGGGGAAGCTGGGCGCCGGGCACGCGTCGGAGCTTCCGTGGGTCAGTCATCATTTCAGAGGGAAAACACGGGCTCGTGCGTGGGCGCCCGGCGGGCTCGGTCGGGTGAGTGAGCGGCTCTTGACCTTGGGCTGTGAATTCCAGAGCCAGGTCGGGTGTCGTGAGGCAGGAGGGAGGAAGCAGCGGCTGAGGCGGGGCGTGGGGCACGGACACTCCGGCCCGCACAGCGGGTGCTCGTTTCTTCCGTCGTGTCCCCCGTGAGAAGACAAACCGCGTCCGGGTTTGGCTCCGAGCGCATGTTTAAGTAAACGGGGGCCCCGGGGGCCCCAGGTCCTGCAGCCGGACGCGCACGCAGTCGTGGCACGCAGAAGTGGGACCCAGCTCGAAGGGTTAAGGTGACCGCTGCTTTCACTGTTCTAATATCCTGATTATGGTCAGTGTTTTGGTTAGCGTGTCTTTCTGTGAGTCCTAACGTATTTTCAACATGTTTTCCGTGGTTGCTACTGTGTTGTTTTTAAACTTCGCGTGGCTCTTAGTCTGGCTGTCGTGTACTTCTTGTGATGGGCAGCACGGGCGCGGGGCGGACGTCTGCAGGCGTGTGGCCTGCGGCTGGACACGCCCGCGCTGGTGCCGGGCTCCCCGCCCGTGCCATGCGGCCCTCCCGCGGGGTCTCTGCCTTGGGCCGGCTCCTCTGCAGCCGCTCTGCCCCTCCCCACCCACCCGTGCTCCTGGGTCTGCGTCTTCGTGGCTGCGTACTTTTGACACGGTGTTTCCGACGGTTGGAAACTCGTGTTCTCTCGCGGGGTGGCATCGTGGGGCCGTGGCTGTGGTCAGGCCCCTGTGGCATCTGGTGGGAATGGCTCCGGACAGGAGGTAGGGTCTCCGGAGGCCATCTCGGCCACTTTTGGCTGAAGCCAACTTCAGGCCGTGAACCAGGCACACCTGGTGGTCAGACAGGGGTGAGAAGGAGCTTGTCCTGTCCTCAGAAAACTGGGGGACACTGGGAGCCTTCAGTGGTGACCGTACAGTCCGTATCCAACCCGGAACACGGGTTGGGGGTGGGAGGGGGCACTGAGGGGGATCACTCAGGGCCTCCCGGGGGTCGGCCCACCCGCTGTTGGGGTGATGGCCCAGGTGGCAGGGGGCCTGGGAGGCTGACTTAACTGCACCCTGACCCCGAAGTGGGGCTCTCTCACGGGGCCCTGGTCTCGTCCGCAGCCTCCCTCTCTACACAGGGTGTGGACGTGGAGCACACGGCCGAGCTCCGAGGGGTCCGGTATGCCGGCAGCTTGCAGCAGGCCACCTCCGACTACTACCGCGCGCTGACGCCCACGCTGGAGAGGCTGGTGAGGGCGGCCGGGGGCTGTGACCGCACCAGCAGAGCCGAGCGGGGAGACGTCCGGGCAGGGATGAGGGCACGTGGGACGAAGAGGATGAGGCCGCTGTCCCCGGCGCTGGCGGGCTCTGGCACACAGGGGAGTGTGGCATCGGTGGGGACTGGTCCCTGCTGGGCCTGGAGCCTGCTGACAGGTTGTACGTGGAAGTCCGGCGGCGGGGTCAGAAGCCACACACGGGGCTGGCGGGATTCTGAAGGCGGGCAGCCGCCGCGGCAGGAGGCAGGCGGTCGGTGGGTCAGACAGGGTTTCTGCGGGGCCCAGCCGGTCTGTGTGTCATGTCCACACAGAAAGCCCGCACGCCCACGTCCACACCTATGCAGCAGCACTCACAAGAGCCACAAAGTGGAAACGCCCAAATGCCCATCGACGGGTGCTGCGTCAGCACAGGGAGGTCCCCACGCACGGGAGCGTCCCCAGCTGCCAGCAGGGGTGAAGCCCCATGTGCGGCCCTGGGGACAGACCCCGAGCCCGTGGCACTCCGGGAGGGACCCAGACACAGAAGGCCCCCCAGGGTGTGAGTCTGTGCGTGAGACACGTCCCAGGCGGGAAGGAGACTCGAGGGGCCGGGGCTGGGGAGGGGAGACTGCTGGGGGAGACGGGGCTGCTTTCAGGCCGGTGGATTGTTCAAAACTGGGCTGCGGTGATGGCAGCACCACCCCGGAAGGCCCTGAGACCCGTCCAGTGCATTGTGCGGCGGGGGGGTTACATCTCCACGGAACAGCGTTCCCGCCTCCTGCTGGGCGGAGTTGGAGGGTCACTGGCTGCGCAGCCGCGGTGTGAAAGGAGCCCCCTCCGCCGGGGCTGGGAGGTAGGATGAGGAAGCAGGGCGGCCTTGCTGCGTCCCACCGTCCACATCCGGGCCGGCGCGCTTTTCCTCCAAGGCCAGACGGGCAAGGTCGTGGGCTTCGTGGGGCCGGACCCTCGGCCCAAGGACTGGGCGACTTGGCTTGGCCTGAGGCAGCCAGAGAAGTGCCAGGGACGGCGGACGCCCGATTTGTGGGCCCCGAGGCACACCCTCAGCTGGCCTCCATGCGACCCAAGCAAGATCTTCCTTTTCTTTGGATTTTTCTCCAACCCTTTGGGGACGGGAACACCATTCCGAGTCTGTGAGGCGATGACGTGAGTGCGGCCCATGGGTGTCGGGTGGCTGATGTCAGCCCCACACCCTGAAGCAGTGACCAAAAGAAATAGAACTCAAGCCCCGTGCGTAACTTAAGATTTTCTAGCAGCTACGTTAAGGGGAAAAGGTAAATTTAATTTTAACGATTTTTTTATGTAGCTCAGAACATCTGGAATATTATCGTTCTGTGTCACTGACGTCGGTAAAGTGGGGATCAAAGAGAAAGCTATATTTTTTTATTTTACTGTTTTAAGATTTTATTTATTTGACAGAGAGAGATCACAAGCAGGCAGAGAGGCAGGCAGAGAGACAGGAGGAAGCAGGCTCCCTGCTGAGCAGAGAGCTCGATGCGGGGCTCGATCCCAGGACCTGAGATCATGACCTGAGCCGAAGGCGGAGGCTTAACCCACTGAGCCCCCCAGGCGCCCCCCTGCTGTAGAGTTGAAGCAGGAATTAACGAAAATGTAAAAACCAGTTCCTCTGTGGTACCAGCCGTGTTTCAGAAGCGCGGTAGCCAGTGCGGCCAGTGGTGGGCCGGTGGCCGGGGCAGCAGAGAGCACCCGCTGCAGTCCGCGGGCTGCGTGCGGGCCGGCCGGTCTGAGTGCAGGCTGCGGGGACACGGGCTGGAGAGCGGAAGTGAGAGAAAGAGGTTGGAGGGAGTTTGGGAGGGAGAACCGTGTCCTGCGGTCTTCGGGAGCAGGCCGGCGGCCAGCTTTAGCAGCCGCGCCGGAACGCTGACCGTGCCCGGGGCCGCTCTTAGTAACGCCACCGGGAGAGCAGGTAAAGCGGGATGTCCTGTCGCCCTCGGTGGAGGTCCCGTGCGGTGCCGGGGGGACGTAGGAACCCCCGGCCTTGGCGCTGCTGGGGCAGCACCTGGAGCCAGAGCCAGGCCAGCTCCCAGGGCGGGGCCTCTCGCCGCTCAGCCGGTACTGTCCCCGGAGGAGGGGCGGTGCTCACTCGGACAGCACACGGACGATAAGCGAGTTCCAGTAGCCTCTGTTGGCACAAAGTAGGCTTTTCTTGCTGTAAAATTCACATAAATTAACCACTTGTTAAAAGTCTCTTTATTTAAGTGATCTCTGCGCCCAGTGTGGGGTTCGAACTCAGAACCCCGAAATCAAGAGTCAGATGCTCGGGGCCCCTGGGTGGCTCAGTTGGTTAAGCACCTGCTTCAGCTCGGATCATGATCGCAGGGTCCTGGGGCTCCCTGCTCACCGGGGAGCCGCTTCTCCCTCGGCTGCTCCTCCTGCTTATGCTTGCTGCCTCTGCCACATTAATAAGTAAATCTTCAAAAATGGAAGTCAGATGCTCTACCGACTGAGCCAGCCAGGAGCCCCCAAATTAACCATCCTGGAAGTGAACAATTCAGTGGCACTTAGTGTAGTCACAAAATCGTGCAACCATTACCTCTGTCTGGTTCCAGGACATTCCATCACTCCCAAAGCAACCCGGTCCCCGTCGACCATCAACCCCCTCCCCGCCCTCCGCCCCCACAAGCCCCCCTCCCGTGTGGGGAGGGGCCTGGTCTGGGCGTGTCTCATGCGTGCACTCGCACCCCCTGTGGCATCCTGCGTCTGGTTCCCTCCCTGCGCAGCGTGGGCTCGGGGTCCGTCCCGGGGGCAGCACAGGGGGTGTCGCTCTTCCTGTGGACGGACCATGTCTTGTCCGTGCGTCTGCCGATAGGCCGCTGTTCTCATCCAGATAGTTTCAAGGTCTGCAGCTCTGGGACCGGTGCGTGTACCGGGAGAAGGGGCGCTGCCCCGCGCGCTCTGGCTCTGCGCACGCGGCAGGTCCCCGTGGGGCGCGTCTGCCCCGTGGCCTCAGCGTGTGCGGCTCCTGTTTCTGTCACAGTTCGCAAGCAGCTTTCAGGAGACGGAGCTGGAGGCCAGCTGTGTGGGCTGCACTGTGCTGGGCTACTGGTGAGTCAGGGCCGCCTCCGGGGGAAGGGACCCCGGTGGCTCCCCAGAGATTCCGGAAGATTCCAGCAGGAGCCCCCCGTCCACAGGCTTCTCTCTCCCCGCAGGGATGGGAATTCCAGTGTCTTCGTGCATTTCCGGCTGCACTTCCTGCTGCGAGGCCTGTGGTCCCTGAGTCTGGGCCTGGAGGAGGAGCTGCTGCAGCAGGGGCTCTGGGCGCGGCTGCGGGGCCGGGGCATCCCCCTGGCCGCCCACGGTGCCATCCTGTCCGCCGAGCTCACAGGCAAGTAGGCGGCAGACGCTGGAAGGATTAGGAGGCGGCCGTGGGAGAGGAAGCTGGAAGTTGCATCGAACTTCAGGCTTTCACGGGTTGCTCCCTCCGATGACCAGTGGACGCCCCCAGGGCGCTTTGCTCTGGGCAGCACAGAGCCGGTGACTGCGGCCCGGGGCAGAGTGTGAATGCTCCTGCCTCTGCCGCCCTCGGGACCTCTGTTGAGACCAGTCGGCTCTGCTCTAATAGGAAGGTTCCAGACGGTGCACGAACAAACGGGCACAGCCGTGTATTGGCAAAACTGTATCTACAGAATCAAACGGGCTGCGTTTGGCCCGTAGCCATTGCTTGGCAACCCTGGTGTAGGTATAAGAGTAAACGCGATTACGCCCCAAAATCCGATGATGCAGATTCCTGTCGTGCACCAGAACCGCATAAAATCTGATGACGCATGCATCGCGACCTGGGAGCCAGACACGAGCTCGGTGTGTCGTCCAGTTAAACACCGATTGCACTGACCCTGCCTGCCCTGCAGGACAGGATGGTCCTTCCCCACCAGCCCTGACGTGCTCGCTGAGTCCCAGTAACCTCTCCACCAACTCTGGCTGAATTCTCCTCAGTTTCCTGCCTGCGTGGCCCACAGAGGGGACCCCCAGCCCCAGGCGGCTCTTGAGCGCGCGTCATGCAGCCAGTGAGGCGGGGCAAGAGACTCTTCCATTGGATTAAACTTCAGTTGATTTAATTTACAATTAGGTGGCCCCCATGGTAGGCAGTGCAGCTCTCGGCTTTGTAGTCCGGCGTTTTCAAAGAGCTGCGGAGCTTCCTGAACGCGCGCACAGCTCTGGTCTCTTTCCCCGCAGGAAGCTGGGAAGGGCCACTGACGGAAAGAGACTTGAAGTCAGGTACGTCTTCCCCTCTCCCAAGGAGCTCCCCGCCTCTGCAGAGTTGGTCTGATTGCAGGCCTGCGAAAGGTTTCCCGGACTTCTTTCCAGTACACAGAGGGGTCCCTCGAACGCAGTAAATGCTGCTTTTGCGCACCAGCCTCCTCCAGGGGGCCGGAGGGGGCAGGTTCCCAGTCCTGTGTGGGCAAAGGGTTTAAAGAGGAGACACTGGGGCGCCTGAGTGGCTCAGTGGGTTAAAGCCTCTGCCTTCAGCTCAGGTCATGATCTCGGGGTCCTGGGATCGAGCCCCACATCGGGCTCTTTGCTCAGCAGGGAGCCTGCTTTCCTTCCTCTCTCTGCCTGCCTCTCTGCCTACTTGTGATCTCTCTCTGTCAAATAAATAAAAATAAAATATTTTAAAAAAATAAAGAGGAGACACTTTGAATTACACATGGCCAGACACGAGGGAGAGAAAACATTAACGATTTTTTTTGAAAAGCGGTGGAAATCTGCTGTTAAAAGAAAAAAAACAGACAGTTTGGAAAAAAAGAAGAGTAGCACTTGCTGTACAGAGTCCTCAACTAGGGGTGATCCAGGCCCCAGGGGATGCTGGGTGGCGTCCGGGGACTTCTGTGGTTCTAAGGATTGGGACCTCCTGCGCCCAGTGGGTAGGACCAGGAGTGCTGCGCAGCCCCCACAAGGAACAGCCCCGAAGTGTGAACTGGAAACTTGAAATGGTTAGCACGGTGGATTTTATGTCGTACGTATTTTACTGCAGCTTGAGAAGTCCAGTTTCGTCTGTATTTTGCTCTAGAAAAGCGAGGGCGCTGGAAAACGTGGGAGCACAGGTGGTGCACCAGTGTTTCTGCTGCACAGCCCTCGCCTCGCGCTGGCCGGCATTCTCGTGTTTCGTCTCTGTACCGATGCTGAGAAAATTATTTCGGGAACGTTCAGGGCTAAAAAAGTGAAAAAGAGATGTTTTCCATGCTCTAGAGGCTCTGAGTAGACCTCTTGCTGCAGCCAGGAGAGACAGAGTCGGGAGGCCGAACCTAACCTGCGGGTTCTTCTCTGCCCTCAGGTCGCTGTCCTGGGAACGCCTTTTCCTGCCGGAACAGCCAGTGTGTGACCAAAGTGAACCCCGAGTGCGATGACAGAACCGACTGCTCGGACGGATCTGACGAGGCTCAGTGTGGTCAGTGTCCGGTCGGGCCGGTCCCTGGGCCGTGTCCCCTTTCCAGGGTCAGCGGCTGGCTCTGCTCTCTGGCCCACTGCGCACGTTACCTGCGGGCTCCCGGGCGCGGGAGTCCCTGGAGTTGGCTGAGAAGCGTGCAGGGGGGCACCTGACGGCACATTCAGGTGCTCCCCGAACTGTGGAAGCCACAGGAACTGGGGCTCTGTCCGACAGGCAGTGGGATTTGAGCAAGGGAGTCTTGCGGTCGGAGTGCGGTAAGGGTACGCGACGTTTTCTGGCAATGCTAGCCCAGGCGCTAGGGTCAGAGCAGCAGTGCGGGCGTGGAGAGGAAGGGGGACCGCGCTCCTAACAGCGGCGCGACTGTGTCAGCCGGTGGATGCGTCGACTGAGCAGCGG
The DNA here is from genome assembly GCF_009829155.1 of Mustela erminea. Lineage (NCBI taxonomy): Eukaryota > Metazoa > Chordata > Mammalia > Carnivora > Mustelidae > Mustela > Mustela erminea. Next base: position 1,547,289 of record NC_045614.1, read on the forward strand.
CCGGAAGGTCAGTTCCCCCAGAGGGAGTGAGACGGACCCCAGCGCACGAAAGCCGCTGCTTTGCTTGATGCGAGTAACAACAGGTTAGAAAAGAAAAGGCTGGGGCGCCTGGGGGGCTCAGTGGGTTGAGCCTCTGCCTTCAGCTCAGGCCGTGATCCCAGCGTCCTGGGATCGAGCCCCACATTGGGTTCTTTGCTCAGCGGGGAGCCTGCTTCCTCCTCTCTGCCTGCCTCTCTGCCTGCTTGTGATTTCTGTCAAATAAATAAATAGAATTAAAAAAAAAGAAGAAGAGAAAAGGCAGAAAGCCCCACTCGTGACCAGTAGCAGCAGGAAGTAACCGTGTCAAGCCTGTGACGTCATAGAGTTATAAAACTCCGCCAAAGGACATAGACGTGGGCAAAATCAGCCGAGACCGAGATTTCCCGAAGAGAGGACGTATGAGAATTTTGGAACTGGCAAACCCACGATGAAGGGGACACCGGCTGCGTGTGGCCCCTGGCTGTGGGGGCTGTGGTCGGGGTCCACCGGGCTCCCCCAGGGGCCGTGGTCACTGAAAGCTGTCACAGAACTCGGGTGCCCGATGACGGTAACTGTGTCTTCCAGTGAAAAGGTCCTCACAGGAAAGGCGCACAGGCAGAGTGTGCGCGAGAGCAGGAGTGAGCCAGCGTCCTGCTGTCCTCCCAGTGGCGCGGTGGGGACCGCCCTGAGCTAACTCACGGCGGCAGCACATGACCGCACACACGGTGTTTCCGAGCAGGGCGGCTCGCAGAGCCTTGGTGTCCAGGGTCTGTCCTGGGGGCTGCTCCCATGGCCACGTAGCCCCGGCACAGCTCGCTTTATGGAGGAGAGTCCCAGAGCTGGCGGGACCAAGTGCCATAAACGGATTGCGGGAGGCTGGAGGCCCGAGTTCACGGTGTCCGAGGGTCTGGTTCCTCCTGAGCTGGTGGAGAATCGGGGTCCTGCTTCTCGCCCAGCTTCTGGGGTTTGTGGGATGCCTGGCACTTGTCGGCTTGTAGAAGGGTCCCCCAGCCTCTGTCGTCGTGCCAACGGCGTTCTCCCCGGGTGCCCGAGTCCAAATTTCCCCTTCTCCGAGGACACTAGTCATTGGTTTGGGCCCTCACTCGTGATTTGGTCTTACCTGGGTCATCTGTGACAGCCTGTTTCCGAAGAAATCACATTCACCGGTACCAGGTGTTAAAACTTCACCTTCTCGCGGATCACAACTCAGCGGGTAACAGTTCACCGCTGCTCCAGACACCAGGCGGCTGCCGCGTGGCCCCCGCGTGGCCCCGGGCCGTCAGTCAGTCCCGTGCGTAAACTTTCTGCGTGACCTAATAATGCCCCAGGACAAAGCCGCTGTTAGCACTCAGTATTCCAAGGGCGTAGAGGTGCCCCCCAGGAGGTGGTCAAGGGCCAGACTTTCTTTGAAATGTGAGTGTTTGGACAGGCCGGGGCTGCCGAGTTCAGGGTCACTGTGTGGCCACGTGAGCTGCGGTGGAGACCTCAGAAGCAGGGGCCCCTGGCGGGAGGAGGAGGAAGAAAATGCCCCAGGCAGGGAGGGACACAGGAAAGCAAGGAGCTGACCCTTTGGTTTCTGAGTTGGCACATCCCCGCATCGACTCGGAAGCATGAGTCCCCCCCCAACCCGGCTGTGGCTGTGAGCACGCGACGTAACGTGGCAGGGTGACAGCTGCCGGACAGCTGCGCGGGGCGGAGCACAGGGTCCCGGTCGGCGTTCTCTGCCAGTCCCCGGTTCGTGCAGCCTTTGTGGGTCCGACATCTGTCGGGCAGCTGGGGAGATGGGGCAGAGGAGGGGCGGGGAGACCCCGAGGGAGTCGGCAAAGCCAAGTGCCAGGGATCTAGGACACGTCTTTGTACGAGAGGTTCCGCGTGGGCACGCTGGGAGCACAGTCACAGCCGCGCCTCCTGCGGCTCCTGGTTGGTGACCTCTGTCTTGCAGACTGCGGGCTGCAGCCTGGCTGGAAGACGGCCGGCCGGATCGTGGGCGGCGTGGAGGCGTCCCCCGGGGAGTTCCCGTGGCAAGTCAGCCTTCGAGAAAACAACGAGCACTTCTGCGGGGCTGCTGTCGTCGGGGCACGGTGGCTGGTGTCTGCGGCCCACTGCTTCAGCGAGTGAGCCCGTACCCCTTGGCCCCCTGTTCCTTCCCGCGCAGCTCCCCCTTTCCTGGCCTTCTCAGAGCCTCTGGGGTCTCTCTTCTCCTTTATTTTTTGTTGCTGAATCTGAATGTGTTCTTGTTTAATTTTTGAACTCATGGTAAGACACACGTAACGTGAATGTACCGCTTTAACCAGTACAGTTCAGCGGCAGGAAGCTCACTCACCTGGTCCTGCAGCCACCCCCGCCCTCCGGCTCCAGAACCTTCCATCTCCCCATGTGGCGACTCCATCCCCACGAAGCACGCACTCCCCACCCCTGCCCGGGCTCCCACCCTCTCCTCTCCCTCTGTGCAGATGGGGCTCCCCTGGGTCCTCCCGGGAGTCAGGTCCTGCGGGATGTGTCCTGGGTCTGGCCGCTCTCGTGGAGCTCTGTGTCCTCGGGGTCCCTCCGCGAGGGGCAGGGGTCAGGGTTCTTCCTTCCTTCTTCCGTCGGAGCAGCGACACTCCATTACATGGACGTACCACATGGTGTCCACTCTTCTGGTGGCAGGCGTGGGTCGTTCCCAGCTGCTGGCTCCTGTGAGTCCTGCGGCTTTGGGCAGGGGCGTGTAGGTCTGTCTTCAGGTGCCCGCTTTCAGGTCTCCTGGGTACAGACCAAGAAGTGGGGTTGCTGGGTCATCGGGTAATTCCGTGTTTAACCCTAGAGGACCCTCTACCCCTGGGGGCTGCACCATTTCCCGTCGCGGCCAGCCGTGCGGGAGGCTCCGGCTCCAGGCCCCCGCCAGCACTTGTTGCCACCTGCCATTTTGACTTGAGCCGTCCAGCGGGGACGCACCATGGTCATGATTTGCCTGCCCTGAGGCCGAGTGACAAAGAACATCCTTCTTTGGGTCTCCTTCAGAGAAATGTTTGTTCCCGTTCTTTGCCCACTTTTGAACTGGGTTGTGGTTTGTTGTTGGGGATGGCCAGAGTGTTTAACGAGCTGGTCAGAGGTGGGAGAAGGTTCTAGAAGTCTGCCCCAGGCATTGCTGTTTGGTAGCTGTGGTCTGGGGAGTCCTGCGGAGAGGGCAGGGCGGCGGCAGCCCAGCTCCCCCCAGAGACCATGGCCTCTCCCGTGGGGTGCTGGAGAGCCCCGCGTGCGCCCTGCTGTCTGCCTCGGGGTGACGGTGCGGGGGGGAGGCAGGGACAGCTCAGGGCAGTAGGAGCCGGGAGTTTCCCCCTTGAAGTCTCCTTCCTCCCGTGTGTAGTTACGACGCCATCAAGGCAAACCGAAGAGGAGGAAGCGGTCCTGGCGACACCTGTGTTACCTCCTCCCCGATCTGGGCGCGTGGCCTCGTTCTGCTGGGTCAGCGCTCCCGCCTGCAGCCTGGGCCGGAGCTGGGCCGTGCGCACAGACGTGTGGGCGCCTTTCTTGGCCAAACCATCTGACGCTGTCCCTGTGACCACGAGGTGTCCCCCCTGACTCTGCTGCTGGAGTCTGCTCGGATGGGGCACGGGCCCCGCACGCCCGTGATGCGGTCACACGCCCGCAGCCTCCACCAGTGTCCCGTGCACATCCAACTCACCCCGGTTGTCCCGAGGGCCCGTGCCCGCCTCCGCCGTTTTTTCTTTCTTACTCTAATACAGATACCGGGAAATGTACCACTTGAGCCATTTTTAAGGCAGCGAGAGCTTTGGCCTAGAGCGGAGCAGAACGTTCGGGGGGATACGGCGCGAGGGTGGGTGAGCGGGGCCGGCTCTGTGACGCGGAGCCTGGCCCCGGGTTCCGCCAGGGGCTCTGCTGTTCCGGCGCCCGGCTGTGGGGCCCACGAGGTGCCTCGTGGGGCCGGGATTAGGGTGAGGGGAGCAAGGCACTCGCCAGGAAGGGAAAACGCACGGGGTCGCCAGAAACCGCCACGGTGACGCGTCACATTTCACGTCACGTGGCAGAAAATACCAAAATGAGCGCAAAGACGAAAATCAGTGAATGGAATATGCACTTGTGAAATCGAGCGCCGACCCGGCAGGCTGGGGCTCGGGGAGGGCGAGGCGGTGAGTAGAGCCAGGCCGGGCCCACCCGGCTTCGGTCAGATGTCCCGGCTTCGTTCACCGGGGGCCTTCTGCGTCCCTTTGGTGGTTTTCCAGCCGGTCTGTGGTCTTGGCGCCCCCTTAGCATTTCGTTCCCAGATCTGTGCTTGCCGGGGTGTCGACCGTCGGCGCCGGCGGGATTTCTTCTGCGTCTGCTTGTTCTTGACAAGCTTGTGTGGAAACATCGGTGGTGATGACTGGGTTTTGGGGCTCCCCTGGGTTGGTGCCTCCCGCACCTCCCACAGCCACCTGTCCCGTGGGTGGGCCCCTGAGCCGTGGTCTGTCTCTCCTGCAGATTCCAGGACCCGAGAGAGTGGGTGGCCTACGCGGGCACAACATACCTGAGCGGCGCGGAGCCCGGCACGGTGCGGGCGCGCGTGGCCCGCATCACCCCACACCCGCTGTACAACCCGGACACGGCCGACTTCGACGTGGCAGTGCTGCAGCTGGACGGGCCCTTGGCCTTCAGCAGACACGTCCAACCCGTGTGCCTGCCCGCCGCCACGCACGTCTTCCCGCCCCGCAGGAAGTGCCTGATCTCCGGCTGGGGCTACCTGCGGGAGGACTTCCGTAAGTGCCGTGCTCCCGCGGCTGGGCCAGCCCCCGGCCCCCCCGGGTCCCGGGGTTCTGTGCTCCGAACGCCCTGCTCAGTGAGGTGCGTTCACAGCCCCAGATGGGTCCCCGCGGCACCCTTGGGGTCACGGGTGTGCACAAGGAGCATGCTTGCAGCCGAGGCCCACCAGGCTTCGTGCTCCCTTACTGTTCCAGCTCAGACCAGAAAGCAATGCCCTTCGCATTTTTGTGCTTCTGAGGGCGATTTCTGAAAGGGCCTCTAGAGGAGAGGTGGGTGCTGGCCGGCGTCCGGAAGCACAAGGAGGCTGAGGTGCGTCTGTGCGGAAATGTGCGGTGCGTCAGCCGCCTTCAGCGCGCGTGGCTGAGTGGTGGCCCGCGTGTAGGTGGGTGACCCCACGGTGTGTGTCAGCGAGGGTGCATTTAGGCAGAAGCCGCGTAACACGAGGTTCCGTATTGGTTCACAAAGACGTGGGGACCAGAGGCTCGTAGGAACCGGTTCCGTGAGCCCCACGAGCCTTGCTTCCTGCTCACTGAACCGGGCTTTGCAGTGACTGCACAGAACGGAATGGCCTTGGGAGAGAGCCGAGTGTCCCGTGGCGGGATGTCGCGGGGAACCTGAGATGGGCTGGGGGACCGCTGTAGGGAAGGCCCCCCGAACAGACGCCCCAGCTCCAAGCTGGTGGAGGAGCAGAGGCGCGGGAGGGGAGGGCGTCCTGCAGCGAGCCTGCCCATCCTCCTGACACGTGCTACGGCTGAGGCCGTCTAGAGCGTTCCAGAGCAAACCGGCCAACACAGTAGCCGCGAGCCAGGGGCCGGCTCAGCGGCCATGCGGGTTTCCATGGACAGTGCACAGTAGTGGAGGCTCCCGGGGACCCCCGATGTTTGGGGCAGCTCTGCCCTGTGTGATGGCTCTGGGGACCCAACGCGGCTGACCTCCGTCGCCCAGCCCGCTGCCTGCGTTCTGGGGTTTCCCGGGTCCCTATCTACCTGACCTAAAAGGAAGGGAAAGTGCTGGTGATTCTTACACTTCTGGGAAGGGAAGGTGTTGGCCACGTGGACCCCGTGAGGAGGGAGACGATCCAGACACATTCGGGCCTCCCCGGCTCACCGAGCACTGGTCCGGGGCCCGACCGGAAGCAGAGCAGAGAGCCTCCCTGTGTGGGGCTGAGCCCAGACCAGCGCCGTGCAAGAGCACTTGCCTTGAGGCGGCCGTGCTTTCCTAAGCTTGTGCCGCGTGCTGCAGGAACCACCAGCCCCTGCAGTGTGGCCCGTGCGGCTCAGAAACGCGGTTACGTTTTATTTCCTTTGAACACATTTAGATCTGTGTTTAAGTAGCCACGTGTAGCCCGTGGCTACCGTTCTGGACAGCACAGCTCTAGAGGGAAGTAGGTCCTAAAGACGGTAGATGGGGGCAAAGCAGAGGAAAGTAAGGTAGGGGTGGGGAGGGGGTAAAGCGGTCAGGAGGGGCTTCTTGAGGAAGGAGATGAGGAAGAAAACAGGCAGATTCTGTAGGGACAACATTCTAGGCATATGCAAAGGCCCTGGGGTCGGTGGTCAGACTTGGACTTTTCACTTGAGCTGGGGAGGGGAGGGCACCCCGGAAGATTTGAGGAGGGGCAACATAACGATTTCACATGTAGCAGAGACGAACCGTAAATCAGCCAGGGTCGGGCTGAGGAGAGCTTTCTGCAAAGTAGCACAAGAAGAGCTGCAGGGGTGGGTGAGGGGTCTCCACAGGGAGACGAGGTGTCCAGTCGGATGCCTCCTTGCCATCTGGGCCCGGAGGTTACCGCAGAGCGCTTGTAGCGCGTGGCCTCCGCCGGTTTCTGAGCAGCTGCTGCAGCAAGTGCCCTTCAGCAGGGGCCGCGGGGTCGGCGCGGACATAGCCTGTGGCCCCAGGCTCATGCTGCCGGTCTCCCCCCGGGCAGTGGTGAAGCCAGAAACGCTGCAGAAAGCCACTGTGGAGCTGCTGGACCAGGGCCTGTGTGCCAGCCTGTACGGCCACTCGCTCACCGACAGGATGGTGTGTGCCGGCTACCTGGACGGGAAGGTGGACTCCTGCCAGGTGAGCCTGCGGCCCACACCTGCCCCGGCTGCCCCAGGCCCCGTCCACCGCCCAGACGTCCCCTACCGGACTCAGAGCACGGCCGCGGACGGCCTTCGCTTTAGCTCATGCCCTCGGACTCATCTCAGCAGATGGGGAGACGGTGGGGGAGGTCGCCGCAGGCAGCCAGGAAGCCACAGCGGAGGGACAGGGAGGGACAGCAGGACAGGGGCACGAGCGCGGAGCAGGCCCTTGGGGAAGTGCAGTGGCCGTCCTGTCCTCCTGTCTGTCTAGCAGGCGCTCACATCACCATACATCTGGTGGGCTAAGGAGACGGACGGGTGTTTATCTGGGGTGGGTCTTTAACTGCCCACGGTGGAACTGGAAGGAATCTTAGCCCCTTGAGTTTCTACAGAAGAGAAAGCAGGTTCTGACTTGTGGACTGTCGGCCCAGCTCTGCTCCCTGAGCTCGTGGCCAGGGACCTCTCAGAAGTCCGACTCCACAGGCCTGGGATTGGGGCTGGCTGCGGCCTAGAGCCTGACCCCCCCTGAAGGCGTCCATTTGTCTCCTAGGGTGACTCAGGAGGCCCCCTGGTCTGCGAGGAGCCCTCCGGCAGGTTCTTCCTGGCCGGCATTGTAAGCTGGGGGATTGGCTGTGCGGAAGCCCGGCGTCCTGGGGTCTACGCCCGTGTGACCAGGCTGCGGGACTGGATCCTGGAGGCCATCACCACGGCGAGTGAGCCTCTGGCCCCCACCGTGGCTCCCGCCTCTGCCACCCCCAGCAGGGCCTGGCCCACCAGTCCCGAGAGCCCGGTGGTCCACACCCCTGCCAGACCCACACGGGGTCCCAGCACGGCGCCTCCTGATCCGGTGACCGCCTCTAAGCCACAAGGTATTTGCTGGGGACGCAGGCGGCCGTCGGCGTCCACTCCCTGCAGGGGTGGGTCGATCCGTACTGGGGAGCAGAGGGGGATGGGCTAGTGATGTCTACCGTGGGCACAGGCGAAGGCGTGCCGGGTCCTTCAGACTGCGCGGCCAAGTCAGGCAGCGCACGGGGACGTCCATGGGATGTCCTCCCGGGGCAGCGGGGGGCTGGTGACTTTGAGCTGTGCCCTCGGGGGTCCTTCCAGACACACCACACACATCCACATGCACACACACGGACATTTGAACATCCGAGAATCTGCGTTTCTCTTCTTTTTCCTCAAATTTTCCTGCACACGTTTGCATGCTCCTTTTCCAGGAAAGGAGCAATGTCCACTTATCTGGTTTTTAATTTTCATTTGATCCTTAACTGCCGCGTCCCAACACGTAAAACGGGCCGTCCTGAGCTTCTTGCACGTCTAGGTCGGTAGCCTTACGTATCTTCACCTTGTGCGGCAAGTCTCCAGAACTTTCCACCTGAAGCTCCGCGCCCTCCACACAGCAGCCCGCCCCGCCCCGCCCTGCCCCCAGCCCTCCACGGCCTCCGCACGGTGACTGCGACCTGCTGTCCGCTCCCTCCCAGGAGCCGGTGGGCTCGGTTCACTCCGTGCTCCGGGTTTTACACAGAGTTACGGCTGGGCCTGGGCCTGCTTTCTTCCCCACCGCAAGCTCTCCTGTGGCCTCTTCCAGCGGCGCTCGGTGACGGTCACACCCGCATTCTCACCCGGGGCCCCTGTGTCTTCGGCCCCGGGAAGTTGCCCCCGTTACGACCTGGGGCCGAGCTGCAGAGATGGGGTTTCTGGACACGGTGGTCTGTGCCTGTCTTCTCTGGTCTCCAGGTACCCAGACGAGATGCCGGTCCGCCTTCGTGGTCCCCCGGACCCGGGATGCGGAGCCTGTTAGAGCCCCGCTTCGTTTAAATGGCAGCTACCCCCGCCCGTCCCCAGACTCCGCAGCGCCCCGTTCCCCGGGTCCCCGCAGGGAGCCCGTCAGCCCGACCTCGTGGGCCGCAGGTCTGTGTCTGGTGGGCTTGGGCCCTCGGACCCAAGACAGTCTGTGACCGTATCTTCTCCGGAGCCCTCCTGCGCCCGCTGTGCCACGTCCTTGCTGCAAGACCGGAGGCCACCATGAGGCCTCAGTCTCTTCCTCCGTGTAACAGGGCGGCAGCGCTCTGGTGTCCGAGCCCCTGTGCTCCCACCTGGGCAGGCTGCGATGCTGAGACCCTCTTCTCGTCCCTGGCAGAGTGCGGGGCCAGGCCGGCCATGGAGAAACCCACGCGGATCGTGGGTGGGCTGGGGGCCGCCTCTGGGGAGGTGCCCTGGCAGGTCAGCCTGAAGGAAGGTTCCCGGCATTTCTGCGGCGCGACCGTGGTGGGCGACCGCTGGCTGCTGTCAGCCGCCCACTGCTTCAACCAGTAAGGCCCGTCCCCTCCGCGGCCGGGTGTCCCCGGCAGCTCCGGCCCCTGTGCACTGGGGTGGCCCTGGGCTCGTCCAGCCAGAACACAGGGGGAGCAGGAGGAGGAGGGGTTCTGGGGGCCTTCTCGGGAGGAGAGTCTGCGGAACTGGCCTCTGGGGACAGAGGGGGGCTAGGTAGAGGAGGGGACGAGGGCCCCTCCCCCCGGGCTCCCGGCATCCGTGCTGGACGCCCCTAGAGCGCGGGAGCCACTCACTCTAGTCACAGCCCAAGGGAAGGGCTTCCTGCCTTGCCTGGCCCCCAGCTCGGGTGCTTTGGGGGAGCAGCCGCATGGGCCCTCTGTCCTCCTGGTGCCCAGCCCAGACCGGGGGCGCCGCCCAGCTCCCTGGGGGCAGCGGGGGTGCCGGCGGGTGTCTGAGCGGCCCCTGTCGGCAGCACGAGGGTGGAGCTGGTGCGGGCCCAGCTGGGCACCGCGTCCCTCGCGGGCATTGGCGGCACCCCGGTGAAGGTGGGGCTCAGGAGGGCGGTGCTGCACCCCCAGTACAACCCCGGCATCCTGGACTTCGACGTGGCCGTGCTGGAGCTGGCCAGGCCCCTGGGTTTCAACCCGTTCATCCAGCCGGTGTGCCTGCCGCTGGCCATCCAGAAGTTCCCGGTGGGCCGCCGCTGCGTGGTCTCCGGCTGGGGCAGCACGCAGGAGGGCAACGGTGAGCTCCCGGTGTCCGTCTGCAGACCCCTCACCTCCCCCTCCTCCGGGGCCCACGGACGCCTGCCCACGGCCCTGCCCACTCGCTTATGGCCGTCCCGGGGCTTTCCTGCCGCAAGCACCTGGGCTCCCTGGTGCTGAGCCCTTCCGAGCGCCCCGAGCTCCCCCAGTTTGTGCCGGCTCCGAAGCCTCAGAAGGGCCTCCCTGCAGGCCTGCGGCGCTGGGGAGAGTGCAGGTGGCGGCGGGGAGGGTCTCGGGCACGAGGAGAGCCAGGCTCCGCTTCCTTCTCACCCCGAGACTTGGCGGGGAAGGGCCCACAGGCCGGGGATAGTGCCGCCTCCCGGGGGTGCTGCCGGCTGAACCGCATCTGGGGGGCTCTCCTCTCGCAGCTACCAAGCCCGACATCCTGCAGAGAGCGTCCGTGGGCATCATAGACCAGAAGGCCTGCAGCGCCCTCTACAACTTCTCCCTCACGGACCGGATGCTCTGCGCAGGCTTCCTGGAGGGCAAGGTCGACTCGTGCCAGGTGAGCGGCTGAGCAGGTGCCCGCTCCCTTCCGCCCGGCCCGCCCCTCCCCCTCGCTCCCTTCCACGTTTCCACGGCGCTCGACGGGGACACAGAGACAGCAGGGAAGGAACTGTCGGGACACCGCGAACGGGGAAACCCTTCCGAGAACCCAGATGTCTTTCACGTTGGTTCAGAGAAATGCCCTTTCCAAGCACATTCCGAGTGCGTGCTTGAGGTGCAGGAAGCTCAGACGCCCCGATCGTGTGCTCCCAGGAGGCGAAGCCAGTGCGGGCTGCGGCGTGGGCCGGACCTCGTCCCTGGCTGAGAGATTACAGACCAGTCTTACCTAGAAACGCCAGTGCAAAACCCTCGGTAGACGTTGGCAGATTAGGAATGCGCTAAAAGGAAAACAAATCAGCCGCGGTGCGTCAGTCTCCTATGAAGGCTGGTCGGACGGGGGGGATCCCAGTACTCGGTCATCACGCCTGTGGACTGAAGGGGAGAAACAGCGGCGTCTCCACAGCCCCAGAGAAAGGCATTCGATAATTTTTTTAAAAAGATTTTATTGATTTATTTGACAGAGAGAGAGATCACAAGCAGGCAGAGAGGCAGGCAGAGAGCCCGATGCGGGGCTCGATCCCAGGACCCTGGGATCATGACCTGAGCCGAAGGCAGAGGCTTAACCCACTGAGCCACCCAGGAGCCCCGGCATTCGATAATTTTTGAAAGGACTTATTTTAGAGAGATTTATGTAATAAAATAATTTATTGACTACTTAAAAGATGTACATATTTGGGGGGCACAGAGGGAGACTCTCACGTGGACTGCTGAACGCGGAGCCCCGTGCGGGGCTCGATCCCGCGGTCCTGACCGCTGGCCCCAAGCCGCACCAAGAGTCGGCGCCACCCAGGCACCCGGCACTTGGTAGATTTTAGGCACCATTTCTAGTTACGTTTTAAACAGTTGCAGCCGGATGAGAGCCGGAGAACAGAAACTGCCGCAGACGGCAAGCTCGGTGGCGAAGCAGCTTTCCTCGGACACGGCTGCCTGCTGCTGCCGGCCTGTCTGGCCTCACGCGGAGAGTCAGGAGGGAAGGAAGGAGAGATGACATTCGTGGACAGAAACGTGACCCGCGGGAACATAACTGACACCCGGACAGAAGACCGTAAATGCTGGAAACACGCGCAGCCGGCGGAGAAACGGCGACTCGCGAGCGTCGCCGCCGGCTTGAACGAGGGCGTCCCGCGGGGTCCAGAGCTTCCAGCAAACGTCAGCGGCCTGGACGAGGGCTCCCGCGGACCGTGGGGACAGCGTCCGTCTGGCGTCCAGAAGTAAACTCAGATGGTGTCCAGGGCCTCCATGGAGGACATCACGGAACTCCGAAGAGAATGAGAAGGTCTGAACGGATCGAGAAACCGCGCGCGGCCGGCCGGGAAGACGCGGCGTCACGAACACCCGCTTCTCCCCACACGCCGCAGCTCCAGGCCGGTCCCAGCAGCGCTGCCGTGCGACTCGGCAAAGCTCCCCGCGGCGGGGCGGGGTGATGCTGATAGAGGAGAAAGGGGGACGCGGGCGCCGCCAGGAACGGCACCGGGGAGAAGGGGCGGTGGCACAGCCCCAGCCGCGGGCTGTCGGGCTCCGGGCTCTCCCCGCTGTCGCTGCCGCTGTCGCTCGGGACTCGCCCGGAAGGTCCACCTCCGGGGCTGCGCTCATGCGGTGGGGGCTGGGGATCCCCGGCTTCCTCCCGACCGGCGCCGGCTTCCGAGCGCGGTGTCCACGCGGGGCGGCCTCCGCGGGGGCGGCTCCGAGGCTGGTGGGCCGGGAGCCGTGGGCGCCGGCTGTGGGCGAGGGTCTCCACGGCACCCTGCATGCGGCCTCCCCACGGGGTCTCCGCCCAGAACCCGACAAAGGCGGCGGTGGGCTTCCAGGACCAAGTAGTCCAGGGCCAGCATTTGCCTGACCTTACTTTGGAAGTCACCCGGCATCGCTGTCCCCACGATCTGGTGTGGGCAGAGTGGGGCGTGGGCCGAGAGAGGCCCTCCCGACGGCTGTGGGAAGACGCGGCCTGAGCCCCGAGTCACTGGTGCGCCTCCTTCAGCGCCGGCACGAGCGAGCAGCGGTTCATTCCGGGCGGCGGGAGCACCCGTGACCGTGATCGTCTGTTTAGTTTTCTGCATTTCTCTCTACGTCTCCCAAACAAAAGCCAGAACAGCTGGAACTCGGAGAGAAGCGACCGGACCAGCGTCTCCCAGGCGGGGTGGGGCTGAAGCGGGTGTCCTGGGCTCCCACCGCGGTGACGCGGGAACGGGAGCGCCTGGCAGAGCCGGGAGCGGAGAGGGCGCCCGCGGCCCGCGGTCCCAGCCCGCCCTCCCCTCGGTTTCCCCACCTCCGTCACCGCGTCTGTGCCGGGCCGGGCGGCAGCTGGGCGGTGGGCTGGCTCCCACCCTCCCCCCCTTCCCTTGCAGGGCGATTCGGGAGGACCCCTGGCCTGCGAGGAGGCCCCCGGCGTGTTTTACCTGGCCGGGATCGTGAGCTGGGGGGTCGGCTGCGCTCAGGCCAGGAGGCCGGGCGTGTACACCCGCATCACCAGGCTGAAGGGCTGGATCCTGGACACCATGTCCTCGGGCCCCCTGCCCAGTCCTCGCCCGCCTACCATGGGACCCCCGCCCACCACCAGACCTTCCTCCAGGACGGTGGCTGGCCCCACGGTCCCAGGGGTCCTGGCCAGCAGAGCCACCCCGCGGGCCACCAGCCCGGCAACCAGCCAACCTACCAGCAGGACTGCCACCACCACGAGCACCACCGCAGAGGGACAGACACCGCTTCCAAGTGCCCCCCGCACCACCGTGGGCTTCCAGCCACCAGGTAGCAGGAGGGGCGGAGGGACATGTGGGTGGCAGCGTCCCGCGTCCGTTGTGACAGCCGCATACATTTATTCTCTCCCGGTGCTGGAGCTCAGAAGTCTGCGTAGACGCTGTCCCCTCTCCCTGTCCTCACGGGCTTGTCCCTCTGTGTCTCGTGTCCTCATGATGTCACGGCCCGCCTGGGACCTTGTTCTAAGTTCATGATCTCTTTAAAGACCTGCGTCCCCATGTCTCATCCTAAGCTCCCGGGGCCTCCGACTGGGTTGTGGGATTCTGGAGGACACGAGTCAGCCCACGATAGGCCCTGGAAGCCAGGGATACAGGCCCTGGTCAGACAGCCTTGGCGGGAGGGTCCCCTCCGCTCTGTCCGTCCAACCAGTGTCCACAAAACCCTCCCGTGTGCGGCCCCTGCTAAGTCTGGGGTGCCGTGGGGGACCAGACGCGCAGGACGACGGCCGCGGGAGTGAGGCGAGCGGGCCGAGCCCACGGGCTCCCACGCGGGGCCTCGGGGGACGCCCTGGCTGAGGCGCAGCCCTGCTCGGCCCAGCTGGCCCGCAGGACGCGGACCGACCCCGCGCCCAGGAGATCTCTGAGCTTCTCAAGCGCCGAGTCAGGTTTATTGAGGATTAAGCATGAAACGTGTTTGCGGGCCCCCGATAAAACCCATCAGATACAGCCCGTTTCACGGAGGTCGGGCCGAGACCTGCCCACAGGCGCTGGCTGCGGGGGAACTAAGGGGAGAACAGGCCTGGCTCCTGCGGGACACGTAGGGGACCCCCGTGTTAGCGACCAGCCCGCTCCTCCCAGCCAGCCTCGCTCCTCAGAGGGGATGGTCAGCCGAGCAGGACTCCGAGGGAAGCTAGTGTTTTTGCTAAACACGGGGCTCTCTAGAGAAAGGGGAGGCAGCGTGGGGTGGGCGCCAGGGGCCGGAGCAGCAGGAAGGCCCCAGCAAGAGCCCCTTGGCTCGGCTCCTCCGTGCGCACGGCCCCCGCCCCGGCAGACACGAGCTCCGCGCTCACCCGGAAGCGGGGGGACGGTGTCTGGTCTGGCTTCACTCAGGTGGGGCGGCGGGTCGCCGGGACGGACGTGCTCCCGGGAGCCACCCCCAGAGCAGGTGCTCCGCGCGGGCCGCCGGTCTGGTGCTGCCCCAACTCGCTGCTTATTCGCGAGCTTCCCAGGAGCCCCGGCTGTTCGGCGCCCCCAGCCCCAGCACTCTCACCGCCTCCCTCCGGAGACTGACCCAGCCGTCCCCTGCCGTCCCCCTCCATCAGTGTCCCCTCCTGACCTCCCTAGGTCCCCGTCATCCTTGTGTTCAGGGTGTGTGTGTGACGGAAGCCGTGACACACAGGGGTCGTCGTCCTCTGGCCCGTCCCGACCATTAGGATGCGTCCCCGAAGCCGCCGTCCTCAGGGGACACGTGGCGCACGTGTCCGCTGTCCAGGCCCGAGGAGCTGGGGCTGCCCAGGCCTGCAGTCCGCACGAAGTCAGGCTGATGCGCTCCTGCCTCAGGGCAGCCCGCGCGCCATCCGCGCCGCAGGAAGAGGCGGGCCGCTGCGGGGTCTGGGAGCGTCCGGCTTGGCTGGGGGTACGTTCCGCCGCGGGCCGAGGGTCTGCGCGGGCTTTCCTGCGGAGCCGCAGAGTGGAGGCAGAGCGTCTGGTCCACGGCCCCCGGAGGCTCTGCACGTGGGCTGGAAAGCTGGCGTCCCCGGGACCAGCGTGCCGGCCAGAGGGGCAGCTCCCCCACCCGCTGCCGCCACTGACTCCCCGCGGCAGGTGCTCCAGCCGAGCCGCTCCCAGAGCGGGCGTGTGTCTCCCGGGCCCTGCGGCTCGTTTGCTCTGCGTCTGGCCTCCTGTCTCGGTGACCGTTCCCATAGCTACAGCCCGCGAGTTCTCAGCCAGGGGTCCAGAAGAGGGCAGGAAGCCCCTGGAAATGGCACCCGTGGCTGCCTTGTTCCGCGGGGGCAGCATTTCCAGAAAGGAGCCATTTCCATCCGATGCTCCAGGCTTCTTGGTCGGGCCCTCGAGACTGAGAGGGCGACCTCTTGTCTCCCTCTCTTCCCTCCCGGCTCCGGCTGGGGGGCAGGGAAGGCACGTGGGGCGTGGGAAAGCAGGCTGGGGCAGGGGGCCGTTCTGGAGGAGGAGGATTCCCTGTGGGAATGACCAGGCAGGTCCCCGCGTGCCCCCACGGGTGGCGACGGGCTCTTGCAGCACCTGCGGGAACCGCCGCGTTGTTCTCTGCTGCTGTGCTCTGAGCGCGCCTGGTTCTGGGGCCGGGGCGGGGGTCAGTACCCTGGGAAGGAGAACCCGGGAGGGCATCGAGGGAGACCCGGCAGCGCAGGAGCTGCAGGGACAGGGCAGGGGCCTGCGGGGCAGCAGCTGGGGGTGTGCAGAGCCGCAGGGAACCTGGCTCCGAGCTCCCGGAGATGCGTGGGGAGAGGGTGACGTGAGGAGCGTGGGCCGGACCTTCAGCCAGGAAGGCCAGTTCAAATGCATCCCAGATGTTCCTGCAGAAGCGCCCGGAGAGGGCGCATTTACAGAACCAAGCACCCGGTGGGGGGTTTACCCAGGGCAGGACCCCCGACCCTTTGCCGACCCTTTGTCGGCTAGTCCTGCCCTAGGCACGTGCACTGTGGGAGGCGGGGTCAGCCATCCTGAGCAGTCCCCCGACTCCCCGGCAGACTGTGGCCTGGCACCCATGTCAGCGATGACCAGGATCGTGGGCGGCAGCGCCGCGGGCCAGGGGGAGTGGCCGTGGCAGGTGAGCCTGTGGCTGCGGCGCCGGGAGCACCGCTGCGGGGCCGTCCTGGTGGCGGAGAGGTGGCTGCTGTCTGCGGCGCACTGCTTTGACGTGTGAGTCCGGCCGGCCCATGGGGCTCACTGGCCGGCTTTCTGAGTCACCCCTCCGTGCCTCGGCCATGAAGCACCCCCACCCCCCGGGACCCTGCTGCCCCCAGCCATCTCCCCCTTCATACAACCCTCCCCTGCTCAGGAACCACCTCGAGCCGGACCCCCACCAAACCCTGGGCACAGCCTCTCCCAACAGCTGGGGTCAGGCCTATGGGGGCACAGTGGGGCAGGGGAGTCTCTGGGGAACCTTTGGGCCCTCCTACCCCTGGCTCCTACCCCACTGGGACTTGGCACCAGACCTAAAGGGGCAGGGCACTCTGTAGGGTGGACAGGGCTACAGCCCCCATCCTCCAGGGGAACAGCCAGCGGAAGGGGGCACCGTGCACCTCCGGGGGTCAGGGTCCAAGGGGGTGGGCATGTAAGACCCCCAGATACAGCTTGTGGGGTCCCGTCAGTGCGTGGGAGCGGGCTGGGGCTCCGGCCAACACCTGTCCCCTGCACCCCGCAGCTACGGGGACCCCAAGCAGTGGGCGGCCTTCCTGGGCACCCCGTTCCTGAGCGGCGCCGAGGGGCAGCTGGAGCGCGTGGCGCGCATCTTCAAGCACCCCTTCTACAACCTCTACACGCTCGACTACGACGTGGCGCTGCTCGAGCTGGCGGGGCCTGTGCGCCGCAGCAGCCTGGTGCGCCCCATCTGCCTGCCCGAGCCCACGCCGCGGCCCCCCGATGGCGCGCGCTGCGTCATCACCGGCTGGGGCTCCCTGCGCGAGGGAGGTAGGTGCGGCCGCCCCGCGCCCAATCCCACGCCCAGGCGGCGTCGAGCACGCCCCCGGCCCATCCTGCTCCGTGTCGCTCGCAGGCTCGATGGCGCGGCAGCTGCAGAAGGCGGCTGTGCGTCTCCTCAGCGAGCAGACGTGCCGCCGCTTCTACCCGGTGCAGATCAGCAGCCGTATGTTGTGCGCCGGCTTCCCGCAGGGCGGCGTGGACAGCTGCTCGGTGAGCGCACGGGGACACCGCCGCAGGCCCTACTAGCCAGGTGCCACCCTCCAGCGCCCGCTTCTGCAGCCCGCCAAGTAGGGCACCGATCCCGGCCTCAAATTCTCAGTCCACCACCGTTTATTGGGCATCCTGCCTCTAGGCCCTGCAGGGGCAGCCCGGGACCAAGGTCCAGTGTCCAGAACGGTCTGCCAGCCAAAAGAGCGGGTGGTCCTAACAGAACCCACTTCCCAGGAACTAGGAGGCTCCCAGGGAAAGGGGCCCTGGCCCAAGTGCTGCGGTGGGGGAGCTGCTGGGCTGCTCTAAGGCCTTTCCTCTCCTCCAGGGTGACGCTGGGGGACCCCTGGCCTGCAGGGAGCCCTCTGGCAGGTGGGTGCTAACTGGGGTCACCAGCTGGGGTTACGGCTGCGGACGGCCCCACTTCCCCGGTGTCTACACGCGGGTTGCTGCTGTGAGAGGCTGGATCGGGCAGAACATCCAGGAGTGACCGGCCGGTGGACAAGAGAGGTGAAGGCAGCAGGAAGCAGCTGACCCACCCCTCTGCCCGAGGAGGGGAGTCTGGGGCGCGAGCGGGGGGTGAGGGGCTGCGGATAACCGGGTGCAGTCTCACTGCGTATTTTGTTGCAATAAACAGCCCCTCGTCCCAAGCCTGCCGGCTCAGCACCTCCATGTCCCAGCAAGGAACCCCTGCCCGCCCCTCAGCCAGGCCCGGGGTGGGAGGAAGGATGTCAGGAGGGCCAGCGAGGCCCCCAGGGGCGAGGACCACCCTCCATGGCTTTGGCGGCGCCGCAGCTGGGGAGGGAGCTGGCCAGCCTCGTCCTCCAAGGTCCCCTTGGCGCAAGCACCGCGTTCCCGGTCATCGCGAAAGCCCAGCCGCGCAGAGGGGAGGCGGGGTGGGGGGTCGGGAGGAAGAGGCTCAGGCTGGCGGGGCGCCCAGGAACACGCGCTACCCCCGCCGGCAGAGACCCCTGCAGGGCGGACCGCCGGGATCTCCCCGCCCCCACCCCCCGGGGTCCACAGGCGGATGCTCCGCCCAGGCACGGGGCGGGCTGCCGGCACTTGGCGCAGTCCCAGGCCCCCCCGACGCACGCCGCGCTCGCGGGCAGGCGGGAGGGGAGCAGCGTCCCGAGCGCCGCGGCGCCGGTCTCCTCCGCAGAAGCACGGGCAGGAAGGACGCACGAGCGGCCCCGCTTCGCAAAGGGCATTTATGGAAACGGAACGGGGGATGAGGGCCGGGCGCGGCGCCGGGGTCACATGTTGGCTCGTTCCCGCTGCAGCCGCGAGTTGTAGGCGCGGGACACGGTGTTCCAGGCGTCCATGTAGCGGTCCATGCACATGGCGATGCACTTCTGCAGGCGGGGAGGGGCGCGGCTCAGCTCCGGCCCGGGCAGCGGGCTGCGCACGCGCAGAGACCCCCCCACCGTGCGAGCGCACGCGCACGCGCACGCGCACGCGCAGCGGCCTCCCCGCGGCCCCGCCGGTCTCACCTGTTCCGAGTTGTCCAGGGAGCCCCCCGGCTTCCCGATGCACTTCCGGAAGCACTTGTCCGTCATCCTCTGTGGGGACACGCGAGCTCAGTCGCGACAGCCGCCCCCAGCGGACCCCACCGCCCTGGACGCCCGCCCCGGCCCGACCCCGGACCTGCAGCAGCTCCTGCGCGTTAGCCACGGCGATCTGCACCTTCACCTGCTCCATGATGAGCCCCGGGTCCAGCTTGCCGCCGCCGGAGCTCCCGAAATCGGAGCCGAAGCCACCCTCCATGGCTCCGCAAAGTCAACCGAACCGTGACCGCGTGCGCCGACCCGTACCCACGCCGGAAGTCGGCCGCCCAGGGCACCACGGGAAATGGAGTCCAGGTGTACTGGTAGCGGAGCCGGACTACAACTACCACAAGGCCGTGCGCCCTCCACCCGTGCGCGCAAGCGCGGGGTGCGAGCAGAGCGGGCTATGTACGCGAGCCCGTAGCTCGTCCCCCGCTCGCCCGGCAGGGGGTGCCGCGCATGCGCACGGGCCGGCAGGCGCGTCACGCGAGCCGGGGCGGAGGCTGGCCCGCGGTGGTGTCGGACGCCCGTCTCGTGCGGGGCCGGGGCGGCGTGGTCAGAGCGGACGCGGGGGCAGCAGTAAAACCGACTGTTTATTGGCGTGTCTTACAAAAGTGTCCGGTCGTAAAACGCGTATTACAAACACGGGAGAAGGGGAGGACCACACGTTTGGCATGCAAGTTCGCGGACGCCGGCCGGCCCCGGCCCCGGCCCACCCCCGCAGGTCGTGCTGGTGCTCCCGCGGGGGGCCGGCCCAGGGAACCGTCCCCGCGTCCTTTAAAGCGGCTTAAACCTAAGAATGCGGACAACTACGAGCTGCTTTCCGGGCCGGTGCGGACGCCCGGACCCCGCACGGCTCACCGGCGGCCCCCCGCCCCCTGAGCCCGTCACGCCCCCATCCGCACTGCCTGCACGACCCCGGCCCCACGCTCCCGGGGCCTCCGCCTCTGCAGTCCAGGCCCGCAGTGGGCAAGGCGGGGTGGGGGTGAGGGATGCACAGCCTGCGGCTCTCCTGGGGAAGGTCCTGCGTGGGGCGGGGCGGGCTCCCCAGGGCCCCCCAGAAAGGCGGGGAATGGTGGGGAGCCGTTTCCGTCCGCGAGAAAGACCGACCTCGGGCCTGGGTACCGGGCAGCCATGGAAAGAACTAGACCTCAAGCAAGGGGCTGCGGCCAGATTCTCGGTGCAGAAGCCTTGACCCTCCGGCCACAAGCAGGTTCCGAGGGACGCGCGACCGGCCGCCCGAGGCGGGAGGCAGGCGTGCTGCGGACCTAGGGCGGCTTCGGTCGAGCTGGGAAGGGCCGGACGCGGGCTGCTTGTAAACGGGCTGCCTTCTGGGGGCAGCTGCCTCCGTGGCTCAGTATGACGTCTTTAAGACTTGAGCTGCGCTTTCTGAAGGAATTTGCCGTCTGGGGCCTCAGGGGTCACCGAGATGGCCCCCCTCAACTCCAGCCCCTGGGGGGGGGGGCTGTCCCAGGGACGCTGGCATGAGGCCTGAAGCGGGATCCGGCAATCTGAGTACTGACCAATGTAAAAAAATAAATATCCATTAAAAAAATAACTTCTGTGTATCTGTGTGGGAGGGGTACACACGGTGAGGGACCACCGAGGCGGCATGGCAGCCGGGAGCTGGGTCGGGGGTCCTGGAGCCGTCCTGTGGAATCAGCCGGCACTGGCCTCTGAGAAACAGCATTTCAGCGAGAAGGTCGCCACGGAAGCTAGGACAGACAGCAAGACACACACACAGCATACGGGACAGTGTGGGGGTCAGGACTCAGCCCCATGCACAAGGCACAGAGTGGGAGACCAGCTTGCGGGTGGCCCAGTGGCTCACCATCAAGTCCCCCTCTTCACTGAGGGAGGGCAGGA
The DNA here is from genome assembly GCF_009829155.1 of Mustela erminea. Taxonomy (NCBI): domain Eukaryota; kingdom Metazoa; phylum Chordata; class Mammalia; order Carnivora; family Mustelidae; genus Mustela; species Mustela erminea. The sequence continues at coordinate 1,567,754 of NC_045614.1, forward strand.
AGTGGCTGTGCCCTGTGGACAGTGGCTTTGAGACCCGGGGGACACTTGCTTCCCAGGTGATCCCACTACCCCTTCCACCTGTCCCCTGGCCATTACCTGGTGACAAGTCTCCAAACGGAGCTGTCCCTGTTCCCCGGGTTTCCAGCTCTCTCTCCTGCCTCGTGGTCCTGCAAGCTTAGGAACTGCACTACAGAAAGCTCCAGAAACCCAAGGGCCAGCCAGCCAGAAGGGAAAAGCCAGAAAGGAGGTGTGGCCTGCGGCAGCTCTCCATCACACCAGGAAGTACACCAGAGCCCCAGAGCCCAGGCCGAGCATCAAAACCCACACCCAGGTCCCTGCCACACCTGCGGCCGGGCCACCAGAATGCCACAGGGGATGCGCCTGCCGCCCCCCAGGTCAGAACCTGGCTTCTGGACTGGGCTCTTAAGGAGCTTCACTGGACACGGCAGCCCTGCTCTCCGTGCACTAGAGGCCACAGGGCGGGCCCCAGCAGCCAGTGTGCGGGGGAGGCAGAGGGACAGTAGTCCCTAAGCCCAGCCAGGCCCGGTCTTCCGGCCTCCACACCCAACCCCCGTCAGCCATTCCGTCCCCGGCCTCGAATTCAACCAAATGGTGAAATGGGGCACCAAAAAAATGTCTGGCCAGTGGTGATGAGAAGTGTCCAAAGGAGCCCACCCGCAGGAAAGACCCCAGAGACCCGCCCCGCATTCTGGCAGTACGCTTAGAAATCCTCTAGAAATGTATCAAGGAGTAAAGACAGCCAATGATAGAAAAATAGTTTTCAGTGGCTCTGGGTAAAGACAACTGATGAGGCGCGTCCCGTTCACATCACGCGGCAGCCTCTCGAGGTGGTCCTGGGGTCCCCCTGGAAAGAAAGGCCGGCAGCCTAAGAGGAACGCGCAAGCACACTGGGCCACGCAGCTCCCACCCCTGGGACACTGGCTCCCAGCAAGCTGATGGGGCCAGCAGCTTCACCCTCAACTGTCCCTGTACCAGAACCTTCCACGTCTGCCTTGCTTCTGTTCCGAACACACAGGCCGTCACAACTTAAAGGTCAGACACCAGGCGTACCATGCAGAGGGGCTGCAGCCGGCCCCAGGTCTCAGGAGGCGCCCCCCCAAACCCATCACTGAAGCCCGGGGATCCCAGGCAGGAGGAGCAGTGGCCTCAGAGCCCGCTCGGGGCTACACCGGTGCCGCCTGGCAGTGTTTGGGGTTCAACACCCCACTCCTGGGGGCCCTGGGCCACAACCCTGAGGTCCACACAGGGGCAAGAGCCAGGAGGCGAGGGCAGTCCCGCCACAGGCCGTCTCTGGCAGTGGGCGGTGTGGCCTGGGGTCGGCTGGCGGGGGAGGCCGGGGCGGTGGCCAAGCAGCAGGCGGGCAGCACGGCCCTGGGGACCCGGTGGGCAGGCGTGCACGTGTGCGCCGAGGGCGCGTCCACGTGTGCCACCCGGGGGCCGCTACCTGTTGATGGAAAAGATCCTCCTCGCCGAACTCCGCGGCCTCCTCTCCCTCCTCCCCGTTCTCCGTCTCCCGCGCCACCGAGGACTGCTTCACGGTTCTCATGGCCACCTCCTGCGCAAGAGAAAGGCCGCGAACGCTGGACCCCTTGGGCAGCGGGGGCCCCTCCGTCTCGGTGACGGGCAGGCGGACGCTCTGGCCGAGAGCCACATCCCGCCGAACCCCAGATCGCGCGCTCCCTGGCCTGCGCACCCTACTGCACCCGGCCTGTGGTGTAGTGAGGGTGAGGCAGGGAGCCTCCAGGAGGGACCCCAGGGCAAGGAGACGGTGGCCCCCAACAAGGCGCGGGCACCTACCTCCCCGTCGGCGTTGACCAGGACGGTCCGGAAGCTCTGGCCCGTGCCCCAGCTGTCCTGGCTCTTCCACACGAGCGTCGAGGGGGGGCTGTGGGCCACTCCCGCACCAGCTGCCCACACCTGGTGACACCGAAGGGCCTCCCCATCAGCACTGGCTCTGGGCCCAGTACCTGCCACCAGTTAGTTCCCAGTCCCTCCCCCCTGGGTCCCGCTGACGGAGGACAGTTGAGTGTACAGGGGACACCAAGGTCCAGTGCCCAAGGACTCATGTCAGCAAACACAGGCTGAGCAGTGAGCAGAGGCCCATCAGCCTCAGGGGTCTACACCCGTGATCTTCTGTCTCTGCCAGCGCCCGCCAGCCCAGACCCTCTCCCACTGTGGGAGGCTGACAGGTCACCCCAGGGCTCCCCAGGGCTCAAGGGACAGTCCAAGGGCCCAACGGCACACAGGTGGCCAGTGACAGGGCACAGCTGTTGTCAGAGCCAGCCCCCCCATCCCACAGCACTGCCTGCTTCCCAAGAACCCCCCACACCGCAGCCCGCACCGCCGGCCTCCCACAGCCACCTACCGTGACCGTCTGGCCGGCTCGCAGCACGTACTTGGGCGTGAACTTGTAGGAGATCTCCTCCCCTTCCAGGATCTGCCTCTTGATCCTCCAGTTCCCCAGAGACTGGTCCTGGCACAGGGGACACCGCGCCTGACGCACGGCTCGGGGAGGGCGCCCCCAGCTCCGCGCCGCAGCCCGGGACGCCCCTCACCTTGTCCGAGCTGTTCTTCAGCTGCACGAACCTGCCCTCCAGGTCGATCTCGCCGATGCTGACGCCGCCCGAGGCCGAGGCCTGCTGCGCCAGGTGGAAGCTGGTGGTGCTGCTGCTGCTGCTGCTGCCCGTGCCGGTGCCGGTGCCGATGCCGCTCGAGCCCGCGCCCGGCGACTCCTCCGCCTCCAGCCGCTTGCGCTTGCTGCGGCCCGAGCGCCCGGCCGTGGACACGCTGCTGCTGCTGCTGCTCGACGTGGCCCGCGACACGGCGACCCGCGACGATGGGCTGGGGGTCAGCTTCAGCCTGTGGACGGAGGGGACCACGGGCCCGACACACTCGCTAGCCCAGGGGGGCGGGGGTGGGGTGGGGCTTCTCGCCCGGCCCCGCCCCTCCGTCCCTCCCGCCCGGCCCGCCCCCTCCGCAGAGCACGCCCACCTCTCCTCCTCGCCCTCCAGGAGCTTGCGGTAGGCGCTGATCTCCATGTCCAGCGCCAGCTTGACGTCGAGCAGCTCCTGGTACTCGGCCAGCTGCTGCTGCATCACGTCCCGCATCTCGGTCATCTCCTGCTCCTTGGCGTCCAGCATCTTGCGGAACTTGTCCCGCTCCCCAGCCATGGTCTCCTCGAGCTCGCGAATCCGGTCCTCCGCGGCACTGGCCTGGCGGGCGGGGGGGTCCGGGCAGCCGGGTCAGGCCGGCCTCTGCGGGTCAGGCCGAGAAGCGCACCGGGCTGCGCGGCTCTTCCCCGCCTGCTGCGGACGCGGGCGGGCACCGACGGCGGGCAGGAGGCCTTGGTGGGGTGGGGCCGGGGGGCTCCGGAGGCCCGTGGGCCCTACAGCCCCGCGGGCCAGGAGGGAAGGGGTGCTGCGTCACCCACGCTGCCGTTCCGGCTCGTCTACACCCGACGCCGGGAGGGCGGGCCCGCAGCAGCAGCAGGCCCGCGGCGGGGCAGGCCCCGGGAGTCACCTGCTTCTGGAGGCCAGACAGCTGGTAGCTGAGGGACTCGAGCCGCACGCGCGCTTCCTGCAGCTCCTCCCGGGCGGCGCTGGCGGCCTTGTCGTTCTGGTCGGAGCTCAGCTTGGCGCTGTCGAGCTGGACGGACCCAGACAGAGGTGTGAGGGGCCGGCCGCGGGCAGGGAGCCCCCGCCGCCCCCCGCCGCCCCCCGCCGGGCCCCGCTGCCCCGCACCTTGGCCTGGTAGGTCTGCTCCAGCTCCAGCTTGTACAGGCGCACCTGCTCGTCGTGCTGGCTGCGCAGCTCGTCCAGCGCCTGGGCCATCTTGAAGTCGTACTCCTGCTGCCTGCTGCTGTCCACCTCCACCAGGCGGCGCTCGTGCCGCCGCCGCGTCTCCCGCACCTCCTGCGCGGGCCGAGGTCAGTGCCTCGCCCTGGGCCCCGCACCCCCGCCTCCGCGACCCCGACTCTCCCCCCTCCCCGAGCCCCAAGTCCACGTGGGCGCCCAGACCCCGGACCCGCGGCGGAGTCACGGCCACCAGAGCGGACCCGGCCCGGCATCCCCCACTGGCAAGCAGATAAATAAAACGTGCCCCCCCCCCCCCACAGGGGCACTACCCGGCCGCGACCGGGGGCCAGGCGCCCCCACGCGCTGCCCCGGGACGGCCCCAAGCCCAAGGCCGCAGGGAGGGAAGCAGACACAGGAGGACGCCCGGGGCGTGAGTCCACGCGGGTGACCCGCCCAGACCAGGACGGGAAGGGGGATCGAGCCGCTGGGAGGAGGGGGGTTGACGGCTGACCGGACCGGGTTGCTTTGGGGCCGACAGAACGGCCTAGAGTTAGAGATGAAGTCTGTGCAGTTCTGGAAACCAGCCGAACTGTACACCTTACAAGTTTTGTAGAACAGGAACGTTCCAATAAAGCTGCTGTTACAGGAACTCCTGACAAGGGCTCCTGGGGGGCTCATGCAGGCGGGCACCGACTCTGGTTTCCGCTCACATCATGACCTCGGTGGTGGGATCCGGCCCCACGTCCAGCTGTGCACTGGGGGGCCCAGCCTGAGACTCTCGCCCACTCCCGTCCGCGCTGCCTCTCCCCTGCGCGCACACTCAGGCGCTCCTCTCACCCCCTCACATAACTCAGGAATAAAATCTTAAAGAATTCCTGCTGAGCCCATCCCAGGTACCTGGGGACAGAAACACAGAGACCCAGGCCTCAGGACAACGGCCGCACACCACGGCGACACGGAACCCAGCGGGAGGTCCGGCCCCGGAGCACAGCGGCCCCAGACACAGCTGCGGGCGGAGGGCGCCGTCCCCCAGCCTTGGGCTCGGAGAGGAAGAGAAACTCGCTCCGCACGGCCGGCCGTCACTCACACTGTGCCATCAGCTTGTAAGACCAAGAGGACCGCTTCTCAAGGAAGCCGGTCCTGTTCTCAACCCGTGAACCTCGGGGAACACAGGACCAGGACACCCACCTTCACGGCAGCCCCCGTGGGGGCTCCCCGCCAGGAGCTCCTGGCCACCAGCCTCAGGGAGCCCCACCAGGAGCCCTTCCAGGGTGTCCTGCGGGCTCCCCTCACAGGTCCCCGCATGGCTCTCTTCCTGGGATCCTTCCTCACAAGTACGGACCCCCTCAAAGCCTCAGGGTCTCCAGCAGATGCCTTCAGGGCTTCCCGCAGGGGCTGCCCCCTAGCTGTCCTGGCCCTGGCTCTCAGGGGCCCAGGCTGGAGCTGGAGCCCACTCCTCAGCTCTATGGGCATCGTTCCCGCCAGCCCCCGCCCCCGCCTGCCCCCGGGGCACTGACTGCAGGAAGCTGCAGCCCCCAGGGTTCCGTTCTGGGCTGTGACAAGACAAAGAGCTCTGTGATGCTGAGCAGGGAGGGGCCCCGATGCCACATCCCCCCCGGAAGACACAGAAACCCCAGCTCTAGCTGCCAGGAGGGCAGGTGGGCCCACCATACCCCAGAGCCTGGGGCCAGGGATTCCGAGCCTGAGTGGGGGGCCCCGGAAGCAAGGGACGCGGATGGGCCCCCCCGCCCTTTCACAGAGAGGGTCTGCCGCGTGTTCAACGGTGGCGCCCCAGAAGATGTGCCCATGTCCGAATCCCCAGAAGCGGGAGTGTGATCTTATTTGGAAAGGGGGCTTTGGAGATGGAATCTATAAGAGTCTCCAAATCAGAGCTTCTGGATCGTGCCGGTGGGCCCTAAACCAATGACAAGTGTCCTCACGAGAGACAGGAAGCACGTGAAGACAGAGGCACACGTGGAGGGGTGCGGCCACAAGCCTGGGGGGCACCTAGAGCCCCCGGCCCCGGGGCTGGGAGAGGCAGCAGGACCCTCCCCCGGATCGGGGTCCTGTGCTCCAGGAGGTGGCAGGACGCCGCCAGCGCCGTGCGGGGTGCGAGCCGCCCCGGACCCACCTCCTCGAAGACGTTCCTGCGGAAGCCGAGCTCCTCCTGCAGACTCTGGCAGCGGTTCTCCAGGTCCACGCGCATCAGCGTCTCCTTCTCCAGCTGCTTTTTGGCCACCGCGTGACCGTCCTCCGCCTGGGACACAGGACAGAAGCTGAGGCGACAGTCTGTCTGCCGCACCGTGTGGCCTCTCGGGGCCCAGAGATCCCCTTACACAGACACACACACACACACACACACACACTCCCAATAGGGAGCGTCAAGGGCTTGGGGACCGGTGGCCACCGGCATCCTGGTGGCCCTGGGCCACTCCCCCACGACAGGACGTCCGGCCACCGCCCCAGACCCCGGTACTCGCCACTGGGGCTGCTGGAACCGCACCTTAGCCAGCTGGGCCCGCAGCTCGGCCACGTCGCCCTCCAGGCTGCGCTTCTCGCTGAGCGCGGCGGCCAGCTCCGCCTCCCGCCGGTGGGACAAGGACTCCAGATCCCTCACGCGGCCCTGAGCCGCCGCCAGCTCGCCGTCCCGCTTCTTGGAGCTGCGAGTCAAGGGCGGGCGTTAGCAGGGAGCGGGCGGGGCGAGCCGTCGGGGGGCGATGGCGGCCTCTGGCAGCGCCAGGAAGCCCTGGACCGGCTCCCTCCGGCCTCTGAGCCACGGGCACCTCCCGAGGTAACATAACAGGGCCTGGGCCGTCGGCACAAAAGGCGTCCCTTCCTCAGACCCGCTCTGCACATCAGGACTCCGCCAGCTGACAAGTAGAGCGCTCAAAAAGACCTCAGGAAAGAGCTAAGGTTCCTTTTAATTTAATGTCACTTTTTTTTTTTTTTTTTGGACAGATCACAAGCAGGCAGAGATGCAGAGAGAGAGGGGGAAGCAGGCTCCCCGCTGAGCAGAGCGCCCAACGCAGGGCTCGATCCCAGGACCCTGAGACCATGGCAAAGGCTTCACCCACTGAGCCACCCAGGTGCCCCTTTAATGTCATTTTGTGTAATTTCTGGACATGGGGAGGGATCACGTAGGGCAGAACGATGTTTAAAAAAACATAGAATTTAGTAAAGTTGCAGGTTAAAATGCTGCCCTTTGAAAAGTTGATCTCGCTCGTAAACTTAATACGCTTCTCCAAGCAGGTTCAGCTGACGCCCCAGGAGACGATTTCCGCGACATTAAAGAGGCAAACAGATTCTTTAATGCCCAGCTGTCTGCAGCGCGGGCCTGGGGCCTGGGGCTCCTGGTCGTTTCTCAAAGAAATTCGCCACCTTCTAGGAGTTGAGTGCGCGCCACCCCCCACCCAGGAGCCAAGGGAGCCGTCCCCAGCAAGGGGACAGTCTCCCCCAAGTGCTGCTCACACAGGGGCGCTATGGGGGGCAAACAGCATCCCTGGGGCCAGCCCCCCAACCGCACACCCAGTGAGAACTGCTGGGGACGCAGCTTCGGCTGCACGAGGCGGGAGCGGGGCGGATGGCATAGGGACCCGTGGCTTCGGCCGCCAAGCTGCCGTGTCCTCAGCAGCAGCCCTAGAACACAGAGCGCCAGCCGCGCCTCTGACCACCATCCTCCATGAGGGTCTCGGGGTCCCCGCAGTCCTCACCCCTGAGCTTATGCCACATGATCCTGGCTCTCCTGCCCGCGGCGGGACCGAAACCCTAAGCCCCAGGAGCAGCTTCTGCAGGGCTTTGGGAAAACGAGTTCCTCGTCTGAACCCGTCACCGAGAGCCTGCTTTGTGGGGACGGCCCCCCTCGCGCCAGAGATGCACCTGGGAGCACCGGGCTCTCCTGGTGCGGAACTTTCTCGTGGGAGGAGCCGACAGTGAAGCCCGCAAACCCCATCAGGAGGGCAGAGAAGGGGGAGGGAAGGGAGGGAGGAGCCCGAGCCCCGAGGGAACCCCGTGGGAACCCCGTGGGAACCCCACTTGCAAGGCGCACAGCCCTGCCCGGGGTCGCCCTGGAACAGACCTGGATGAGGGGAGCATTAAGAACGAGCCAGATCAAGGGGCGCCTGGGGGGCTCAGTGGGTTAAGCCTCTGCCTTTGGCTCAGGTCGTGATCTCAGGGTCCTGGGATCGAGCCCCGCATCGGGCTCTCTGCTCAGCGGGGAGATTGCTTCCCTCTCTCTCTCTGCCTGCTTCTCTGCCTGCTTGTGATCCTGTCTGTCAAATAAATAAATAAAATCTTTGGGAAAAAAAAAAAAAAAGAACAAACCAGATCCGTTATTTCCAGGAGAGCACTCAGGCAGAGGAAGCAGAAGTGCAAAGGCCCTGGGGTCAGGTGTACCTGGCAAGTTTAAGATCAGCCACAAAGCCAGGGTGACAGGAACAGAGGCATCAGGTGATGTGGAAAATGTTTTTTGTTTTTTTTTTAAGTTCATTTGAATAATCTCTAAACCCATCGTGGGGCTTGACCAAATAAGCCCAACACATGCTCTCCCGCGGGGGTGAACCTGCCACCTTGATGCAGAAAATCTCTAAACACCTTTAGCCAACATTCACATTCTGCCAAACTACACAGAACAGCCCAGAAAGCAGGGGCGCCAGGGACTCCCACGGGCCACGTCTCCCGAGCATCAGGCTGAACGCGGCTTCCTCATCTGTGGGCCAGTCCTGGAGGGTTGCGTGGGAGCATGTGACCTATCGGTCGGGTCCTCCACGCAGCCACCCACGCTCCTGTCCTGGCCGGGATGTGCTGATAAACGGGTTAGGAAGAGAACCCACTCGACCTAAGTGCGGCCGGCTCCCTGCTCGGGAAGGGCTCCTGCGGCTCCTGCGGCGGGACAGGAAGTGAGGGCACGGAGCCTGGTACCTGCAGCCTCTGCTGGCCAGAGAGCGGCCGCCAGACAGGAGGCCTTCCCAGGGGAGCAGGGGCCTCTGCTGAAAGTGATGGCCCAGACGTGCAGAGTCCCTACTGCCAGCCCCGCTGCACTGGCCGCTCCTTGTGTCCTGTCTGCCGCCCGCCACGCCCAGCACCAGGCCGAGGGAAGCGGCGGACAGAAGCCGTCACGGAGCCATGGGACCGGCCTCTCTCAGCCACGGCTCCCCTGACGAACCTGTTCTGGGTGCGGAAACATCCCAGTGGCTGGGACAGAATCCCAGCGTGGACGACATCTGATGACTCTGGGGGGACATCCACGAGAGGCTTGTGGCCTCCAAAGCCCAATCCTGCCGGTGTCTCCGGCATCCACTGTGAGTTTACGGAAGGCCGTGTGGGTGCTCACACCGGCCACTCAGTCTGTCTGGGGGAAGCCTGCTGCAGACTTATACTTTTCTCCTTAAACTAGCGTGCATTTTCCACTTTGTCGCCAGTGAGCACCTGGGACCACAAAGCAGGAAAAATCAAGACTTCTCGGCCTAGACAAGGAGCCACACCCAGAGTCCCAGGCATGTGGAGGCTTCTGGAATCCTCAGGGGCCACAGGGAAAGCAGTGCTGACCCTGGAATTACCTCAATCCTCCCCCAGAAGCACAAATCCTTTTTCTTTTTTTTTTTTAAGATTTTATTTATTTATTTGACAGAGAGAAATCACAAGTAGGCAGAGAGGCAGGCAGAGAGAGAGGAGGAAGCAGGCTCCCCGCTGAGCAGAGAGCCCGATGCGGGGCTCGATCCCAGGACCCTGGGATCATGATCTGAGCCGAAGGCAGCGGCTTAACCCACTGAGCCACCCAGGCGCCCCACACAAATCCTTTTTTAATTAAAAAACCTACCATGGGGCACCTGGGTGGCTCAGTGGGTTAAGACTCTGTCTTCGGCTCAGGTCATGATCTCAGGGTTCTGGGATCGAGCCCCGTGTCGGGCTCTCTGCTCAGCAGGGAGCCTGCTTCCCACCCCCACCCACCCCCACCCCCTCTCTCTGTCTGCCTCTCTGCTTACTTGTCATCTCTGTCTGTCAAATAAATGAATAAAATCTTCAAAAACAAAAAATCTTCAAAAAAACAAAAAAATCCTATGAAACTGGTGGGCTACAGTCTACCCTGGGTCTAGCATCACTCCCTGGCCGAGGACCAGGCTCCGGACCCCGCGGGGCCACCCCGCGCGCGCTTCCGCTCCGGTGGCTCTCCACGGAGGGACCCCCGCGGCACATCCCTGAGCCAGAGCTGGGCTGAGGCCACACACCGTGGGGCTCCGAGTCTGGGACGTTCTGGAAAAGGCAAGACCGCGGTGGCCCGGACGGGACAGGACGGAGGGACGGGGGAACACAGGATCTTTAGGGCAGCGAAGCCATAAGGGCGGACGCGTCTTCGTGACGCAGGTGTCCGAGCTCGGGGAAGGCACCTCCCGCCGGGAGGGAAGCCTAACGTGGACTCGGGCTCCGGTTAGTGACGCTACATGGGTGCCGCGTGTGGGTCAGGACGGCGGAGCTCGCCCGCTACTGGGTGGGGAAACCAGAGCAGAGACTTTGGAAGCTCTCCTAGACACACAAAACTGCCTACACCCAAACATGGAAGGGAAGGAAAACATCCCACAAACGCGAAGGTGACTCTGTCGGCAGCCGGGACTGGGAACCGGGACTCGGTCCGGGTCCCTGCCAACCTGAGGGATCCTGGACAAGCCTGGCCCGGTCTGCCACCCCCAACACACACACTGAGGCGGGGACAGTGACAGTCCAGCCCTGGTCACGTGTGGCCGCCTGGGGTCGTCGTGGCGTCATGGTGTCCTCTACCCAGTACTAGTGCCATCCCCGCCACGGCACCTGGCTGGCCACGCCGTGCGCACGGGCCTGTCTCAGGAGCAGCCAGAAAAGACACAGCACTTCGGAAGAGAAAAGGCTGGGCCCGAAGGCTGCCGGCCCGGCCCAGCGGGGACCGCAGCCCGGATGTGGGGGGGGACGGAGGCGGGCGGCCCCACAGCCCCACAGGAGCCTTGGAGGATGAGGGTCCCCACGCCACACGTGAGGCAGTGCACCAAGGTCTGTGGGGGCCCGCGGCCTGGCGGTGGGGAGGGGGTAGCACACCAGGGGCTCCCAAACCCAGGGCGGAGAGGGGAGGCTGGGCTGCGTGGCCCGGGGCTGTCCTTTCCCTGAGGGAATTGGGGGAGCCACTCAGGTCTATTTTTTATTTTTTATTTCTTAAAGATTTTATTTATTTGATACAGACCACAAGTAAGCAGAGAGGCAGAGAGAGAGGAGGAAGCAGGCTCCCCGTGGAGCAGAGAGCCCGATGCGGGACTCGATCCTAGGACCCCGAGATCATGACCCGAGCCAAAGGCAGAGGCTTTAACCCGCTGAGCCTCCCAGGCGCCCCAGCCACTCATGTTTAAAAGCTTCCCTGGGCTGAGTGATTCTGAGGGACCAAAGGTGGTGGGAAGGGCCGGCTGGAGGCCCGGGCCACAGAGCACCCCCCTGCCAGCGGCCAGCCCGCCCGGCCCGCACGACGGTGTCCGGGGTGCCCGAGGGCCGCACGCCTACCCCTTGTTGGCCTCCTCCAGCTCCGCCTTCAGCTTCCCCAGCTCGATCTGCAGCCGTGCCCGCTCCCGCGCAGTCTCGTCCAGCACCCGGCGGGCGTCCGCCAGCTCCGACTCGTACAGCGTCTTGATGCCGCTCACCTGCGGGGTGGCAGCCAGGCCCAGGTCAAGGACAGACCCCCTTCCCCACCGACAGCGGGCCCTCCCCGCCTGGACACGGCTCCTCCCGAGGCCCCCAACCCCCACCCCAGGGGCACCCCAGGGGCACCCCAGCCGCCCGAGCTCTCCGGGTCCCGGGTCCCCCGCCAGCGGCGCACACAGCTCATGCTTCTCGCCGCCTTCTCGTACCCAACCTTCCCCCGCATCTGCACGCAGAGGGCCAGGCACGGGTGTTAAAAACATCTGGAACCAAACTAGGGCCGGGAGAGGGCCCCTCGGACCCCTAGGGCGGCCAGAGTCAAAGAGACAAAGAGTAATAAACGCTGGCGGCGATACCGGGAAACCTCAGGCCCCAGCGGGCAGCGGGGCAGGAGTGGGAAACGGGCCGGCGCCGGGCAGCCAGGTGGGCAGCGGACCCTGGAACCCAGCGACCCCACAGCTGGGACCTCCATGCCCGGAGAAGCAACACGCGCGTGCACACGAAGCTGTGCGTTCGCAGCTCGGCCCACTGCAGCCGGGAGGTATCAACGAGCCCAGCGTCCTCCCGCCGACCGGCAGGTGCACACAGCGCGTCCCCACACGCACGAGCGTCCCTGGCCACCAGCAGCAGCGGGGCCCCCACGCGCTGCCCCGGGGACGGATCGCAAGCCCACGACGCGCAGGGACGGAACCAGACACAGAAGGGCACGTGGGGTGTGAGTCCACGCATGTGACACGCCCAGACCAGGCTCCCCCACGGACGGGAAGGGGACTCAGGGGTGCTGAGGGGGCTGGGCGTGACGACCGATGGGGACGGGGCTTCGTTTGGGAAAGCGGCCACGTCGGAGGGGACGGCTGTGCGCCTCTCCCCACACACCAGCCGCTGAGCTGCGGAGCACCGGAATCACAGGCGCCGGGAACTCCAGCTCAGTGACCTGCAGGCGCAGAGGACGACACAGAGCCGCTGCTCCAAGCGGCACCACGTCGCCTCCCACGAAACCACACGCCAGCAGGTGGGGGGGCGCGGGAGTGGCCGGGAACCCTCCTCCCACAGGAAGGCCCCAGGGCGGAGGGGGCTGCCTGGAGCGGCCAACGACCTGCCGCACGTCAGGTAAGCAGCATCCCGCTGCCCAGGGACAAGGGGCCTCCGGGGGCGGGGGGGGGGGGGTGCGCTTCAGAAGAGTTGGGGTTTTCACAGCCAGGCTGAGCCCCCCCCCACTGGCCTGGGCATCCTGGGCCTCAAGACAGCAGCTCCCAGTCACTTCATCCCACAGGTGAGACGGGGTGTGGGCTCCTGGCCCGATCTCACAGATGGGGAAACTGAGGCATGGAACAGGCAACTGGTCTCTGCAGACCCATCACGTGCAGGGCAGAGGGTGTCCACTGGGGGCGATTCCAAGAGGAGGACGCGCGATGGGGGGCGGAGACAACCTCCTCCCTCCTGTCCCCGGGCTGCGGCCGCCACCCCCCCAGGACAGCAAGGCTCCTCCCCCGCACAGAGGGGGTCGCCTGTGGCCACACCCGGTGTTTGCACCTCTGGGACCTGGATTCTGGAATCAGGCTCAGTTCACAAGTGACCGCTCCTGTCTCCAAGCGAGCGGGTTTACCGTGTGTCCTGGTTCTGCCTCCTGCCGATTCACCGTCTGGAACCCTCCGCAGCCTGAGGGAGCGCAAGATCCCCGGCCCCCAGCCCCACCCTTTCTCCCACACCTTCCCCTCACGGGGCAGGGGTCCCGGGGCGACTAGTGACCAACGACAGTCACTAAGGCCACCAAGCCCTGAGCCAGGCTGGGGCATAGGGCAGGAGAAGCCAGCAGTGGTGACACTGTACGTAAGTTCTCTCTTTTTTTTTTTTTAAAGATTTTATTTATTTATTTGACAGAGAGAGATCCCAAGTAGGCAGAGAGGCAGGCAGAGAGAGAGGAGGAAGCAGGCTCCCTGCTGAGCAGAGAGCCCGATGCGGGGCTCGATCCCAGGACCCCGAGATCATGACCCGAGCCGAGAAGGCAGCGGCTAAACCCACTGAGCCCCCCAGGCGCCCTGTACGTAAGTTCTTGATACTTCATTCCCAGTGGGGTTTTTGCACGACCTTTAATTTTTCTTTTAAGTAAACTCTACCCCCAACACGGGGCTCAGACTCACAGTTCTGAGACCGGGAGTCACACACGCCACGGATGGAGCCAGCCCGGTGCGCCACGGATTTTAATCTTTTAAACGTACCGTTAAAATATCATTGGGCCCACTGCCCGGCCTGACCATGAGGAAACAGCAGACTGACCCAAACTCCTGACCAGCGCTCCTCAGGGCTACCGGGGGACACCGAGCCCTGGGAAGCTCAGAAACACGCTCGGTCCAGAGGGGCCCGAGGAGACGTGACAGCTGAGCACTGTGAGGTCCCGAGGGCGTCCCGGGCCGGAGAAGCGGGGGACACTGAGGACCCCAAACAGCACAGGTGTGAGCCCGTGATGTCGCTACAGCGTCAACACCGGTAAAACCACTGTGACAGAGACAGGAGCGTGAGACGCCGACGGAACTGCTGGGGGACACGGACCCTTTACTGACTCCACAAGGCTGAGTAAGTAAAAACACATCGTACTGTTTGTCTCCACGCCTGAGACTTCGGGGCGCCCCTGGATTCGCTCGCCCTGACTGCTCTGGGCTCTGAGGCCACGCTCTCACAGTCCCCTCGAGTGTCCTGGCTCAGTCCCAGGTTCTGGGGCGCCTGGCTGGCCCCGTCCTGCAGCTCTCGGTCCCGGGGAGGAGGTGCGGGCCGCGCGGGCACAGGTTCCCGGACGCAAGTACGAGGTTCCCGCAGCGCTTCCCGCCCCGCCGCAGCGCGGAGCGGACGCTCGTGCCTTCGTCTTCCCAAGGCGCCTCCGCAGCGGGGCCGGGGGCTCAGGCCGCGGCAAACCCATCCCGCCCTCTGCGGGTCCAGCCTGCAGCCCAGGGTAGTTTCCACGTCAGTCCGTGGCTGAGGGGGAAAGAAACGAGCAGAGATTTTGCGACCCAGGCCGATGACAGGCATTCAGTGTGTGTAAATAAAGCTTTATTGGCACACGGCCTGGCCCGTTCCTGTATACAGTGTCTGCGGCAGCTTCCACTCCCACTGCTGAGTTGAGTAGCCACGGTGGAGACTTCCAGCCCCCAGAGCTGGAAACGCAGACTCCGGCCCTCCAAAGAACACCAGCCAACCCCGCTCTGTGGCCCTGGGACGATTCAGAAACCTCTTGTGGAGGACACACACACACAGAGCGTCTCTCAGAGCCCTAACAGGTGCTCTGCTGGCAGGCCCAGGCTGCCCGGCCCCTGTGACGGCCCCTGTGACAGCCGCTGTGACGGCCCCTGCAGAAGCCCGGCCACAGCTGACAGACCGATGGCTGGGCCTTTTGTTTTGTCTTTTACGGCATTATTCAAGCGCCAGGAATGAACAAATGTGTTAGCATGTGTTGGCCAGGGAGGGGGAGCATGGCGGGGGGGGGAGGGGTGTCCAGATAACCCGAGGTGGCCTTTCCCTGTTCCTGTGTCTCCGGGGGATGAACCCTTCCCAGCCGAGAACCACGGCTCTGCAGGAAATCCCGCGACACAGACAGCCGATTGGGCTACTTTCTCCCCCACAGCTCGCCGCGCCCCGCCCCTGCTCCCAGGGTCCACCCGGGGGACCCCCCTACCTGCCCCCACCCCCCAGCAGCAACAGGACACCTGGGCAGGTGAGAGAAAAGAAACTGAAGGTCGAAGGAACTTAACACCCAAGTGGGAGGCTCCTTGGAGAACTGCCTCTCCCTCCTGGCTCCCCCTCTCCCGGCCAGCACCCAAGACCTCGCTCGAACAGAAATCGAGCCTGGCCCCAGCCCTTCTGGAAGCCCTCCGGGGACAAGGGCACGTGGCTCTTCAGCACACAGTGGCTGCGGGACCCGTATGCGGCACGTGCGGGAGGGTGACAAGGGCTTGGAAGCTTCCGGCGTCCCTCGTGCACCTCCACTGTCCGGATTTTGTTACAGGCTTGTGGCACGCTTAGGACACGGTAAAAGGCATCTTCAAAGGGCTCCTTAAGTGGCTTCTCCTAATGGGATCTGAGGTTGGAACATCTCTGTGATGGGGTCATCCTGAGCACCAGGCGGGGATGGGAGTGAGCAGTACCCCTCCCCCGCCCACTCCACGGGCCAGGAGCGCCCCAGCGTGATGACCACCGTCCTCCTGGGGGAACCAGGCACCCGGCTCCGCCCACATCCCTCCTGGAGCCTCCGTCCAGTCCCAGCCCCCGCCCCGCTTCTGCCCACCCACCTCGCAGGGGCCCTCCAGCCTGGGCCCCACTGTAGCCAAGGCCACTACCAGGTTGCTTTGAAAGCCTGTGACAGCGCCCTGACACACACACACACACACACACCCCACGCCCCCTGCTCCAGCGCCCCTCCTTCCCCAGGCGCCAGCTCCCTCCACTGCCCAGTTCCCAGGGGCACTGATCACCTGGCCACAGGGGCAGCTGGAGGCTCCAGGAGAACCTGCTGGTGGCAAGTCCTCAGCTCCAGCCGGTAACCCGGCCCTCAGCCCGGGGAAACCCGGAGCCCCAGGCCTACCCCTGAGCCCACAGTGGGGCAGGTTTACCACTGGTGGCAACACATCCTTTGTTCCCAGGAGCCCTCAGAGACCGGGAGACCTCACCTCTCCAGCTGGGAAGGGAACGGCCCCTCCCCAGACCAGAGAGATCCAGGTCCCCAGGCCCTCCTGCTGGCGCTCTAGGTACAACACCCACTCAGCGCCCGGGGGCTCCCATGCCCACCAGGCCCATCACCCTCAGAGAGCTGCCTGCCATTACCGCACCTGCAGGAGGCCCATGCAAGCACAGGAGAAAGACAAGGCACCCCAGCAGGCAGGAACCGGACCCGCACCCCGAGTACCCCGGCGCCCCTCTGGAAGGTGGCCACCTGGTGGGGGGCTGCAGACAATTCTAGCCTCATGGGATTGATGACAAAACCTGCCCAAGGTCACACAGCCTGAAAGGACTTTGCGCGAGTGAGCATCGGAGCTCGAATCCAGCCCCCCACCCACTCCCGCAACACCGACAGCACCACCTTCCAGGGAAACTTCCTCCCCGACGTCACCCAGGCCACTTTCTGAGCCGTTCCCGTCCTGGCTACTGTTAAACAGGGGCAACAGAACCCACGGTTCCTCGGGGTGCCCATCCTTTATTCTACAGGACGCACATCAACAGGCCTGGCCAGCCAGCCAGAACAAAAGGGGGGCTGTCATCTCCATTTTACAGAAGAGGCACTGGGACCCAGGGAGTTTTAAATGACTTGCCCAGGGTCACCCAAAGGGTAAGTGGCTCCCAGAAATGACCCCCACAAGACTGTCACATGGCCCACGGTCAGGATAGGGGCCTGGCTCTCCTAGGGGGCCCTCGGGGGAACCACAAGGTGAGCACTCTCCCACCGGCCATCCTGATTCCTCGCAATCACACTTGGGTTTGGAAAGGGGCCAGCAGGGGTCCAGCCAAGTGAGAAAAGAGCCTGGGGCCCCTGGGAACTGGGGGAGAGTTGGGTTGGAGCCACAGTCCCCAAGCAAGGGAAGAACCCACCCAGGACCCCCAGACACAGGCCCTCCCATGCCCCTAGAGGGTGGGGGTTACCCAGCCCCTTCTCCCTCAGTCTGCAGTGAAGCCCTGGGACCCACCTGGAACCCCACACTTCCTGCTAAATCCCCAAGACCAGACATCTCTCCACCCCCACCAGGCTCCAGCCCATCCACCAAGTGGGTGCCCCAGGCCCCAAGTGAGAACCTCTCAAATTTCCCATGGGACCCCGAGGCTTCGGACCCCCTCCCCTCACGTGCCCACCTACCCCAGGTTCCAGTAAGAGATGGAGCCTACAGCCTAACCACCTCCCCAGCCCCTCAACACCCCAGAATTCATGCCAGGACCCCTGGAGAGTCCCGCAGAGAGCACCGTGGGCCCCCCCGGAGGCTCTCCACCCCTCCTCGGGGTCCCTTCTGAGAGCTTGAACTCAGGCTCCTCTGAGACCACAGAACCCCACCAGATTTCCTCCCGGGACGCCAGGACACCCTAACGTAGCCCGGAGACTCTCCGCCTCTCCCTCCGGGGCGGGCTTCCTCTGGCTCACACCCTCTCCGGCCAAGGGATCCCCAGATGCCCCCCGGCCACTCAGGGCTCGGGCCTGCCCCCCATCCACCAGTCGCACAAGGCGCCCCCGGTCCCTTGGGGGATCCCTCAGAGGACGGGTCTACCCCAGACCGCGCTCCTCACTCGGTGGGCTCACGAACCCCTCTGTGGGCCCCTCGGCGGGCGGGGCTTGTCCCAGGGCGCACCCCTCGCTCACAGGTCTCCCGAAAAGCCCCGGGAACCTTCGGTGGGCGGGGCCTGCTCTAGGGTGCGCCCCCCTCGTTCCGAGGTCCCCGAAAAATCCCTCGGACTCGGCACTCCGAGACTGCCCCAGTCTGCACCACTCGCCTGGGCCCCCCCCACCCCGAGACCTCTGACGACCCCCCCCTGTGGGCAGGGCCCGCCCGGCCTCCGAGCCTCACCCACGGGAGGTCCCCGAAGCCCCCCGGGTACCCTCAGAGGCCGAGGCCCAGCCCCGCGTGCGCCCCTAGGGCCCCCCGAAACCCCGGGGACCCCCCCCGGTGGGCGGGGCCTGCCCGGCCTCCCCTCTCGCGCACGGGGACCCGCGGGGACCCCCGAGGCCGGAGCCCCGGCTGCGCGCCCACCTCGCGCGTGGTCACCTCCTCCCTCTCGGAGATCTTGAGCAGCAGCCGGTCGTTCTCGAGCTCGAGCGCGCGGACGCGGTCGATGTAGTGCGCCAGGCGGTCATTGAGCTCGCGCAGCTCCTCCTTCTCCTGCAGCCGCGACAGGCGCGTGGGCGACAGCGGCGTGGCGGGCCCGCCCCCGCGGCCGGGCAGCGGCGTGGCCATGGCGGAGGTGGCGGCGGCGGCGGCGGCGGCGGCGGCGGAGCGGGGCCCGCGCGGCTCGGGACGGCGGCCGCGGCGCGGCGGGCTCATTCAATCCGCGCCGCCGACCAAGATGGCGCCCGGCGCCCGCCGCCGCGGAGCAGCCTGGGACTTGTAGTCTGTCGCGGCTGCGCGGGGCAAGCCGGGAGCTGTAGTTTCCCGCGCCGGCAAGGTTCCTCTCGCCTCCAGCGGGCTTCCCGCTCTGGGCATTGCTGTTGCTGAAACCGCCAGCGTTCAGGGCCAGGCCCCCGGACCTGCAACTCCCAGCTCGCCCCCGAGGGACAGCGGGCTTCTTTCCAGTGCCCACCTTCCCCACTTGTACAACCTCCCTCCCTCCTTGGAGTCCTATTAAAACGAAAGGTGAAGGGACCTCGCAAACACGCTCGGGGATGTCACTTACAGGTACGATCAAAATAAAATAATGGTAAGATAAGATAAATAACAGCTCACAGCGGCGCCAGGCTGGCTCAGCCGGAAGAGCATACGACTCTAGCGTTGTGAGTCCAAGCCGCCAGCTTGGCTGTAGAGATTACGAAAAAAAAAAAATTAATTAACTTAAAAAAAAATAACTGAGCTCGCAGATGCAGAGAACAGGTTGCTGGAGGTTGCCGGTGGAGGGGTGGGAGGTGGGCAGCACCGACGAAGCCATCAAAAGACACAAACTTCCAGTTATAAAATAAGTAAGTCCCTGGGATATAAGGCACAGCGCAGTGGCTATAGTTAATAACACTGTATTGTAGGTGGGAAAGTAACTATGTGCGTTGACTGATACCAGCCACACCTACTGTGATCATTTCAACAATGTACACAAACCTCAGATCGGCAGGTCGTGCACCTGCAACTTCCACAACGTAACATGTCAAGGACAGGTCAGTTTAAGAAAAGAAAAGAAACACCTCACTGAAAGAAGCCGGGCACAAAGGGCCACATACTACCGCATCCCACTTGTGTAAGACACCCTGCGGAGGGGAATCTATAGGGCCGGTCCCGGCACACGGCCTGCCCCGTTGTTCTCTGTGGTGGGGCAGGAAGTGGAGGACCACCTCTGGGCGCCCCAGCCTCCACCTGATGCCAGCAGCACCACTGCCCCACTCCAGTCCGAATAACCAAATGTCTAGTCACTTCCCCCTGCCATCGCCCCCAGTGGAGAACCACTTCCTTCCCCTCACCCTGGAACTTGCCAGGAGAACTCCTCCTTCCCAGACATCCCACCTTGGGGAATTGGGCTGAAACGGCCTCGCTTGGGGACTCCTGCAAATGTCACACGGAGACCGTGATTGCCCTTCCAGCCCTCGGAGGGCCGGGATGCTCACCTGTCTCCAACACCTGAAACTCACTCTGCACTCCTCTCTCACCAGGAGTCAAGGGCCCCACCTTAGAACCCAGGCAGGAACAGGCCCCAGCTAGACCGTCACTGCGCTGCCTTCCCGAAAGAGACTTGGGCTTGATGGGACACCTGGGTGGCTCAGCCGGTTAAAGCCTCTGCCTTCGGTACAGGTCGTGATCCCAGGGTCCTGGGATGGAGCCCCGCATCGGGCTCTCTGCTAGGCAGGGAGCCTGCCCCCCTCCCCCCGCCTCTCTGCCTACTTGTGATCTCTGTCTGTCAAATAAATAAATAAAATCTTTAAAAAAAAAAAAAAAAGTGACCTTGCGCTTGAAACCCGGTATCGTTGCCTGTGCCCTCATCAAACAGAAGAGACCATGGCAGGATGTAGGATGCGAGAACGAATCCGTGATGCTGCAGGGGGCAGGGCCGGAGAGGGAGGAAAGTGACTGCGGTTTGAGGGTGGCATGGGGTCACCTTGCCAGACCTCCCCGCCCCCAGACCTAGCTGCAGCCCCCTCCTCACCAGAGCGCCACTGAGCTGACCGCTGCCCAGCGTCCCGGCCGTCCCTCCCCCCTACCCCCCACCCGGCTCAGGGCCCTGCAGGGTCCCACCCCGCCCCGAACGCCTCTCGCCCCTCTACGCCTCCCGGTCTTTCCCGGGCCAGGAGGCCAGTCCCCTCCCGGCGGTTGCACCGACAGGCCTGGGCCTCAGCCCTCGCGGGTGTAGAACGAGTCTGGCCCCTACTCCCCACCCCGACCCCTTGGCGCTGGGCGGGGCTCGGGTGCCCGTCGCGCCCCCCACACACACGCGGGACCCCCGGGGGCTGGACTCCAAGTCCCAGAAAGCCCTGCGCTTCCCGTGGGTGGGGCCCTGGGCTCCCCCTTCCCCGCGCGGTTTGGGAGGTGACCGCAATTTTCAAATTTTGGCGCCTGACGGGCGGGGCGGGGACCGCAGCTGCCAGGCCCCCGCCCCCCTCCTCTGCGGAGCCCGAGGTCCGGGCTCCCCCCTCCCGCCGCCCCGCGAGGCTGGGCTGCCCCCTGCGCCGGCTGCCCCCGCCAGGCACGCAGCAGGACGCTCCGGGGCAAGGCCTGCGGGGGAAACTAAGGCACGGGACCCCCAGCGGGGCGGGGCGCAGGCGGGACGCGAACCCCCCACCCGCCGGCCCCTGGTGACTGTCTGCTCTGGGGACGGGGGTGCGGGTACGGGGTACGAGGGTCCGCGCCCGCACGGTGCAGCCCTCCAGGCCCCGTCCCGGCCGTGCGCTCCGCGCCCCTCCCGCCGCCGCGCTCGCCCCGCGCAGGGTTTGGCGCCACATCTTTCAAAAACCTCCGTGCAACGGCTGCCACTGGCTCCGGGCCCGGCTCGAGACCCCGGATCCTGAATTCCGGAGCCTGGATCTGTGGGGCCGGGATTCCGGAGCCCGGGGAAGGGCCGGATGCCGGAGCCTGGCTGGGCGGCGTGGCGCATTCCCGAGCACGGAGGCCACTGGGGCCTCCGGACCCCTGGTTCCAGAGCCCTGCGCTAACCCTGGAGTCTAGGAGCCGACGTTGGGGACCTGGGGGGCTGGAACCTATAATCGCAGGTGGAAGCTGGGCGGGAAGGGGGTCGCGGAGGCTGGCAGGCAGCCCTGGGTTTAGGGAGCGGACTGCATTGGAGACAGGGTCGAATACTGGCCAACTTCTCCCCGAGCCAGGCACTGGCGCTGGGGCAATTCGGCCCCAACAAAGATCCCTGCTGGGGGGGGGGGGCAGGGGGTACGGGGGGAGCTGAGAGACAGGACACAGACACACGCAGCACAAATAAGCAAATGACATGGCGTATGGGAAGACGGGAAATGGGGGAAACAAGGTGAAGGGGTTGGGGGTCAGTGGGGTATGTGGGGATGCAGTTTAAAATCGGGTCCCTCTGCAGAAGGCTGGGTTTGACTTGGAGAAGCTGACATTTAAGCCAGGACTCAGAAGGAGGAGTTCAACCTCCTGGTCTGAACGTGTGGAGAGAAAGCCTCCCACAGAACGGGACCAGGCCAGCACTGAGTCTAGGCCTGCAGGTCAGGCAGGGCACCGGGGGAGAACTTCCAGCAGGTGGAGATGTCCAAAATCAACCTTGGAGCTTCAGGCCACCGTAATAACACTAAGCCAAGAGTTTGGGATAAAGAGAGACGATAACTTTATTGCGATGGATGCCCGGCAAAGGAGGCTACGGCTGGTGGCAGCCTTCAGAAACCCTGGGCCCTCCCCAAGGAAGGCGCTGGGGCGTTTTGCAGGGAAGCACAGGATCTAGCAGGAATTGGGTTTGTGCTATCAGCCGTTTTCGTGGCGGTTCTGTGTTCCTGAAATAGAAAGATAAGAAGGGAGGAGGGGAGGTTTGCAGAAGAGAGGAAAAGCTTACTTTAAAATCAAGCTTCACCGAAGCTTAGTGCAGCCATTTTATTTTTGCTCAACTTGAAGCTTTTAAGTGGCGTCGGGGACAGATATTAAAGAGGGAGACGAACATGTAATCAGACATTGGCGTAGTAGCTAGCTATTGCTGCGTAACAGGTAGCCCCAAATGCAGACGCTTAAAGCAACTCCCATTTCTTCTCTCCGTTTCCAGGGCTCAGGAATCCTAATGCAGTTTAGCTGGGTCCTCTGGCCGGGGCTTCACCAAAATGCCCTTCCAGCTGATTCACACTGTTGATGGAAGGATTCAAGTCCTTGCAGTCTATAGGCCTGGGAGTGTCAGGGTCTTACAGGCTGTTGTCCGAGGGCTGTCTCAAGTCCTCATCCCATAACAGAGGATCTCGTTTGGGTTTTGAAACCCTCCCTGCTTGTCATAATAGGGAACCAAAACCCAAAAACAACCCGAATATCCATCAAACAATGGACCCACAGGTCCCTGTATATTTATGCTATGGAATATTATATAGCAGTGAAGAGGAAAGTGCCTTGGGGAACACCCAGCCACAGAATGGCCTCCCAGACGTAAGATCGTGCAAAGAAAGCAAAGCGCAGAAGAAATCCGACACTATTCTACCATGTTTATGAGAATTCCGAACCTGGCTGACCTGGCCGATGTGTCATTTAGGGGTCCTACAAACGCAATAGAATTGGAAGGAAAAGCAGACACAAAGGTTTTGTCTGGCGACGGAGGTGGCACGTGGGGACAGGTGGAGACAGTGGGGCTTCAACACGGTGGTCATATTTGATTTTGTAAGCTTGCTGGTTGTGAAGGTTCTGTTCTATATGCCGGACATACAAGTTATAGATGGTGTTTCTGTGTTTGATAGATTTCATCTTTCAAAAATGAAAAATAAAAAAATAAAAAGAAAAAGCCTCCTTGGGACTGCTATGCAGAGCAATGTGGTCCCAGCAGAAACAGACTATCCTACCACAAAAGAGGAATGGTAGTCATCTGACCTCAGAGAGGTGCTAAGTAAACTCTGGTGCTAATCACCTGGGGATATTTAAATGTATCAAATCAGCACACATTGTACACATTAAGGTTACACAATGGTTATATGTCAATTATATGTCAATTAAAAAAAAAAAAAAAGAATAGGAGCACCTGGGTGGCTCAGGAGGTTAAGTGTCTGCCTTCGGCTCAGGTCCTGATCTCCGGGTCCTGGGATCGAGCCCCGCATCAGGCTCTCTGCTCAGCGGGAAACCTGCTTCCCCCTCTGTCTCTGCCTGCCTCTCTGCCTCCTTGTGATCTCTGTCTGTCAAATAAACAAACAAACAAAAATCTTAAAAAAAAAAATGGGATGTATGTTTTTTAAAAAATAAATTAAATAAAAATAAATAAAATAAAATACAATTTGGTTTCAGGATGGCTGAGTGGCTCAGTTGGGAGAACATGCGACTCTTGATCTCAGGGTCTTGCATTTGAACTATGTTGGGTGTAGAGATTACTTAAGAAAATAAAACTTAAAAAAATAAAAGGCGGGGCGCCTGGGTGGCTCAGTGGGTTAAGCCGCTGCCTTCGGCTCAGGTCATGATCTCAGGGTCCTGGGATCGAGTCCCGCATCAGGCTCTCTGCTCAGCAGGGAGCCTGCTTCCTCCTCTCTCTCTCTGCCTGCCTCTCTATTTGTGATCTCTGTCTGTCAAATAAATAAATAAAATCTTTAAAAAATAATAAAAATAAAAGGCGTTTCTCAGTCACACCAGCCATATTTTAAGGGCTCAGTAGCCACAGACAGCGGCTTGCCACCGGCCAGCGCAGGTGGCGCGGAGGCTGGGAAAGCCCCCGGGGCCGGGTCTGCAGCGGCCGGGGTGGTGGCCGGTGGTGCAGTTGGACCTGGCCCGTGTCCCTTTCCGGACCTCTCCCTACACCTCCTCTTCTACCCGTCACCCCAATGCCCCGGACTCAGAATCACCTGTTTCCGGCACGGGGCGGATCTCACCCTCTCGGGCAGCCGCCCAAGGGCACACTCCCCGGACTCCGGTAGCAAAGGGCAGCTGGCCGGCTTCTGCGGGGGGAGAGGGAGAGGGTGGGTGCGCTGAGCTGCCACCTGCGTGCAGGCGAGGACCCTTCTCACAGCGAACAAACTGCCGGGAGGGAAACAGAGGCAGGCGGCGGGGACCTAGGTCGGCTCTCTCCATGCCCCCGGGGCCGGGGCAGAGCCGCGAGGAACGGAGAGCTGTAACTGTGAAGCAGGCTTGCCGGGAGGGTTTAAAGGGGTGAGTCCTGGGCTATCTCCGTGTAACCAGCGGCCCCCAGACTTTATTACCACTCACAGTCCTGGGAGCCAGGAATGGGGCTCAGCCGAGTGGCTCTTCTGTGCCATGCAGGGCTGACGGGAGTCACTGGTGGCGTCTAACTCGCAGGTGGGCCGGGCTGGGGCCTCAGGCAGCCTCTCTCCCCTTCTGTGTGGTCACACGTCCCCGGGGCTGCGGCCAGTGGGACTTCTTAGATGGGATCCCAGGAGCCCCCGCGAACCGGACAGGAGCTCCAGGCCTCTTGAAAGTTAGGCCTGCCGCGGGCAGGGCCCCTTCTCTCGTGCCCCAGCGGTCAGCGAGTCACAGATGCAGCCCAGATGTGCTGAAGGGGAGGCGGAATGGGACCAGGCCCTGCCGCTGGGCTTTTCTTTTTTCCTAACAACTTTATTGAGATGTAATTAACATACCATACCATTCACGCCCTCAAGGGCACAGTTCAGTGGTTGTTGTTTTTTTTCCACATTCACAGCTGTACTATATTCACCACAATCAACCTTCGAACGTTCTATCAACCCCAAAAGAGGCCCCATTCCTTCCCTTCCCCCAGCTCCCGGCCCCCACGAGCCCCCTTCCTGTCCCTGGAGGAGCCCGGTCTGAGCATGTCACACGCGTGGACTCACACCCCGTGTGGCCGTCTGTGTCGGTTCCCTCCCTGAGCGTCGTGGACTCGGAGTCCGTCCCTGGGGCAGCACATAGACGTCTTGCCCCTGTTCGTGGGTGACTGAATTCTGGGGTGTGGGTGAATGAACACGTTTTCACCCGTCATCAGCTGATGGACATCTGGGTTGATGCCCCGTTTTGGACGTCACAAACGCTGCTGCTATTAACACTCGTAAGTAGGCTTTTGCGCAGACACGGCTCTCAGCTCTCCAGGGTGGACTGGGCAGGTCAGATGGTAACTCCACACTCACCCCTTGCAGGAGCTCCCAGACTTGACTTTTCTTTTTTTAAAGGATTTTATTCATTCATTTGACAGAGAGAGATCACAAGTAGGCGGAGAGGCAGGCAGAGAGAGGTGGGGAAGCAGGCTCCACGCTGAGCAGAGAGCCCGATGCAGGGACTCGATCCCAGGACCCTGAGATCAGGACCTAAGCCAAAAGCAGAGGCTTAACCCGCTGAGCCCCCCAGGCGCCCCTACCAGACTTTTCCACGGTGGCTGCGCTACTTCACGTTCCGACCAGCGCATGCGCGTGCGAGGGTCCCAATGTCTCCACATCCTTCCCAGCCCTGGTTATCACCTGTGTTTCCTATTGTAACCGTCCCCGTGACCGTGACCGTGAAGCTGACGGTCCCGACACGCGTCTCTCATCCCCAGAGCATTTGTCCCGATGGGAGGACAGAACACGCTTGGGCGGCATTTTCTTATTTGGTGCACAGGCTTTTGAACCCTGAGAGGTGGGTTTTGGGTGTGCCCCCCGAATTCTTGCTCTGGGTCCCACAAATGTTAGGAGCAGGCTCGCGGGTGGTGCCCCCGGAGGCCGGAGGAGAGGGATTCGAGATCTGCCCCGGAGCTGGAGTTGAGCAGTTAGCCGCTGCGGGCCGGGGAGCGGAGGGGACCCCCACCCCACCCGGCCTGTCTGCGCGTCTGGCTCTCCTCCAGCCTGCGAGCCCCGGATCTTTGCTGGGTGTTGGAGCAAATGGTGTCTCCCCACCGCAAACTTCTGCCCACTTGGAACCCATGAATGGGACCTCATTTGGGAATAGGGTCTTTGCAGATACAATTGGTTAAATTAAGAGGAGGTCACTGGGATTCAGGTGGGCCCTGAAGCCGGTGCCTGGGGTCCTTGTGAAGACACAGAGGCACTCAGGGAGAAGTGCAGGTCCAGACAGAGGCAGGTGGGAGCCAGGCATCTGTGAGCCAAGGAGAACCAGCACCACCAGAGGGGCCCAGGACAGATTCTCCCTGGGAACTTCCACAGTCCAGCGGCCACCTTGACCTTGGACCTCTGCTCTCCAGAATGCGGAGAGAATAGACCCATGTCCTTTGAAGCTGCCCAGGACGGTGTATTTGTTTGTGGTGCCCCAGAGACAGCTCACAATGGGTGTGAAGCCGGCACTCTTCCGAGGCCCCCCGAGGTTCTGGGGGTCACGGCCCACCCCTACCCCCGCCCCAGCTCGCCCCTGGGGTCCGAGTTGAGAGAGGTCTCTGGGGACTGTGCCCTCCAGCCAAGCGATTGGCTAAGCACCGGAGAGGTACCAGCCCTCCAGCCAACGAGGCAGCGTTGGTGATGGTCTCGGACAGTCTGCGGTCCTGTGAGACCTCTGCGCGGAACACGACACCTCACTTCTCCCTGCAGTCGTGCAACCGGCACAGCTTTACTGAGCACCTGCTGCGCCCTGGAAACACTGCGGGGCGCGGAGCCCCCGTTAGGGCGCGGTAACAGTGATGTCGGGAAAGGAAGACAGTAGCGTGTTCCAGGACACTAACTGCTAAGAAGAAAAAAGGGGGGCATGGAATGCACCGGGGAGGGGTGTGTGAAACATCTTGGGGGGTCAGGGGAAGTCCCGCTGAGAGGGGGGCGGGGCAAGATGACCCGGGGCTGGAAGGGGGTTCCAGGGAGAGGAACGGGCAAAGGTCTGGGTGCAAGACCACATTCCGCACAAAGGGCAGCAGGAAGGGTTGCCTGTGGTGCTTCATCTGGGGAGGGTGACCAGAGGAGGGACCTGAGCACAGCAGCAGGGGGCCAGCGGGGGACATGGGAGTCCGGGGAGGGAGATTGCCAGGTCACCCCGGCAGGGCAGGGCAGGGCAGGGGTATGAGGAGCGCTTCCTGTGTGCCACACATCTTCTAGGCGACCCTTTCACTAGCCGGATCCTTCCCCGAAAAGTGGGAGTTAGAGGTTAAGTCCTCAAGTCAAGGATGCAGCAGGGGTGCAGATGGGGTTCGATCCAGGTGAGTGTGACCTCAGAGCAGAACCCCCTCCACCCCTCCCTAGGATGTGGCAGCTGGCAGGCGTCCAGGCCACCTGCCGCGGGCCAGCCCACCCCTCCCCCACCCCGCCCTCCCTCCTCCGCAGCAGTCCCCGAACCTGCCGGGCCTCCTCACCTCCTGACCCCTGCTCTTGTCACCTCCAGCACCTGCAGGATCAACCCCACCTCCTTGCAGCCGGTCCTGTCTTACCAACACCTCCAGCTTCAGAGGATGACTCACATCCACCCGGAAGCCTCTCCTTAGGGACAGGAATCACATCTTGTTCATCTCTGCAAAAAAAAAAAAACCAAAAAAAAACCACAACAACCGATGATGTCAGAAGCCAGCTCTTCTCCTTCTTCAAACTTGCCAGAGACTTCCTGGCACATCCAGAGGCCCCACCCCCACCCCCACCGCAGATCCCAAGGCCCACCTCTCGGATCGCATCTCCCCCACCTCTGCCCCTCACTAACTCTGCTCCAGCCACCCGGGCCTCCTGGGGGCTCCTCAAACATTCCAGGCACAGCCCCACCCCAGGACGTTTGCACGAGTTGTGCTAGAAGCACTCTTGCTTCATGCTTCCCCAGCCTGGCTGCTTTATGTCACTCAGGTCTCAGCTCAAGTGTCATCTCCCCTGACCTCTCCACCCAAAGTGGGGTGCCCGCCCCCGGCACCATATCAGCATCCCTTGGGCCTTCAATCAGTGCCTAAAAGTTAGAGGAAGTTGCAGCGCTTAAGGAGCCCCCTTGTAAGTGTGGGCCAGAAGGAATTCGGTCGGTGCTCGGAACAATCCTGGATGATGCTATGATATCCGTTAGCAGAGAGGGAAACTGAGGCACGGGAGTGGAGCAGGGGACTGGCGCACCCAAGGGCCCACAGCGGGACAGGAAGAAGGCGGGGATTCGAAGCCCAGCAATCAGAGCCTCCTTGGTCAGCCCACCCCTTCCATCGGCCCTTTGGGAGGCTCTGTCCATGCCCCACGCCCCTCGCACCCCCTCCGGCTCAGCTCAGGCCACCATAACAAAACCCCGTAGGCTAGGGGGCTTGAGCCACAGTCACTCGAGGTCCTGGAAGTTGGAAGCGGGGGATTAGCCCCGGCAGGGTAGGCCTCACCCGCCGCAGTCCTCACGTTCTCACCACGCCCTCCCACGGTATGGGAGGTGCCGAGCTCGCTTCCTCTCCTTATAAGGCCACTAGTCCACTGCGGGGCTCCGCCCTCAGGACCGCCCCCTCCGAGGCCCCGCCTCCAAGTACCGCCCCACGGGAGGTCGGGGCCTCAGCGCCGGGAGCCCTAACACCTCCTGTAATGATGGAGGCCTCCAGGCGGCCCCCCTGTCCCCACATCCACCCCAGGCCCGCCTTCCCTCCTGGGGGGTTCGAGCCTGGATTCCCCCCCCAGCAGGCTGACCCCCCCCAGCCTCCTTGCTTTGTTCCTTCATCCACTAAGGGCAACCCCCTGGCTCCCAGATTTTCACTGCGGGGGGGGGGGTTGGAGGGGTGGGTTGGGGGTAGGGGGCGGTGAGGGAGGGTTTAAAGGCAGAGTCCCAAGAAGCACGGCCTGGACTTGGGTGAAGCAGAAACTCAGGATGAGCAGTGAGATTTTGATGCTTTTAAGAAAGTAAAGCAAATGGAAAAAAAGAAAGAAATCCATGGATACACTGAATCAAAATTTTCAATCAGGGCAGATCAATCATGCTGGTTTTTCCCTTTTGGCTGGGTCTCCCATAAATGATCCTGCCTAGACGCGCATTTTACCATCCCACCCAGCCGGGACTTTGGGGAGCAGTCGTTGGAGTCAAACTATGGTATTGAGACGTTTCTCTCATTCTGGACCAGAGGTAATAGCCGCTCTAGCTTTTCACTGTGCAAAACGCACTGAGCTGGACACTGTAAGAGGGCGAGTTTTGTGGTATGAGAATTAGATCTCAATTTTTAAAATGAGAGAAAAAAGATTAGCCATCCTCGTGACTGAGTTTTTTTGTCGCTCCCTTAAATTTTGCACCCCAGAATGTTAATGCTTTCTGCCCCCTGGGCCTGCCCTCTTAGCCAGAGCAAAGCAGAGCTTCAAAGAATCCATGTCCAGACCCTTCCTAGGAATCAGCCTCTTCCTGAACCGCCAGGCTGTATCCTCTGCCTGGCAGGCCTCGCCCGTCTTCACCAGGAAAACACCCACTCATCCTTCGGCACTCACGCTGTTTTGCCTCCTTCCCGGTCTGGTTTCCTCCATGCCCCTGGCCCCCCACCGCTCCCTGTCCTTTCCCTCGAGGCTCCAAACATCCAGTCCTAAACTCTGGGGTCTTGGGATATTTGGAGTATCTGGAGATATCCTCAGGGAACTCTGAGCTCTGTGCCCTTGAACGAATAACACTGTCTTTCCACGTCTCTCTTCCTTCCTCTGTGAACTTGGCCGAGCTGCGAAGGGCCACTTAGCGGGGAGGGAACGCAGAGTGAGCCCCCAGCAGAGAGACTGCTTACCAAATGCCCAGCACGTAGTAAGCACCTGATAAAATTTCGGTCTTATTAGTACCTTCAACCAATGCAACATTACAAAAAATGGGGTTCCAGGGGTGCGTGGATGGCTCAGTTGGTTAAGCATCTGTCTTGGGCTCAGGTCGTGATCCCAGGGTCCTGGGGTTCCCAGCTCAGCAGGGAGCCCGCTTCTCCCTCTGCCTGCTGCTCCCTCTGCTTGTGCTCACTCTCTCTCTCTGACAAATAAATACATAAAATCTTTTAAAAATGTGGTTGCATTTATTGATTCTTGAGACAAAGAGTCTCTTTTTTTTTTAAGGGTCTCACTTTTTAAAAAAAGGATTTTATTGGGGGCCTGGGTGGCTCAGTGGGTTAAAGCCTCTGCTTTCGGCTCAGGTCATGATCCCAGGGTCCTGGGATCGAGCCCCACATCGGGCGCTCTGCTCAGCAGGGAGCCTGCTTCCTCCTCTCTCTCTGCCTGCCTCTCTGCCTCTTGTGATCTCTGTGTGTCAAATAAATAAATAAATTCTTTAAAAATAAATAGATAAGATTTTATTTATTTATTTGACAGAGAAAGACAGAGAGAGAGAGAGCACACAAGCAGGGGGAGTGCCAGAGGGAGAAGCAGGCTTCCCGCCAAGCAGGGAGCCTGACACGGGGCTTGATCCCAGGACCCTGGGATCATGACCTGAGTTCAAGCAGATGCCCAACCACGGAGCCACCCAGTCGCCCCAAAGGGTCTCATTTTTGAGGTGGGTACGGACATGCCCATTTCCCTCGCTGGGGAAGTCCCCGGACTCACGTATTCTCCCACGGTGTGTGTGGGGGGGGGGCTGTGGTCTCACCCCCAACAGACGCAGTCAGCTCTTCTTGGTGCCGAGAGGGACGTCTTCAAGGCCTGGGTCTAAGGCAAGGTGAGTGAGTCCTTTGTCTTGGGAACAAAATTTAAGGGGACACCAAAATCTCAATCATCAAGATACATATTTTATTTTATTTTTATGTTTTTAAAGATTTTATTTATTTATTCGACAGACAGAGATCACAAGTAGGCAGAGAGGCAGGCAGAGAGAGAGGAGGAAGCAGGCTCCCTGCTGAGCAGAGAGCCCGATGCGGGGCTCGATCCTAGGACCCTGAGATCATGACCTGAACTGAAGGCAGAGGCTTTAACCCGCTGAGCCACCCAGGCACCCAAAGATACATATTTTAAAAAATCAAAATCAGTGCCAAAAAAATCTATGGTGAACAAAAAAAGGACAATTATAAATAAAGAGAGGATCTGACGTACCTGCAGAGCTCACTTCCCTGCCCTGCCCCTAGTCCCTGCCCTACTGGATATTTAAAATCTTGATATTTTGTCTTCCATTGGTGGGGTGTTTTATTTTGCATCTGTTTTGATTTTGTAAAGAATACTGCTTTAGAATACAGTTGATCTTGATGACTGAGTTTTGTGGCATTCCCTTAAAAGTTGTGCCTGAGGCAAGTGCCCCAGTTTCCTTACCCCAATCCCATGTCCTGGTTCCATTAAGATTTTACTGATGACAGGGGCGCCTGGGTGCCTCAGTGGGTTAAAGCCTCTGCCTTTAGCTCAGGTCATCATCTCAGGGTCCTGGGATCGAGCCCCGCATAGGGCTTTCTGCTCCGAGGGGAGCCTGTTTCCTCTTCTCTCTCTGCCTGCCTCTCTGCCTACTTGTGATCTCTGTCAAATAAATAAATAAAATCTTAAAACAACAACAACAAAAAAGACTTTACTGATGACAACAGGCATCCAGAACAGCCAAAAGGCGGAAGCAACTCAAGTGTCCATCAGCGGATGAATGGATAAGCAAACCGTGGTGGGACCAGACCCTGCAGTATCACCCAGCGTTAAGGGGCGCCTGGCAGGCTCAGCTGGTCCAGGGGCCAATCCCGATTTCACTGGCGCTCATTGGATTACCCCCCTGTCAGAGTCTCCCTGGGTGTGGGGTCTCCTCGTCCCTCTCCCTCTGATCGTCCCCCTGCTTGTGCTTGCTCTCTCTCTCATTCTAATAAATAAGTAAATAAATAAGGTCTTGAAAAAGAAAGTAAGGATATCCTGGGGCACCTGGATGGCTCAGTTCATAGAGCATGTGACTCTTGATCTTGGGGTGGTGAGACCAACCCCACCTGGGGCTGGAGTTTACTAAAAAGAAAAAGAAAAAAAAAAAAAAAAAAGGAAGGAAATCCGGACTCCTGCTACACTGTCGATGAACCTTAAGGATGTTGTGCTCCGTGAAACGAGCCAGACACAGAAGGACACACACGGTCTGATTGCATTTATAGGAGGCACCTAAAACAGGCAAGCCACGGAGACAGAAAGCGGAATGCTGGGGGCCAGGGTCTGGGTTCCTGCTGAGTGGGTACAGAGTTTTGGATCTACATAGCGATGACAGTCTGATCGCCGCTGAATGGCACGTTTACAAACGATCACAATGAATTCTACCGCAGTAAGAGGTAAGCCAGGCGCACCCGAGCGGTAGCCGGGTCTGTGACTCGACTTCACGACGTCTGTGAAGTCATGTGTTGCACGTGTAAGATACTGTGTATCCAAAATGCTGTAACTGTCCCTCCAGTCCTGATTCCTCTCCCTCTCCTCTCCTCCCCCACCCCCTCCCCCGTCCGTCCCTTCCGGCGCGTCGGGCGCAAAGACCGATGTGGTCACCAGGTGGCGCCAGAACGCCTCTCAGCTCCCGGGACATTTCGCGCCCCCACGGTGGGCGGCGCGGAGGCGGCGCGATGCGTCAGCCGGACCGCGGGCCCGGGAGTCGGGGGAACCGAGCCGCGGGGCTGAGGCCAGACCCCAGGCTGGCGGGGGAGGGGACGCGGCTGTGAGTCAGCCGGGAGCCCCCGATCGCCCGTGGGAGGCCATCCCACGCTGGCCTGCCAGCCGGGCTCGTGAACTGCCTTCCCCGGGAGCCCGGGAGGCCGGCGGCAGCCCCTGAGTGCGGCCGTGCTTGTCGCACACGTGTGGCTTCAACACCAATGGCCAGTGGCTCGGGGGCGTGGTGGTCTCCCCAAGCCTCAGTTTCCCCTTTCGTCTAATGCAGATAAGTATGGACCCTGCTTCTTGGGTCTTCGACAAAGAAATGAACCGCGATGCCGGGAGCCCGGTGCGCGGTCCGCGCTCGGTGTATACCAGCGTCCATCCGGAAGGAGGAGTCAGAGCGGCCACCGTCCCTGCCCGCGGACGCCATGTGGCCGCGCGCAGCGCAAGCACGCACTGGCCGGCCCGGGCTTCCTCGGCCGCCGGCGTCTCTGCGCCGTCAGGTGCGGAGGCCGGTCGGAGCGTGAAGCGCGAGTCGCCGCCAGGGGGCGCGGGGCGGGCCGCGGCCCCGCCACCTGCGCCTCCCACGCGCGCTCCACCCTGAAACTCGCGGGGGGTGAGGAGGGGGCGACCGTCTGGTCCCTAGAGTGCCCGGGGCTGTGCAGCCCTTACTTCTGCGGACCTCGAGGCGGCGGCCGCTACCGCCGGCTGACATTTATTGAACGCTTACTGTGTACCCCTCATTTTATGTCATGCTTCCTGCAACTCCATGCGGCCGGGACGCATTCTCCTGGGGCAGGTGACACAGAGGCCGCCTTCGCAGCTCGCAGTTTTGGGGGGGCCTCCAAGCGGCCTCCTGCGACGGCCGCCGTCTATCGATCACTGTGTACCTCTTACTGCACTTAACGCTCCCTCCAAACCGGTGAGGCCGGCGTCGCGGGGCCATTAGGTTGGGACACAGGGTCCCGGAGAGGTTAAGTCACTCAGCGTTTGGGGTCCCCGCAGGCAGTCACCCCCTCCCCCGCACACACACCGCCTGGGAGGGATCGGACTGCAAACTGGGCCCCCTCCTCCTGCAGGCCCTCAGCAGAACTTGGGAAAGGCGCGGGCCGGGGACTCTCCCGGGACCAGGAGGGGATTCCAGGCCACCCCCCCCCCACCCCGAGAGTCTGCGCCGGCCTTGCGCGCTGGAAATCCCGCGCGCGCCCCGAAACGCGGTGCAACTGCCGGGAAATCAGGAGGAAAACTTCTGCTTTTTTTTTCTTTTCTGGCACTCACGCTCCCCGCCGCCCCTCCCCGCGCCCTCCTCCCGGCTCTCGCCCCCACGTGGGCGCCCCCCCTGCGCGGCGCTCCGCCCCCTGCCCGCGTCGGCCAACCGCAGCGGGCCTTTCTCTCGCCTTTGTTGGCTCGCCAATAGGAGGGGCGGACGCGCCGCCTAGGCCACGCCTCCGGCTGCGAGTCTATAAAAGTCCGCGCCTGCGGCCGCGGGCTCAGATCGCCGAAGCCGCGGACGCGATCCGTTTCCTCGCAGCCGTGCGGATTACTCTTGCTGAGGATTTTGCCTTTTTCGCCCCCTCCTTTGGGGGAGGATTTCGCTGCCTTCCGAAGGTCTTGAACGAGCGCGCGGGCTCCTTGGGAAGGTTTTGGGCTTTGCGGCCTCGGATTTTGCGTTTTCTCGCTCGGGACTGCCTGGGCTGCTTTCCACTGTGGATTATAACTGCAACATGACGTTGGAAGAGCTCGTGGCGTGCGACAACGCGGCGCAGAAGTAAGTAGCCCGGGCGGTGGCCCCCTGAGGTCAGCCGGGCCGGGCGGGGTCCCGATCGGTCGGTGGCCGGCCCGGCGGAGCGCTGACCCTCCTTCTCTCCTGACCCCAGGATGCAGACCGTGAGCGCCGCGGTGGAGGAGCTGCTGGTGGCCGCGCAGTGCCAGGACCGCCTCACCGTGGGGGTGTACGAGTCAGCCAAGTTGATGAATGTGTGAGTCACACGCCGTCCCCGGACTGGGCGCGGGTGGGGACCCCCTCCGCTCTGCACGCCCCCTGCTGCACCCCTCTCTCGCGCAGGGCTAGGATTTCCCCACGCGTCCCGCTGTGGAGCGAGGGCCTCTGTGCTTGCTTTGGGAGGTGGGTTGCAGTATCCTGACTGCGGCGTTTGCAAGTGCCCACCACCATATTTGCCCCTGCGCTTCTCCCCAGATATCTCAAAACGTGCGTCTCCCCACCTCGCCTCCCCCCTGCATGCACATGCGATCCCTTCGGCACCTTCGGTTTCTCTTTGCTTTTCGAAACTCCCTTGCCCTCGGTGGCCTTTCCTCAGCCCCCAGCTGACCCATCTCCTTCCTCTGGCCCCCTTAGGGACCCTGACAGTGTGGTCCTGTGCCTTCTGGCCATTGATGAGGAGGAGGAGGATGACATCGCCCTGCAGATCCACTTCACGCTCATACAGTCCTTTTGCTGTGACAACGACATTAACATCGTCCGGGTGTCAGGCATGCAGCGTCTGGCCCAGCTGCTGGGCGAGCCAGCGGAGACCCAGGGCGCCACCGAGCCCCGAGACCTGCACTGCCTCCTGGTCACGGTGAGTTGGGCCTGGGACGTGCCCCACCCTGCCCGGGCACCTGGGGTCTGTTTGTCAACAAAGTTGAGCCGCCGGCCTCGCCCCAGCTCAGCGCTCAGCCACGCTCGGAACGTCCCGTGGGCAGCCCTGGCCGGCCCTCCTTCTAGGGGGAGCTATTTTGAGCTGGCCTGTTTTCCCCAGAGGGGCCCTGGGAGAGGGAGGCTCCCTGCCCACTCCTGGGGCTCCCACTGAACCCCTTCTTTCCCCCCGCCGCAGAACCCTCACACAGATGCCTGGAAAAGCCACGGCCTGGTGGAGGTCGCCAGTTACTGCGAAGAGAGCCGAGGCAACAACCAGTGGGTTCCCTACATCTCCCTCCAGGAGCGCTGAGACCCTTCCCGGCATCGGAACCTGCTGGGTTGCTACCAAAACCAAAAATAAAATAAATATTTGATCCCTCCCCCCCAGAACAACCCCCCAAAACAACCCAACCTGTGCGACCGTGGGGGCAGAATCATCGGAGAAGAGGGGAGCACGCAGCCGCCCCCAGGGCGGTGGGCCGGGAGCAGCACCCGCTGGGGCCCCCGCGAGACAGAAGAGGGGGACCCGGGCCAGCAGGAGAGGGGAAGCTGGAGCTCAGGCTCTGCGACAGAGCAGTTGGAGTGGGGGAGCCGCGGCCTCCCCCACAGTGGAGGGCCGGGACCCCACCCTCGGGCTGGAGGGACACCGACGTCCCCACCCGTCTTGAGACCGGCGCTGCCATCTGCATGGGACTCGCGGGCGCGAGGGCCTGCGCCCTTGCCAGGACGAGACTTCGGGACTTGGGAGCTGGGGCTGACCTTGCTCTGTACCCATGAACTCCCAGTTTGCAAACGTCGAGGACCATCTATTTTGTTACTTGCACTTGTTACTTGAACCACTGAGAGAGCTCGAAAGCTTACAGATACATATATTTTTACTTCTACAGTGACCTTGTAATAAACTTCTAAAGCTTCTGGGTTCTTGTGTTTTTGCCACCTCTGAGGCCAGGACCTCTGCGCCGCCCCCCCTTGCGCCCCAGCAGCACTGCCCCCCAAGCGTCCACAGGCTCACCAGGAAGTGTTACCTAAGTCGCTGCTAGCAGCCGGGCTCCGCTGCAGAAACAGTACCTCTTCTCTCTGCAGCCGGCGCCAACCTCGCCAACAAACCTTGGCCTCTTTTTTTTTTTTTTTTTTTTAATCCTCCCTCCTCCTGCCCCATAGCAATTAAAAGACCGGTTTATTACGA
Organism: Mustela erminea; assembly: GCF_009829155.1. Lineage (NCBI taxonomy): Eukaryota > Metazoa > Chordata > Mammalia > Carnivora > Mustelidae > Mustela > Mustela erminea. The sequence continues at coordinate 1,604,182 of NC_045614.1, forward strand.
AACCTGGCTGCTGTGCTGCAGCTGTTTCGGGCTGTGCTGGAGCCGGCCCCAAGCTCCGGGCCTAGAGAGACGCACCCTGGGAAGCAGGCTGCAGCCCCCCCGCCCAGTGGCCGCCAGCCCCAGGTCCGGAGAGGTCAGGGGGGCACCTGGACAGCGGCGGGCTCAGGGCTCCCAGCGGCCCTGGCAGGGCTGGGCTTGCAGGGAGGGCTCCTCCGGACAACCCCCAGGGAGGGGCCTTCCACCGCACCCATGCGTTCCCCCTCCCGGGACAGGCTTCCTCACTGCACTACAGGAAAAAAAGTTTTTCTTTCCCCAAACTAAGATCAACAAGCAAAAAACCCGCGGAAGTCATGCTCCCAGCCCAGCTGGGCTTGGCCCGGGGCTGTGCTTTGCCTCTAAACCGAAACCGTCCGGCCAGGGCCAGGACCCGCCACCTCCCGTTCTCCCGAGGCTGCAGGCGCGGTGACTCCCCTGCCCCCAGGGCTGGGAGCCGGGGCTCGCGCCTGCCCGCCCCACCCCGCCTCAGTCTTCCCGCCCCAGGTCTGCGGGGTGGGCTTGCGGCGTCTGGGTGGCAGCGTGTCCCTGTGCCCTGCTAGGAGGGGGACGGGGCGGGCTGCGCTGCAGGCCGCAACCTTTCCACGGAGCCCTACGTGGGCGCGGGAGGAAAACCCCGGCGGTCCCCCGGGAGTCACGGGGCTGGGGAGAGCCCCGCCGGGGAGGATGGGGGGTGGGAGAGGTGGAGGGGAAGTCCCAGAGGGAGAGGAGGGGGGGATTCCTCCTGGGGGGTGCGAGTAAGGGGAGAGACGAAGTGGGGAGACGGGATCCCCGAACGGGGAAAGAGACCCCGAGATGGAGCCCTCAGTGGGGACCCGCGTCGGGGAGCGGCCGAAGGGAACCCCTAGAGGTCAGGGCGAGGGGAGATGCTTAGTAGAGGCAGGGGCCGGAGCCCTCAGGGGTGGAGGGGGTAGTTTGAAGAGGAGAGGGTTTGGGGTGTTGGGGTGCAAGGTGTGGAGGAACCCGGGCGGACGGGGGTCTCAGAAAGGACCCCTATACGGGGTGGGGAGGGGAGGGAGGAGGAAGGAGCCCCGAGGGGTGGGAAAGGGGGAGGTGAGGAGGGAGCTGGGGACTCCGAGGAGGGGTGAGGGGAGATGGGGAGCTGGAATCCCTGAGACAGAGCCTGGGGCGGGAGGGAACCTGGGGAGGACGGCAGAGGCTGAAGGGACCCCCCCACCCCAGGGGGAGGGGCTTAATGGGGAAGGACGAGCCAGGACAAGGGTCAGCTTTGGGTGTTGCCTTGGCTCCTCTGGGGGCAGGCTTACCCCCAACGTAGTGGCTCCGCTGTGTGTGTGTGTGGGGGGAGGGGGGCTCTCTGTCCTTATCTTGATTCTGGCCATCCAGAGGGGCTTGTGACGTCTGTAGGTCCTCTGTCCAGTAGGGGAAGACTCCAGCTCCTTGTGTGTCCCAAGGACACACAAGGCATGGGGGAGACCCCAGCTGTGTAACGTTTGGCTTGTCCCCTAACTTCTCTGTGCCTCCGTCCCACTGCCCGAAAATTGGGGTAAGAATGCTGGCTACCTCCTAGACTGTTGACAAGGTTCATATTTTTTAGATTAGGTCTTCCCACGTGGAACACAGAAGGATTGGCCATTACCAGTGCTGTCCCAGCACTATTCCCACGCCCCGTGCCCTTCTAGAATCATCTCCGTACTCTGTCCTGTGAGTTACCAGAGCTGAGAGGAGGCAAGGCTTGCAGGCAGAATCTGAGAAAGCGGGTGCTCCAAACTCAGCAAACTGAAGACGATTTTCAAGCAATATTTTCGGAACTCAGTGCAAGGAAGGGGCAGGACAGTTTTGCTTGTGAACGGAATTGGGGATCGCGGTAGGCATGGAATGGCCGATGTTTGCTTCTGTCTCAGGCTCGAGTGCCTCTCCTTTTCCCACTCTGGGTTTGACTTCAACTTCAGATATTTGGTTCCTTCCCTTTGCAGGTGAAGAATGAAGCCCGGAAGGGGTGTGACCTCCCAGGACGGGGAGAGAGAGATGAACCCAAGGCCTGGGAGTCAGACCCCAGCTCTCTGGGCACTGCCCTGTGCAAGCGCAGGGTGGAGGCAGCGGTTGGCCCGCTCCTGCCCCTGCTGCTGTGGTGGTGGTGGTGGGGGTGCTTTAACAGGAGCACGGAGTCCAGTTTCCAGAAGAGACGAGGCCCAGCGAGGCGGAGCCACAGACTGGCCACTGTCTTCAGTTGTCACTGACAGGCTAGTCAGCCCCTGGGGAAAACGCGGGCTGAGGGTGAGGACACGGATGGCGCCGTCCCCAGGACACCTCTCCTGCACAATTCACACCAAAGAGAAGCTGCCCAGGTCACCTCTGCCGGTGACCCCTGGGCTCCCACCGCTGGGGGCCAGGGAGGCGAGAGATGCCACGACATCAGCAGGAAGGTGCAGGCGGGCGCGGCGGATGGGGCGCAGGTTCGCCTCAGGGTACCCGCACTCACTTCCGTCCATGCCTATACCCGTGGCCCTGAGACACGCGCACGCGCACCCCCGCATGTGGCCGCGCGTGCACCCAGCTCTCCAGACCCCAGAGCCCGGACACGCTGTCACCTGCTGGGCCCCACCCAGGCACTCCCGGGCCTGAGGCTGCAGGTCCGGCTTCACGCCACCCCCTTGGGCAAGTCACTTAGTTTCTCTGAGCCCCGCGTCCACAAGACAGTTTGCGTGTGTTCGCACCCCCGCGCAGTGGACCGGGGCCCGGGTTACATGCATGTTGATAGCTGTGTAAACACAGATGTCATCTCTGGCCCCGGGGCCTTAACAGTTTGTAGGAGTCAAGCCAGTACCTGCATCCTCCGTGCCCGGAGAAGGGGGCTGGCCTGGGGGGCATGTCCTGAAACACGTAACATAGCCCTGGACTTGCGGACAAGCAGGGGCCTACGAGGAAGAGGGCCAGAGCCGGCAGCAAGGTTGAGATCAGTGTCAGAACAGCCGGCACGGCCAGGCCAGCTTCTGCCCTGTTATCTCCTCAAAACAGCTCTGCCCCATAGCTTCTATCTTCATCTGCTTTTCACAGGAAGGGAGCACAAGGGCTCAGAGATGTGCAGCCACTTGCCCGCGGTCACACAGCTGGGGTTAGAGAGCGGGGGTCACACAGCTGGGTGATGGTCTGATCAGGGACCAGGCCAAGGCCTGTGTGATGCAGAGCTAGGCTTTTATATCTGTTTATATTTTTATTTTAATGTAATTGAGATATAGTTTACAGACCATAAAATGTACCCCCCTTACAGTGTGATTTAGTGTTTTTTTTTAGCACACTACATGGATTTCGGCAGTTATCACCCCTGTCTAGTTCCAGAACATTCCATCACTCCAGAAGCAGCTCTGTCCTTAGGCGTGGTCCCTCCCCAGCGCCTCCCCCCAGCTCCTGGCACCCATGAATCCACTGTGTTTCTCTGTGGCTTTGCCTGGTTTGGCACATCCCACAGAAACAGGGCCGCACTCCCGACGGTGCGTGATCCTTGCATATTTGGGGGTTCGTCCGTGGTGTGTGTGTCACCGTCAAACTCGGGTCGCTTGCCCCACGTCTGTTGTCCCACGTGTGCACCCTTCTGTGTAGACAAGGACACGGGACGGTGCCGACGTCATCAAGCACCCGCTGGGGCTTGGCACCACGCCTCCCGCCCAGGCCCTGCTCGCGCACCTGTCCTCCAAGCTCTGCCTCGTGCACGCGCGTGGACCGCTCTGTCCTGAGCCCTTCCTGCGACCCCTCCCCCAGTGGACGCTGAGTCAGCCTTGTTTGCTTCCGTGTCGCCACATGCCCCATCTTTGGGGAATCTCGCCACACAGGACCCCCGAGAGCCTGTCTCCCCCGTCTCCAACTCAGCCCTCCGACTTCCCAGCACCCGCCTGTGTGTAAGGACACATTTCACCCTGCTTGGGACTCTGGCACTTCGGAAATCCTCGGCACAAAGACTCCTGAGTTATGTGCCGAGATTGACCCACTGATGGTGACCTCCTTCTCTGGGACAGACTGTTTTGTTCCTGAGGGACACACGCCGGCCTGCCAGGTGCTAGGTCCTGGCCGGAACCAGGGACACCGCCCGCGGCAGGGAAGCTGGAAGCGGGCCCTGTGGGGGCGGCCGGCTGTGTGCCCGGGGCGGCTTGCTTCATCCCTGCGGGCTCAGTCTCCTTATCTGTGCAATGGGGACACTAATAGCAGCGCCCACCTCTGGGGCTGTTGTGAGCCTTAGCTAGCCAAGTATGTGGGGCATTTAGAACGGCAGGGAGCCTTCCAGAAGAGGCAGCTATTGTTACGTGAGTCTGAGTCGTAGGCCACTGTTTACGGGAGTCTTTTTACATGAACGAGGTGTCTGTCCTGTAAGTCGTGGGCGCCCAGAACTCCTGACCATCGGGGGTTTTGCCGTTAGACCCAGACGCGCCCGCCAACTGCAGGAGCTGCTGATTCTGCACATGGCTCTGCCTCGGGCTAAGAAGGGGGCTCAGGGCGTGAGCTCTGGGGGAGGCAGCCGATGTGGCTGCCGGCCGGGGGACTGTCTGTGCTCCCCTGTGGCCCCAGATGGCCGCAGGTGCGTGCAGATGCACACGTGTGTGCTTGCACACGCAAACAGCACACACTAAGATCCTCAGACGGGCAGATGGGTATGGCCACACACGCACACACACATGCATTGTTCTGGACCTCAGGCTAGCCCACTGCAGGAGTGTGCTGGGGCTGCTGGTACGCAGGGGTCGGGGGTGGGCATGGGGGCTCCACAGCAGAAACGGCCTGGCTTCTGCTTCTGGAGGCCGCAGATGTGAGCTGACGGCGTCCTTCTGCGGCTCTGAGGAAGGATCTTTCCAGGCCTCTTGCTTCAGGCAGGTGGCCTCAGGTGTGCCTGGGATTTGGGTGTGTCTCCCCCTCCGCCCCCATCCTCGTGGCCGCCTCCATGTATGTGCAGCTCCGTGTCCCAGGGACACCTTCTTGGAGGACGCCAGATGTACGGGGTCAGACCCGCCTTCAGAACCCCCTCCACCGTCTGCAAACAACCTGCCTGCAGATAAGATCCCATCACCAGGTGCCAGGGGTCAGGGCTTCAACCTCCTGTGAGCGGACACGGTTCACCCCGTCACCCCTGCCCCCCGCCCCCTGCACAGAAATACCCATGATGTCCTCCCAGTCACACGCAGACCCTTGCGACCCGGGTCTCCCGTTCACAGATGTGTGTACACGGGCACACGTGCCGGCACACACCCCTCTTTAGCTGGCTCTCAGGTCTTCACAGCAGAGCAGGGAGCGGAGGGGAGTTCTTTACACAGACTCCAAATGCGTCCTAGGGTCCCTCCTGCCTCCCCCGCGGGCGCCCTGCGGCAAGGCTGGGGGTGCTGAGAGTCGCCCCAGGTGACCGCTGGGGAGCTCACGGGCACTCAGGTAGCCTCCCTGCACAGCGGTTCCCCCCCAGCAAGGTGCCCCGCATTTCATGGGCTCAGCTTCCCTCTGGCTCCTTCCACCAGTAGGTAAGATGGCTCGGGGAGGGCGGGGGCGTGTTCTTCCTGAGATGATACCCCTCTTCTAGGAAAGCACCAGAAGGAAGCCGGGGCCTTCCTGGCTTCTGAAATACTTCCCTCTTTCCTCCCAGGGGTCAGGCAGGACTCTGGCCTGTCCCTCCCTGCCCTCTGGAACCACTGCCTGCATTTACCAGCCCCACAGTCCCCACCGTCCTGGGGTGTCCTGCCGGGTGCCTCATCCTTCCCAAAGGTTCTCTCCTGACCCAGAAGCCCAGGCAAGGGGCGTGGCCTTTCTCCTAGATTTTTCAAGGTCCTGGTGCCGCCAGACTGGAGGCTGGGCACGCTGGAGGGTGGGGAGGCGACCCAACGGCATGGCTTTATCTGTTGGAAGGGGACAATCTGGGAATGACAGACCCGGAGAGACCTGAGTGCCGCCCGTCCGGGCTGGTGAAGGTCAAGTATGCCAGGGACCCACGATTCCTGGCGGTGGCCTGGGGAGACCCGGAACCACCAGCTTGATGCACAGCCCCGGTGCCACCCCCTCCCCCAAGGACCTGCGGCCGACACACTTACAGACACACAGACGCTCCATCTGGAGAAGCCCCTCCCTGCCCCTTCCCTGCATTGTCCCTGCCTCCTCTTTCCCACCCCACCCCCTCCTCCCGGGCGCCGGAGTTTCCCAGGCTCTGGGGCTGGGGTGGGGTGGGATGAGGGGTGTCTGGGGGCGGCGCAGGCCCAGCAGAAGACCCTCGTGCACACGGGGCTGCTCTCCCCCCGTGCGTGAGCACACACGTGTCGGAGCGGGAGCCTGCGTGCACGCGTGGGGGGACGTGCGCGCCGCGGCGTACACAGCAGGCGCGCCATAAATTCCCCTTGGGCGGCTGCGAGGGGGAAGGAGGAGGGGCAGCCGCGCAGCTTTGGACTCGAGTGGGCTCTCGGCGGCTTCCCGTCTACCCGCGGGGCGCGCAGCGAGCGTGACTCAGTTTCCCCATCCATAAAAGGGAAAGTCTAACCGCCCTCCCACGTGGCGAGGTGAAACCATTTAATGCGCGGAAGCGCTTTGTAAAAAGCTCGGCCTTGAGAAGCCTGACCACGCCTTCCCTGCACCCCACCCTCCCGCCAGACACTCTGGGGGTGGAGAGGGGCGCTGACCCTGGCCCCAGACGCCCCTCCCGACCCAGCAGGCAGGAGTCCCGGCTTCCTCGGTACTTAAAACTGGATAATTGGAGACAGAGGCGGGTGTGCGAGAGCCAGAGAAATCCCCGAGTGGGCGAAGTGCAGGGGCCTGTCCCTCTAGTTTCCCCACGTCAGGGGCCCCGACCCTCTCCAGAGCCCCCTTCGTGCGCGCCCTGGGAGCGCTGCTGGTGCGCACGGGAGCTCCCCGCCCCCCCCCCGCGCTTGCCGCCGACCCCCTCCCGCGCCCGGCGGTGCCAGCCTCCCGCTGGTGCCCGCCAGGCGCGGTGTCTGCGGCCGCCCCGGGGGTGGGGGTGGGGGGGGTCTGCGCCGGCGGCCGTCCCGGCGGCGTCTCCCTCCCCCAGTCCCTGGCGGCGGGCGGCCGGGCCGAGGGCGGGGCGTCTGCACAGACCCTCCTTTTGTGAGCGGCGCCTTCCCCGGGCGGCCTGGCGCGCAGGGCCCGGGCACCGCGCCAGCGCCCGGAATAGCCTCCCTGCCCCGCTGGCCGCCCCACGCCCCGCTGGAGCCGCCTGACCTGCCGGGCCGGGCGCGGGAGTGGGCAGCCGGGCCGTGGCGGCGCAGGGACCGGGTGCGTGCTCAGCGGCACGGGCCGCACCGCCACCGACCCTCGAGCAGCAAGGCCTACTGTGTGCAGTCCCCTGACCGGGGCGGGGGTGGGGGCGCCTACCGTGTGCAGAACACTGTCTGAACAGCCCACCGTGTGCGGACTCGCACCTACGTGCCAGCGCGCACGCGCAGACTTCCACCCGTGCAGGACCTACTGTGTGCAAGACCCACCGTGTGCAGTCCCTCTCCTGCGTGAAAATTCCCATGTGTGCAGACCCCCGTCTGCATACAAATACCCACAGAGAGCGGATGTCTTCATGCGTGCAAATACTTACTGTGCGTGGCACCAGGGTGTGTGCAGGAACCCGCCGTGTGCAGGCACAGACACGCTCGCGGATACCCATTTGTGAAGAAGTCCCCTATTTTCAAATACTCTCATCTGTGCAGGTACCCACATGTGAGTACAAAATCCTAATGCATGCACACCTGCGTTCGGGTGCACCCTGTGTGGTCATCACAAGCGTGCAACCTGTTCCAAGTTCAAATGTTCCCTGTGCAGACCGCCCACACCAGTGGATTTAGGGCGAGCAGCATTCGCGGTGCCCACCGAGAGCTGAGACCCTCTCCAGGCGTCCTTGGGGTATATGTTTCAGTTCACCCCAAACTCTGCTGTTTGAGTCTCTTCTGGCCCTGACTGCGAGGGGCTCTGACCCTGTGGGAGGAAGTGGGTTGGACACCCCCCTGCACTGTGTGGGTCTGCGGGGAGGACTCAGTCATGCAGGGTTGGAGGCAGGGCCTCCTGGGACCTTCCTGGAAGCCCAGGGGGCAGGTGCAAGGGCAGGCGGGCTCTGTGGCAGGCTGCCAGCGGGTGGCTTCCCTGAAACTGGGCACAGCAGCTGGGAGAGGTTTCCGGCGCGCCCGGCCCCACCTGGCCCCGGGCACTCTCGGCAGATGGGCGGGGCGGGCAGGCAATGCCAAGGAGGAGCCAGGCCCCAGACTGCGCATGCGCGCCTGTGCACACACTCCTGCGTGCGTGGGCCAGGCCCGTGCTAACTCTGCACCCCGTATACAAAGGCGCGTGGTTGTGCACGCACACCAGCCTGCACTTGTAGGTGACACGGGAGCCACAGAACGCAGCAATGGCTCTGGGGATCCATTTTCACCCTTGGGCTCCACAGGACAGAGATACTTTTCTGATTCACTCAGGGCTCCCTTGTCACACGTGCCAGCTGGCTGGCGCTCGGTGGATATTTGCAGAGTGAGCCACCAGATGAAGGGAAGCGTCACTTTGCAACTATGTACGGAGCATCTAGATGCACTGGGGACCTGTACATCCAGGAGCAACAAAAAGATGTAAGACATTCCAGACCCGCAGTCGGGATGAGTTCAGCTCACACTCGCCGGCCATGGCCATGCCCGTTGATCAGGAAACTGTGGAGTCCGCTTCCATTCATTCACCGCAGAAACCAGAGCCAGGCGGACACACGCAGGCCTCGCGGGTATGCACGCCGTTTTGAGCCCAGGATTAGCCCTCTTCTCTCCCTACAGTCTGTCTGCACTGTCCATCCAGCCGCCTCAGGCTCCTGACCTCCCCTCCCGAGGCCACCGGGCGTCCACCCTCAGTTTCAAGGGATTCCTCAGGCCACGGTGAGCCTCGTGCCCCACTCCCCAAACACCCGTGTTATTAGGTGGTCCCGGGGCCTGCAGTTCCCACCATCTGAAGTTCTCCTAAGGGCTTAGAGTGTTGTCTGCAGAAGGTTCCAGAAAACATGCAGCCTGAGTTGGCAGGGCCAGAGCCGTGCAGGCTGGGGGACTTGCTGAGGGGCTCCTGGATATTCCCAGAAACGATCTTTTCATTTCACATCCCGGGAAACTGAGGCCCGGAGACGGGAGGGCGTTACTGTGGAATGGGGGAGGGGAGGGGCAGACTATGAGAAGCAGATGCTTGGTCTGGGGGTGGGGGGCCCTTTTCTTCTCATCCTTTTGCAGCCAAAGCCAGGAGATTCCCACGGTTGCCTGCTGGGGTGGGGACAGGAAGGTGGGGGACTGCACAGGGAGGAGGAGGCTTGTGGGGGGGGCTGTCTGTGTCCTGGAGACAGAGAGGAGGGAGGCCCCGAAACACCCACACGCAGTTCACAGAGACCCAATCTGGGACACGCAGACATGAGTTGGCTCCTTCCCGGCGCAGATGCCCTCTTCCCAGCCTTCAGATGGGGCGCCTGGGGCCCCTGCCCTGCCTGCGAGAGTGTGAGTGAATGTGTGTAGGCGGGAGCCCACGTGTGTTTAGTGTGTGCCCCTGCACATATTTCTGGGCGTATCGGGGTGTATGTGCGTGTGTGTCGGTGTGCATGGCTGTATGTGGGTATTTGTGTCTGTGTGCATGGACATGGGGTTGTGTAGGTGTACACATGCGTGTGTGTTTGCGCGCAAATGTGTAAGTGTGTGCGCACGTGCAAACGTCGTATGTGCACGGGCACGCGAGTGTTTCTATGCATGTGTGTTTTGTATGCATGTACACACGTGTGCTTGGGTGTGCTCACACACATTCATGCATACCCATGTGCAAGCTTTTGGATGGTCTCTGCGTGTGTGTGTGTTGCAGAGGTACCGCCGGGTGCTCTAGGTGCCCCAGCCTCCAAGCTCCAGATCCAGGCCCCGTCAGTGGCACGGGCTCTGGGCTGCACCTGCACGCCGGGCCCCTGCAACTGTAGTAACAAGCCGTGGTCTGTTGTGTCTACTACACGCCGAGTGTTTTTTCTAAACACCTCACATGTGTGTTTTGAACGCTGGGTTCACTGAGGTATCGTTCACAAATAGTACAGTCATACCTATTAGGCGTACAATCCCGTAAGTCCCAACAAAAAGACGCGATTGTGAGTCCTCATGCGGTCAAGATTTACTGTAGGCGCACGGCCCAGAAGCCACCTGCTGCCCCTGGTCAGCCGGCTCTCCCCTGCACCAGCCCCTGCCCCCAGGGGGCTGCTCTGTGCTCCCAGTTCTGCCTTTTCCAGAAAGTCATAAAGACAGGATCACCCCACCTGCAACTTCCCCAGGCTGGTCGTTATACTGCGCAATGGGCTTCCACAGCGTTGCCTACCGTGTTGCATATGTAAACAGTTTGTTCCTTAAAAAGAAAAAAAAAAAAAGCTGCAATCCACATACTACAAAATTCACTCTATTGAAGAGTCTAATTCTAGCGTTTTTAGTGTTTTCACGGAGTTGTGCAGCCATCCCCTCCATCTGATTACAAAATATTTGTATCTCCTCCAGAAGAAGCTTTGTCTCCATCAGCGGTCACTCCCCACCCCCTCCCTTAATCCTAACCCACCAGCTCCTGTCGGTGGCTGTGCCCACCCTGGACGGCTCAGGCAGGTGCACTCACACTCTGGCGGCCTTCGATGTCTGGTCGCCTCCCTCCCTTTAGGCTTGTCAGGGTCAGTCCCTGTGCACTGCCCACTCCTGCTCCATTGTGGGGGCGGCAGCCTCGGTCTACCCTTCCGCTGGGCATGGCCGGCGGGGTAGTTCTCAGGCTTTGGTAATTAGGGATAAAGCCTCCGGGAACGCTCCCCCCGGGCTGTGGTGTGGGCCTAAGTTTTCGCTTATCCCGGGTACCGGGGTGGGGGTGGGGGGCTCCTGGGCCCTGTGATGAGCACACACCTCCGTCCATGGACTCACGGACTCCTCATAATCTCGGAGTGAGCACTATGATTAGATCCACTTCATGCATAAGCAGAGTAGACGCTCCCACTGATCTGTCTCACCGCTCCCCCCCTGCAGACAGCAGGGGCGCCGCACCCACCACCCAGCACAGGCCCTGCGGGGCCGCGCGGACGCCCAGGCCTCCCCCACGCACGCAGGGCCGCACGCCCGCCACGCCCCGCACCCGGGAGCAGACGCTGGCGGGGCCCGCAGACCCAGACGTGCGGCAGACACACTGGGATTTGTTCATCTTTCCAGCCAGCCCGTCTCGTCCTCACAGTAATTAGCTCCCAGACTGGCGGGGAGACAGGGAACGGGCTCGGAGTCATCGCTGCGGCCCCACGCCCACAGGCCAGGGCCCCCGGCAGTGTGTGTGTGTGTGTGTGTGTGTGTGTGTGTGTGCGCGCGCGACCCAGCACCGTGTGCGTGTGCGCGCGTGTCAGGGCTGGTGTCGCACACTGGCCCTGCAGTGTGGCCTGGCTTCCCACCCCCTCCCGCCGCGCCTTCCACGCGCGATCGTGCCCCGCGGGGAGCCGCCGTCCCTGCGGGCGCCCGGGCCCCGCGCGCCGGTGGAGCGTGTGCGCGCGCGCGCGTCCCGGCCGCGTGGGGTGGGCTCCGCGCCCGAGCACGCCCCGCCCCGCCCCGCCCCTGCCCGGGCGCCGCCGGAAGAGCTGCGGCGGCGGCGGCGCTGGCGTCACGGGTTTCCACGGGGGCTCCGCGCGGGGGCCGGGATTCCCTGGCGCAGGAACGCCCGTGACGGCCGCGGCGCCGGGAGGCCGGACTGGCCGGGGGTGACGTCAGCGCCTGCGCTTCTGGAGCCGCGCGGGCGGGAGAGGGCGCGGGGGGAAAGGGAGTCCGGGCCCCGCGCGCGCTGCACGGCCCCCGTGTCGCGGATGCGGACACTGAGGCCCGCGGGCGGTCGCCTGTGCCGCTTCCATCAGGCGCTCAGCGCGGCCGCTGTCGCAGTGCCCCCTCAGGGACCCGAGAGCCCCCTCCCTGCTCCAGAGGGAGGGCCCAGCGCCTTCGGGGCTCCGGACCCGCAGGGGCGCGGCGGCCCGGCTGTCCTGCAGCGAGAGGGCTCGCGGAGGGCCTGCGGGCGCCCCGGCGCCACCCGGCCAGTCGGCCGCTCGGGCCAGACCTGTCCACACTGCTGGTCTCTCCCCAGCTCTGGCCGCTGCGGTGGCCAGAGGCGGTGCCCACGTCCGAGCCAGGGCTCCCCACTCCCCGCGCCCCCCGGCTGCCCGGCGGGGTGTGCCCACCGGTGGCTGCCTCGGTGCTGAGGCCTGGGCCAATGGACTAAAAATAGCTTGGGCGGAGAGGAGGGCTATTTTTAGCCGAGTGGCGGGCCCTCCCAGTTCCCGGGTCAGCGGCCACTGGGCCAGGACGGGAGTGGGGGCTTGGGGATGGGAGGATCCCTTCGCAGGGTCCCCACCCCTCCTGGGCGTCCCCACCTTCCAGACCCCGGGGCACAGCCGGCGCTGGGGAGGGGCGCTGGGCGAAAGAGCCTGAGGGGGACAGATAGCCTTGGGGGTGGGGGAAGGGTTGCCCGAGGCCGCCTTTCCTCAACACAACCCCATCCCCCAGCTGCCCTGCCTTTTGTTGGGCTGGAGGCGGCTTTCTATTTTGAGAAGGTGTTGGAATAATTTCCCTGGCTATTTTTAGCCGGTTTGGGGATTCCTCCACCCAGACTGGCCACCCGCCTCCTCCCTGGGGCCCTCCTCCTCCTCCCCACTGACCCAAGGCCTGCGTCAGCTGTAAAGGGCACACAAGGACACACAGCCCCCGGCCCCCCAGAAGGGCATCTCCTTGGGGCAGACTTGGGGCGGGGAGACCCCCCTCCCCCCATGTTTCCTGGCTGCGGAGGGAGGGGGAGCTCTCAAGGGCGTTCCCACGTTCCAGGTGAGCCGGACATTCTGGCCTCCAGGAATCCATGACAGGCCGCAGCTGAATTCCATCTCCAGGGCAGGGCGGGGCTCCCCAGTCTCTGACCTTTCACCTCCTTTCAGGGTGTGACGGGTCTGCCCCGCCTGGGGCCTCCCGTGTCCCCCAGAGGAAGATCTGCTTGGTGAGGGTAAACCGAGGCACAGAGACGACACAGGGTGGACCACATCTTAGGCTACTCCCTGATGTTTTCATCTCCATCCACACTTCACTCCTTAAGAGCTGGGCGACCTTGGGATGGTGACCTCCCCCCTCTGTACCTCAGCTGCCACCCCCAGGAAAATGGAGTAATAATGGAAGTGGAATTCTAGAACACGATCCTGGCAGGAGATGCAGCAGGTGGCTCCAGACCCTGGCTGGAGGCGAGAGGGAAGTTTTGGGTTCTAGCTAACTCCATACTTTGAGACCACTCTCCAGCCATCTCCTGACTCCTCACGGTCCTTGATGCTGGCAGGAGGGACCCCATGCTACAGACAGGGAAACCAAGGCTCTGGCATGATTTCATGGCCAAGGGTCTCATGCCTGGTGACACACGGAGGCCAGTGTGGTCTCCTGACTCTCCTGGCTCTGACCCACAGCATATTCCACAGCTGCCTTCTGCATGCTTTCCGGCATTCTTTTGCTCATTCAGCAAGTATTTGTTGGGCATCGAGTGAATTTCCTACGGCGGCTGTAGTAAGTCACCGCAAACACAGAGGCTTACAGCAACACAGATTTCTTCTCTTCCAGTTCTGGAGGTCAGAAGTCAGAAACCAGTCTTCTTGGGGTCCAGGTTTCCGCCAGCCTGCGATCCTTCTGGAGGCTCCAGGCAAGAATCCGAGGGTGCCCTGCTATCCCTTGGTTCATGGTCCT